>NW_024581063.1:14843-75765 GCF_017639235.1 Corvus kubaryi | reverse complement strand
AGGGATTTTCAGGAGTTATCCCATGCAGACACTGCTGCCATGGTGCCCACAGAGGGATGGGTCATGAATTATCTTTCCCACTCTGTAACTTCAGGGGCATAGAGCTTCATGGCCATGAAAACACGGCCAAGGGACACAGGGTATTTTTTTCTGCCTGCATTTCATTCTCACTGGCACAAGCACATGCTCTACAAACAAGCAAACAGGTGAGGCCAGCCTGAGTCCTCCAGACATCCCCACGATCCTGCAGGGAAAGGAGGGATTTGTGCCACCACCACGTGTGTGGCTCAGCAGCAGTGTCAGCAAGCCCAGCGCCCCAGGAGCCAGGAGATAAGGGGAGGAAAGGGAAAAGGCCTCACTTGATAAGGCTGCAAATAATGCTGAGATTAAAATAAAGGCCTGCTCTGTCTGGGCTTTGCTGTAGAACCCCGCCTCGGGTGGTACTGCCTGTAGCCCACTCAACACCAGAAAAGTCTCGTGGTTATCCTAAATCCGAGGCTATTCCCTGCCCTTTGCTTCTGCCTGTGTCTACATGTGCACATTTGTGCTCGTGCTGATCACGCTTTGCCTTCAATTCTGGATCAAAAATGTACTCCTGGTCCAGTCTGGGCCTCCGTGTGTCCTTTGCTGCTGTTTAATTACAGGTGTCACAGCAAATCCTGCTGATGTCAAAAGCCAGCAGAGAACAGAATGTGGCAGCAGAGGAAACAAGCTCGTGGTCTCCAAATACCAGCTGAGAGCTGAGTCCTTTCTGCTTGTTTAGGTTCAGAGAAAGCTTTAGTGAGAGAAGTTGAGCAGGGACAAGACAGAGAAGGGGGGACCCAAAGCAGAGGAGCAGGGCAGAGCTCCATGAGAACATGGGAGGAGGGCAGGAGGACAATTGTCTGCACTGCATGACGAAGTTGTGCTGCAGTGCCACCATTAAGGACAAGTTGAACTTCCATTATAAGGCTGCTTTGTGGTTATTCTTCATCTCAACTATCTAAGCCAACATTCTGAACACCTTACCATTACCAAAAAGGGAATGTCCTTCTTTTGAAAGATAAAGCAAAACCTGCTGGCTTTGGAAACAAGAACGTTGTATGTGTAGAAGAGAATAAAAAGAGAAAACGTGTTTTTCCCTGCTTTTTAAATGGTAGTTTAGGAGGCACAGTATTACTCCAGTGGTTAATAATAAAATGAGATTTGGACTTCCTAATAAGAGAAGGTGCAGGTGCTGTACACTTGGCAAAGATGAAATACCCAGCGAAGCCAGGAGGGGGGAGGCAGAAGGTTCATTCCATGTTTCCTTACCTGCCCTTTGCCTTGTGCTAAGTCTGTCCTGCAGGCACCTCCCTGGTTCTCAGGACAAGGAGGAACTAAGATTTCCTCCTCCCCAGTGCCATCCCAGTTAAACAGTGCCAAACTCTGGGACACTCCTGCAGCTGAGCAGAGGGAAGCAGAGTGCCCCCCCTGCCCCCTGCGCATTCCCAGAGCCCACCCAGGGACTCCCCACGGATTGATTTTCACAGCCTGTGCTTTCATTTGTTTTCAACACTGTGCTGACCTTTGTGTGAGGGTTTAAACAAAGCTCTGCAGACCCTCGAGGCCGTTGCCTTGATAGTATCAGTTCATCACTGCAATAAGTTTGCCTGGGTGGACGGCAGCCTTGTGTGTGTATGTTTTTGTGAGGGGGAGGGATCCTCTCACCCAGCTCCTCTGTGGATACTGAAGCTGGTTTTGGTGAAATCAATGAGCAGCTGCAGCTGTGACTGCTCAGTGCTGCTGAGTGCAGGGGAGGACAACACCCAGCAGCTCTGGGTGCTGCTTCCTGGGCTCTGTCTTCAGCCAATGCCATCCCATGGGAATTCCTGGGAGCCATTCCTGGGAGCAGGACAGAAGACAGGCCTTCCTGATTTCCCCCTGAACCATTAGCTGACAGAATCATATTCCCTCCTGCGCTCTCCTACTGCCTGATGGTGTCTTAAATCTTCTGTTCAATGGAGCAGCTTCACCAAGATGCTTCCTGTGGGACACCAGGCAAACAGGGAAGGGGCATTTGCTTCACCAGATGCAATTTAGGAGGAGAATGAAAATGCTTCTGGTTTGGGGGGTTTTTAGGAAAAAAAGCTTCAATCTGTCTGGCAGAGTTCTGGACGATGCCACAGCACACGCAGCCCCACACATGGCTGATCTGGGGTGGGGCGATGGGGAGCAGCAATTTGTGGTTACCTGATTTTGGCAGCATTTCCCTCACAGCTCAGCTGCTCCCTGCTTGGCCATGGTCCCCAGAGAGGTTCAGTGTCCCACTCTGCCTGGGCCCCCAGGACCCACACACTGCACTTCCACCCTTCTCTGGGGCCAGACAAAACCTCGTCCGAGGTGGCACAGCCCACATGTCCATTCAGTTTCCCAGGTTATCCGTGTTCCCAGTGTCTGGCACAAAACATTGATTTCTGCTGGCTGCTCACACCCATAGATACAGAAAGCAGCTGAGTAAAGCACACCCAGACACTGCCACCGTCTCCTGCTCCCATGGAGAGACTCTGGAGTGGGGACATCGCAGGGCACACTCCAGCCCAGAGGAAGCACTTCAGGTTAAACAACAACAACAAAGCCACGGCTGTCCCCCTTCGCAGCAACTTCATGGCACAGCAGACACTTGACAAGCTGTGATCAAAGTCTGTTCCACGAGGAACTGTGCATGTTATTAGCCACTTCTGGGCTTGTTAGTTCTTTGGTTTTCACCTTTCTGCAAAACCTTTCACAAATCCTCATTTTGGTGGAGCAACAAACTCCCACTTCCTTGGATTTGCAGGCTTCACTTAACAGGATGAGGTGACAGGATTTCTTTGGAAACGAGTGGTGATAGAAACACCTCGTTCATGAGTAATGGTGGGGGCAGCTCACAATTGTGTTGTGGCTTTTATAAATTCCAGCTTCTCGGGAGGGGAAAGGGTTCAGAGCAGGTGTTTGCCCTTTCAGCACCAGGGAATGCTTAACTTTTCCTAGCAGGGACAAGACTGGAGCAGGATGGCCAGAGAATGATCCTGCCCTTCCCCTTGGCTGGAAGGGTCTCCAGGTGCAGAAGACCCTCACAGAGGTGGTTAAACTCTACCCAGGACTTGTGGAAGCACCAAATCCAAGATGAAGATCCTGCTCAGCGGAAAAGAACTGGAAGACAGACTTTAACAGAAAAGATCCTGGGAGCGTAATCTTTTCTGGTTGAGCAAAAGGAAGTGTAAGTAATTATTTGATAATCATCTCTAAGTACCCACATGAAGAGGTGGAGACCTGAGCACGGAGGACTCCTCACACCAGCAGATGGAGTTGCAAAAGAGACGCTGCCTGGAAGTTCCCCGCCTCCAGGCCAGAATTAAGTTAATAATTTTTCATGTTGAGGGCAACTAACCTCTAGATTGACATGATGAAGTTCTCGTAGATTCTCTGTCACAGGAAATTTTAAGAAGAAGATTAGATATTTTTTCATAGAAGGTCTGCTTTAGCTCAATCCCAGATACTAGATTTGAATCTGCAATCAATTTGGGTTCGTCCCAGCTCATGTCACACAGGAAGCCAGAGTAAATGTTAATAATGTTCCTTTCTATATTAAATCCTGGAAAACGGAAAGGCAAATGAACAGGAATAGTGACTAGAATGCTCACACCCTTTTCTGAGTCACTTGTGAATATGCTCTACTGCTTACATCCAGCACAGTCCCTAAAGAGCTCTTCTGGCACTACTGTGGGGCTTGATGGCTTACTTTTACCATCCCTTTCTTTTGTCTACCCAGGTTAGGACCTTCCCTTGCCCTCTTTGGCTGCTTAGGTTCCTCAAAAAATGGATTTGCCAAAGCCTTTTGAAAGTTCCAATGGACAGTAAAATTGGATCTCTGTTATTCCATTTATTGATAGCTCTTCAAAGATGTCCAAGAGGTTTGTAAACTCTAAGGACTCCTTTTGACCCTTCCCAAGTGGACCGAAGTAGATCCTTTGTATCCAAGTTCCTGTCCTGGAGGAGGTTTGTGGTGCTCAGAATTCAGGATTCTGGGTTTGGTTACACTGAGCTATTTGACCACTCTTTGGATCTGCTTCAAAGGAAGAAGACTCCCAAAGAATTACTGGGGATTGTCTCTTTGCTCTTTGCAAGGATCTTGCTGGGAGCATGGCAGTGTGGCCCGATGGTGAATCCAAACTGAAACCCACAAATAGTAAATTCTGTTGGTGCAAAATGTCTGTTTTCCTGGAGAAACTGAAAGCAAAATAATGAGATTTCCCAGCCTGGGTGATTATATTGCATGGATTTCCAAGTGCAATGAAGTCAGCTTCAGCCTTCATGTTTTATTAATGCCTCGTAGCTCAGTAAAATGAGTAATAAACTGGCACTTTGGAGAACTGATGGAGCCATTCCCAAGGCTGGGTGACAAGTAACCGTTCATTTACTGAGTTCCCTCCAGCAGTTTTGCAGGATACATACAAAGAAAATCAAGGAGCCACTGAAATAACTGCTCTGCACCAAAGGTGCTGCTTAGAGTAGGTTCACAAACTCCCTTCAGCACCTTCTGACTGGTATCTGTGGAGGGAAAATGAGGAAGAATGGTTACCTTGGCCAGATTACCACAGCAAAATCAGTGTAGGACTCAGGATTAAAATCCTGCAACAGCCTTGCTGTCACTTTCAAATCATTCCTCACCATTCTGTAGCAAAAATCCCAGTTAGTTTGAGGGGTTCTTTCCTCATAAATCCACTCTTTATTCTAATTCTTCTTTATAAAGGGACCAAGCAGAGAGGATCTGAAATAGGAGAAAACAGACAGAAGTGCTCTTAGATCTGTGTTTTCCCCCAGTGAGAACAGGAAATTCACAGATATTATCACTCCCATGTGCACTGCTGGGACAATTTTCCTCTCTACTAGAAGTTAAACCAGGGAAATCATATGCCCTGCTTAAACTTTCTAAGCAAGGCTCATTTGTAGCGTGTCAAGCTGCCAGCCTTTGTGACTGTTCACTGAAGCAAGTTTTATTGCTACAGGAGATGAAATAAGGAAGATGCTCACTAGAGAGAATGTAAAAGATTTCACCAAGGCCTCTCAGCAAAGCAGTGGTAGCAACTGAAATGCAGGATTTCCCAATTCCTCATGCCATAATCAGCCCACTGAAACAAGCTATTCCTCTCCACTTGTGCTTGTGCAGTGCTGCCTCTTAACACCAGAATCCAGCTGTTGCCACCGAGCTGAAAGCAGCTTTTGTTAAGCATTTCCCTAAATGCATTCCAAGGCAGGCCTGTTTGCACTAAAGCTGATGAACCAGCTGCCACAACCTCTGCAACTGGAACGAGCCACTTCAACCTCCAGCTGACAGCCATGTCCTCAGTAGGTGTCTGTCCAGAAAGGAGAGCCCAGGCCGGAGTTTTATGGCTCAGCAGCCTCACGTGCTTTTCTGTGTGGAAAAGGAAAGGGATAACAGTGCAGCACACAAGAGCTGGCACTGCATTGTTCAGAGGACCTCCTGCACCTTTGTAGTGGTTTGGTCCAAAATACTCATTACTGTTTATCTGCTGTGAGATAAGAATTAGGAGAAATGCAAAACAGGCACCAAACTTGAAAGAATATAAAGAAGTTTATTAACAGACCTAAAAGAAGAAGGAAAAAAAAATTATACCACCTTCAGAACTCTCCTCCTCCCCCCACCTTCCTCCCTTCTCCCACTGACAATGTTCAAAGACAACCCTTAAGATGTTCAGTCTGTTTACCACTGCCATAATAACCTTGTTCAGTCCATTTAGAAAGAGAAGTCTCTTCTTGCTCATGCTATGAAAACATTATCACAACGAGACAGCCGCCCACTTCCAAATATTGTTCAGTCCATTTAGGAAGAGGAGTCTCTCTGCCTGCGTGTGAGTCCTTTCCCCCGACTTGCAGCTTTTCCCGCAACTGCTTTCGAGGGTCCACTCTTGAAGTTTTTTGGGGTACAATTTTAAGGTTGAGCCGTTCAGAAACAAAAACAGAGGCCCTTCTCCTTCCCTGGGAACAAAGGGTCTTCATCATCTTCATCGTTAGGACTATCTCTGGGAGCATCTCTAGGAACTGAGGTTTTCTCCTTTCCCATTTGGAGCAAAAGTCCTCATCTGGTTCATCTCTACGGACTGAGGTTTTCTCCTTTCCTGTTTGGAGCAGAAGTCCTCATCTGGTTCCTCTCTCCCTGTCCAAACTTCTCATGAAATTACAGCTGCGTCAGCATCTGCCTATCTCAGCGCAGGTGCTTTTGCTCACGAGTTGAACACTCCACCCCCCATATCTTCATGGAATTACAACAGGATACTCTGATATATCATAGCTTCACAAGAGAATTTCAGCTTTAAGCATCTCCTCCCTCTCTTCCCTCAGGTTTTCAGCTCTTCACAGCAGTAAAAAGGGTTAATCTCACCTCGGCCTTGCAGCTTTACAGCTGGAATGTTGAATTTTTCTTATCGCAGTGGAGAGGGGGGAGAGCCGAGCCGCTCCGGCTGCCCACGGCAAGGCAGTGGGGGGGTTCCACGGCTGGAACAGGTCCATCGGCTCCAGGATGGCCGTGGCCCGGCCTGGCCTGGCCCAAGCAGGGCCTGGCCGGGCCCGCTGGCCCCCACTCGGGGCCTGCAGCCACCTGTCCCAGCGCCGGAAACGAGAGAGAGCTTGGAGGGGGAGTTTGCCTATTCTTAAATGTGGATCACAGAGGTGATCACAACTTTAAGTGGCTTAGAGAATTGTCCATATTCAAACTGGCCAGCTGATAGGTTCTATCAGTTCCCAGAGGAAACTGTAAGCACCCCTTAGCAAGGACGTCCCTTCCGGGACTATGCTTGCTAACCTATGACAACCTTCCACTCCTGTGCTGCAGATTCCACACACTGGCCAGTAGATCATTAGGAACTGGAAGTTTTCCTAAGGCAAACAAAGCAAGTGGGATTAACAAGAGACAAGGTTTGTAGTGAGAAAAGGAAAAGGCCCTGCTGTTCCAAGGTTGTTCTGCATTTCAGACCAACAGCAATGAACAACCTCCCAGGCAGAGCCTGAGCCTCCAGCAGGTCTCTCTGCCCCCCATCCACCTGTGTGCCCCTTGAGCCTGAGGGAAGGAAATGGGGATCCTCCCAGCCCGGGGAGCCTCAGGAGAACTGACACTCACTGCAGTCCGTGGGAATCATTATGTTGGGAGACAGTCCTTATCCTCCTGCCCTTGGCAGAGGTCAGTCAGGAAATGCTGGAGGTAAGCCTGTGCTTCCCAGAAGGAATGGCAGCACACGCATGACATGGATTTATGCTCGCAATTCAATAAGTCTGCCTGCTTGAATCCAACCCTAATTGTAGTGTGTCTCACTGATGATTTAGAGCATTTGATTTACGGATCTGATTTTACTCTTCCTGCAATTTCACCTCTTTGAGCAGATCTTGCCAGCAGGTTTTCATTACCAAATAGGTGGTTTTTTTAAATAGCACAATTGCAAGTCATAATCATAAATATCAATCTTCATAACTCATCTAAGCACTCCATGTTCATGTAATGTCGTGTGTCAGGATTCTGCTGCAGAAATAAAGCCCCATCCAAGCAGCTGCCAGCCTCTCATTCCTTTATTGATTCTGCCCTAGTTGCTGTAATTGAGTTTTTATACTTACCTTGCTCTTCAGTGTATAAATGCCCATCAGAGACAGGAGAAGAGACAGCCCAGGGAGTTCCACAGCTTGGCTCCTCTCAGCAGAAGAGGGTGCTGTGCAACTCTGATTAAAATGGATCCTTCAGCAACTGAGGCAGTTAAGCTGAGGATTGCCTGTCCAGCTATCAAACCATGTTACTCACACGTCAGCAGATGACTAGGTAAAAGTTTATATTCCTTATTTTCCACTGGATGGGACGAAGAAGAGAATAATCTGCAATTTTTCAGCACTGACTCATCTGTTCTGAGTTGCTCATGTTAAAGCAAGCCTTAAAGGGAACTTTTTATTTAGTTTATTATCCAGGACACGCCACTGCTCTGAAATGTTTGCATGTTTAAAATCCAGGATCACCTCTCATTTAGTCTGGACTCAACTCTATTTATAGGTGTGTTTGCAGGTGTGAGTTTAAGGGCTGTGTCCCAGCTGCCAGGCAGCCAAGGAGCCTCTCTGCTATTACTGCGTTTACTGCAATTAAACAGCGAGTCACCCACCTCGGCGTAAAAGGCAGGGAGATGGAAAAGGACTGCACTCTTCTTCCAGGAAGTTTCAAGAACACAGCACAACGATTGCTCTGACACTCATAGGAACACTCTGCATACAGATTTATACTCGACTGAACTATTCCAGCTTTGAACTGGGGACCATTTCTGGGGCTGTGCAGCAACAATGAGGTGTGAATGGGTGAGCTGGTCGGGAAGGAGCAGAACGTTTTGGAACGTTTTGGAACGTTTTGGGCCTTTCTGTGCGTCTGCCACTAGAGAGCAGGAGAAGGTTCTCCAGGGTGAATATGGGGAAGGAGAGAACAGCCTGCATCCAGAGTTACAGGCGAAGTTCTGACAGCAGTACCCCGCCCTGTGCTCCACTGGGACAAGCTAATTCTTTATTTTTTCAAGCCTAGACGCCATCCAAAGAGAAGAATATTCACAATTAAGGGTTGTACTCTGCCAAAATATACCTAGAATGAAGGACATTACATTCAATGTGCCTTGTGGTCTGAGATAATTATCCTGTAGGTATTTTTGCATCGTTAGGAGAGACATCTCTCTGAACCAAGAAAATTGTTCAGTGTTTTCAGCTTTTCAGTTTTTCCTAATGTTTTAGAAAACAAAAAAACAGTTTTGGTTCCAGTTAGGATGAAACTACTGTGGTTTCACACTGCTCTAGCAGCTGGCAGATGCTGGAAGTGGTCTTCACCCTCCAGTTCTGCTCACCGTTCCCTTTTCCTTGCATTCATGGGACGTGCACAAACATTTCTATTTCCTAACGCAGAAAAAGTACGAGTTTTTTGTTGTGCTTCCTTAGTTGCCTGACAGATGAGAAGACTCTCTCTGTTTTTAAAGGCCCTGCTGAGAGTCAGAGGCAGTAAAAGCAGCAGAGTGTAGAGCTGCCTGGGGAAATGCAGCTCCCCTCTTTCAGTAGCAGTGACCTTTAGCTCAGGTTCATTGTGACACGCAGAATAGCAAGGTGAGGTAGAGACGCCAGGAAGAGATTCCTTGCCAGGAAAGCTGTTGGGAAGTTTTGAGAAAGAAGGGCTGGAAGCCCTGCAGAACACTGTGTCCTGGGCTCTGCCTGGGCTGTATCAGATGGTACCTTCAGGGGAGGCTCAGGACTCTGGTTTCAGCTGTACACGTAACTGCTGTAAAAAAAGCACAGAGCATCTGTGATCCGCCTTCCTTCTCATCACGGGAGAGAGGACAAAGCAGTGGAGCACACAGTGCAGGAAGATCCCAAACAGAAACAATGGATCCAGAGTGTAGTTCCCAATCCACACGCTGTGCAGGGTCTGTGGGAGATTGTTCTGCCTGAGAGTCACGTGGTCCTGCAAAACCTCCTGGAAAAGGACGCTGCACACCCGGCTCTTACAAGGAGGTGTTGCCTGGGCCTGGGGGTTATGACTGCATGTTTGCATCCAGCAGCCCTGTCAAAGCCATGCCACTGGCACAGGAGTGACACTGATCCACTAAGGCAGAACTCCTGGCATTTTACACTCCAAGGAGCTTGTTCCTCTGCTCTGCATTTTAGAGCACATGCACAGTAAGGACAGGGGCACAAAGGCGGGCAGGTACCAAGCAGAGTTTCTCACCTACTCTAAAGTCCTTTCAAATTCCCTTCTGCTTTGTTCCTTCACAAAAGTAGCTTTTTCCACTGAAGTCACTTTCCCCACAGGTTGGATCAGCAGCTTGGTGCTGAAACCCAAGCCAGAGCTTCTCTCGACGGCGATAACCAGCTAAGGTTCCACTTTCCATATTGACTGACCTAGTTAAGACACAGGCACGGCCTGGGGAGCTGCAGAAATCGAAGGAGGCAGGCAGGGGAGCACAGCCTCCCTTCCTACTGGTGGGGAAGAAGGTGCATTTGCTTGCACACTTCAGCTGCAAACTTCCTGAAGTGGCCTGCTGCAATCAAGGAACAAATTATCTCCATTGTGGTAATGTGGTTCAGACAAAAATCCTGTCAAAAGTCCTCACTAGGAAGCCACAGTTTCTCAGGTTTAGAATGGACAGGTAGAACCCTCTGATCTGACCTCAGCTTGGTTTACAAATTTGTTTTAGACTCTTTTTCAGACTAATTGATGGAAATGCTTGGTAGGAATTAAAGCTAGAAAGTAACAGAGGAAATGAAGATGTGACATGGCTTTGAGAAAGGAAGATGTGGAGTAGGAATCTGCCCCAAAACATCATTAGCTGCCCACTTTTTAATGTTAAAAGGGCTTTTGTAGTTAGTACGAAAGGTTATGTCATCTGTCTCTAGCTTCCTTAGAGGGAAACTCTTCCAGAACATACCTGGCTTGATGCTGACAAAGTTCTTCTCTGACTTTTCAGCCTAAATTTACTTGTGGTGCACCCATGGCCATGTACTCCTGTCCCAGCGTGTATCAGCTCACACACAGAACCATGCAATGGTTTGGGTTGGAAGGACCTTAAAGCCCATCCAGTTCTACCCCTGCCATGGCAGGGACACCTTCCACTGTCCCAGGGTGCTCCACAAGCCCTGTCCAACCTGGCCTTGGGCATGTCCAGGGATCTGGGGGCAGCCACAGCTGCTCTGGGCACCCTGTGCCAGGGCCCCAGGCTGACCACACCACACCGCTCGGTGTCACTGGCAAACCTGCTGGGGGCTCACATGATGCCACCGGCCCTGTCACTGACAAAGATTTCAACAGCACCAGTCCAAGTCTGACCCCCAAGGACACTTGGACACTGAGGCACTGACCACAGCTCCAGCCAATTCCTTACCCACCCATGTCTCTCCAGTTCAGAGACTGGGATCACACAGGGCAGTGTCTGATGCTCTGCACAACTCCAGGCAGATGATTCAGCTGCCCTTCCCTCAGCCCTCAACACCAATCCTGCCACAGAGTGTCACCGAATTTGTCAGGCAGGATTTGCCCCTAGTGAAGCCATGCAGTCTGTCACCAATCACCTCCTTATTTTGCACCTGCCTTAGCGCAGATCTGCTCAATCTTGCTGGGTCCCGAGGTGAGACTGCCTGGCCTGTAGCTCCCCAGACATTCCTTATTTCCCTGTTTAAAAATACATGTATTACATTACTGAAATTCCCTTGCTGCCAGCCTTGTCTTTAGCAGATTGAGTGGGATTTAGTCCTGCTGCAATTCTAATAATTTAGTGAGGGGTTATCACTCTGCTCCGCTTTTGTTTGTCCTGTTGTGATGGGCTTCATTAGAGTGATGGAGAGCTAACCCCAGCCCCTGCTGTTTAGGTACTGCATAAAAAAAGTCTCAACGCTGCTGTTTGATGAGGTTCTGGATGAAGGGTCAGGGAGCAAAGAGCAGCCAAGGGTGGGAGGGTGCTTCAGTCATGCTCACACAGTCATTCAGTGGTGAAGGCAGGTATAGGGCGAGGTGTCCTGAGCTCCAAGCCAGGTCAGTGTACCCACGCTGAGGCTCTGCTGTGACACTTTGAGACGTCAGCTCATCTTCCATTTCCACAGCTTCCCCCCCTCACTGCCTTTCCAACATATCACACCTCAAGCAGCTCCAGTCTGAAGAGATCAGTTCACAGAGCGCAGCGTGGAATGTGCGTGGCTGCATTTGAGAATAACCCTGCTGACCCTGCAGGGCTGCAGCCACCCAGCTGGGGTGTGCCTGCACAGACACAGCAGTGTGGAAGTGCTGCTGCTCCGGTTGCCAGGGCACGCACTCGAGATAGGGGCCATTCCCCAGGCAGGAAGGTGCCTGTGGGTCTGGGGTGTGAGGGCAAAGGTTGATGCAGAAAATAGCAACCGGAGTTCTGTCTTGTGTTCTCAGCTCTGGCTGTGACTCGTTACCTGAATTCTGTTTAAACTGCTGTGCCTCCAGGGACTCCTACCAGCACCTCTCTCCACCCTGATAAATAAGCCCACCATCCTTCTTGAGTGCCCTGAATTTAAGGCCAATAGCTTCCCCACATCCTATGTACTACGTGTGGCCCTGGGCAAGAGCTGGGGCCTTAGGAAAAACTGGAGGTAAGTTTTCACTAAAATACATCAGCAAAAGGGAAGAGAAAGCAAATGAATTCTGCAGGAGAATCTGCAGTGGCACTGCATTAAGACAGAAGGAAACAGTCAAATCTCTTCTATGCCACTGTGGTGAAGTTGCATCTATAATGTGGTGTTCTGTGATGGGCTCCTTACTGACAGAGTTTGTAGGGGGTTCAGAAAAAGGTGACGCAAGTGCTGAGGGAGCTGAAAGGGCTGACTTGCGAAGAAAGAATAAATGAACACAATTAAACATGTACAGCTTGGTTCAGCAATGACTGGGGGTCCTGAAAGCCACCTGCCAATAGCTGAAGGTTTGAATACAGGAAGGGCAATCCAGTTTGTTATGGAGTGCTGTAATGAGAAGGGAACGGAGCAAAAGCAGCAAAGCTAAAGCCCAGGAGTCTCCTGCCAGTGACGTATTGGTGCTACATGAACCATGCAGCTGAGAAGAGAGACATGTCCAAGACTTGTGGAAATAAAAGCCTGGAGCACAAATGCTGAAACAGCTCTGATATCCAGAACTGGAACACTGGAAGGGAGAACGCTCTGAAGTCAGTGCAGAAGTCAATTCACCTGCAAGCTCCTGGCCGAGTGTTTTGAGTCCTGAGTTGCACAGAGGCACCAAGAGAAAGGAGGCAGTGGCTCCTGTGAGCTCGGGCAGTGTCACTAAACGAAGGTGCTGGCATCAGCAGAGGCCTGGGCAGGCACAGGGACAGCAGCCCTGTGGGGCAGAGCTCGTGGTGACACTGAGAAGGATCTCCAGGAGAGGACACTTGAATGAGTCCCACTATGCTGAGTTTCCGTGAGCCTGTCCCTGAATGCAGCTGAGGAGCACAGTCAAAATAGAGGGAGGCAACAGAGCTTTCAGCCTCACCCCTCAGTTTTCCTTTGCACACATATTTTCAGTCTCAGAGCAAACTGAAACTGGTCCAACACCTGCTAATTGTCTGGTATCCCACAGAGCTCTCACAAAACCAGGGACTATCAGAGAACCAGGCAGGGGAGTGCGTGTGTGTGAAGCACAGCTACACCTGTTAAGTTCCTGCAGGCAGCCTGCATAACTCTGCTAGAAAGCACAGTGTTGCCCTAATGCAGGAGAGAATCTCACCTTGTATCTGTAGAAGAGGGAGCATTACAATCCCCTACTTCCTCACAATACTACGAATTTGATAATCTATTTGCAAAAAAACCCCAGAACTCTGTGGGTGAACGAGCAGAGAGTTGATGCTCGTCCAGGCTCCCTGGACATTACACCAGCTCTACAGGCAATCAGCACTATGGTATGGACAAAGGGTAAAAATCTCACCTTTCTACAAATTATCCTGCTGCCATTAACTGCTACCTCCCAAACCAAGAGCAATCAGCCTAGTTATTCCCAAATCCAGCTATCTGTTCTGAGGTAGTAAAGGTCTATATCCAGTCATCCTGTACAAGAGGCCCAAGGTACAGGGGCAATGGCCCAAGGGTACAGGGACAACTTTCTCCCCAAAATCTCCTCAGACAGTCCTTTCCAGCAGATCTGAATTGCAAACTGCTGGAAGATCAGCTCAGAGCATCTTTGGAAATTACAAAGTATTGAGTGCACACCTTGGAGAAAAAGCAACACAGATAAGATCGGGATATCAGTTTCAGCTAAAACGTTGGGATTGTGCTTGAAAGAAATCAAATGCTTTCAAATTACCAAGCTTATCTCTTTGCCTTGTGTTTTTCCTGTGCCTTGAAGACATCTGTGCTCAAAGCTTCTCCCTTTCTCTGGACAATGGGGGCTGCAAAGAAGCCTTTTCAGTGTGTCAGGTCAATAGTCCAAAGACTGAGAAGGATTTGTGCTATAGATAGTAACAGCATCAAAGAGGCCATTACATCTTCAGCACCAGTAATCCCCATTTTAAAAACTCCATTATCTGACTGGTTCTTCATTTGCTTGTCACGTAATCCTTGTTGTTGTGGTAACTCAGGAACGAGTGCTGGCAGCTTAATAGAGACAGTGATGGAATTGCCTGTCCCTGGATTTAGTCAGGATGGTTATGGGCAAGACAGAAAAAAATCAGCGACTAATGGAGAGTTCTCAGATGATAACTGAGCCGGGAATACAGTCTGGGAGGGTGCTGCTGCAATTCTGAAACACTTATCAGACTTTCTTGGGGACTGACCTTTTTTGTGATTGCCATGAATCATTCAAGATCAAATCCCTGACTCTATTTTTTAGAAAACCATTCAGTGTAAGTCATAAATAGTGAACAGGTCTGTTCTCTGGATCAGCAATTGCTGAATTTCTACAGAAATCAATGTCTGCTCCTGGGATGATGGAAAATGGGTTCTTTTATTAACCAGAACAGCAATTATTTGTTAATATTTATATCCTCTTCTAGAAAATTAGATGTCTTGGGAGAACAAAAAGATGCAGCACCTCTCTGCTCCTGGGCTGCCAGCTGAACTTCAGTTCAAACTGGTACAAAACTCAAAGTATTGACCTCCGCAGGAGTGTTTGGTTTCTTTTGGAGGACACAAGCTGTAACTTGGGCAGCTGCCTTCTCTTTGCTCAGTGAATTGAAGGCAGCAGTGGCACCCATTTCCCATCAAAACCAAAATGGAAGCCCAATAGGTTTGTAAACCCATGATGGCTTAGCTGGGGAAGAATCCCTTGCTTTCAAAGGCACTTCTCAGTAACTAAAAATGAGTCACAAAGAAGAGGCTGAGAATCAGAGTGACCATCCCTCTGATCTGGAAGAGTCCATCAGGTGTAAGAAAGACCGTGCTATCAAGTGCATCTATATCCCAAATCCAACCTCTCCACACCAGAGCCCTCAGCAGCCCAGGAAAAACCAGGTTTCTGCGGGATTAGGGAGAGATTATCACAAAGCTCTCTTCCTAAGAACGTGCTAAAATAGGGAGCACAAAGAAGAACAGTTATGGCACTAAACATTGCCAGATCATCTTTAACTCTCAGGAATCTGATGCAAAGTCAGTTTTAAAACAGCTTTTGTAGAGACAATGCCTCAGGCAGCCCAAAGACACAGGACCCATGACTAAACAGTACCAAATGAGAAAATGTGTCTTCTCCCTTAATGAGCAACCTCTGCAGTGCTTCTCCTGTGTGGGACTGAAAGCACTCAGCACTCAGCTGGAGCATCTGATTGAAATATTGGCTTTTGGGGAACAGCCTACTGTTTAGCCTGGAACTGGAGCAAAGTATCCTGTGGAGCAGAAGCCAAGCTGCCATGTCTAAAAGGATAGCTCAGGAGCTGTCCACGAAGAGCCTGTAAAATATGAAGACACTAAAAGTGGTTAGGAAATAAGGCAGCTCTTGGGTTGCCTCGAAATTCTATAGTTAGGAATTAAGGAAGAAAAGATATCCCCACATCAAGCTGCGGTACGTGTGAAGGAGGGTAGGAACAAGATGCTTCCTTTAGAAAAGGCTCCCAGTTTTTGGTCAGTAAATCAGATGTGCTGGGGATGGATGCAAATTCTCCAGTGCTGCTTAATGAATGGCAGCTGGCACACATCAAGGACTGGAGAGATATGATAGCTGGGATCTCCTGCCTGGCGCTGAGGGAGGGGGCAACATCATCCTTCACTGCCTTCACTGTCACCACAACAAAGGTGTGACATCTCTTTCTGGCTGCAGTGTTTGGACACGAGGCAGCCTGAACGAGAGTGATTTATTACCATGTGCTCTTCATTTATTCTGTGCTGTGGATTTGCAGCAAACAGCAGTTAAGGAAACGGGAAGATAAACCTGGATTTCAAATTGCCTTGGTGTGACACTTTAGCAAACAAGAGAATTGCTTTACCATAAATTGTTTGTGAGGGTCAGGCTGTGACTGGCTTTAGGAGATTCATGTCATTGCAATGAAGGCAACAGCAGCCCTGCATTCCCAGTGCCAGGCAGGCTGCAGGAGGAGACAGGGAAGGGAGCACTCCTCTTTCAGTGACAGATCTCTCTTCAGGCTGTGGTGTTGGGATCCTCAGTCCTGCACCCTGCCCTGCCCTGAGCTCTGTTGTTTCCACGGTTTTCCTGAGTTCTTTGACTTTCCTGGACCTGTTATGGCCACCAGCCCTGTTCTGCTTTCCCAGCTGAGGAGCCAGAGCTCCCTCAGCTGCTGGATTGCCTTTCCCTGTGGAACAGCCCTGCTCTTCCTGCTCCTTTAGCAATTCCACCTCTTTGTGAGGGCAAGGGCTGTGTACCTGAGAGGGGTGGGATGCCTGGGGGTGGAATGGAAGAAGCAATTCTTCCATGATCACCTTCTCGTTTGTAGTTCTCTCCTTGTGCATACGTTCATCGTGGAATTCACTGTCAGTAACAAAATGAAACAATGGTCTCAGGACTAACTAGGGTGGGGGAGGCAGTAAGGAGTGTCTCATGAATTTGGGACAGGGCTCAGAAAAAGCCACTAGAGAATGGCAATGGCAACCAGAGCCTCAAGAACAAAGCCAGCTCACACTGCTCCACCTGCAGAGAGCCAGAACCAATGTCTGCACCTGATGACTGCACTGAGAGCCCTAAATGATTCCAGGTCTGCTCCCAGACTATTAAGAACTGAATGAGCCAAGAAGAGCAAACTTTCTCCCTTTTTAGAGCGGCGCATGCAAGGATAGGACAGGGTTTTCTGCTTGAATCATTTGATAAATATGCAAAAGCCTGGAATTCTTCAGGGCTGTTAAATATTTGTCATTATGAAAACAACACATTTTCAGTGGGAGTGTAATTTGAAAAGAAGGCACAAGCTTTTGGGCAGGTGAGTAATCTGAAGGACGCATGCCTCAGTTTCCCAGATTAAGCTTTTCACAACATAAGCACAAACTACTTCCAATGGGACGTGCCCCTGTCTAAAGATATTAAAGGATGAGTGGATGCACTGAAGTATGCTTCTATTCCATGGATGGATTTGCCTTCGTGTCCTATTCAATTTAAAGTAATGAAATTATAAAATCTCAGTACAACGGAATGAAGAAAATGCTGCTCATGCTGCAGAGCTCACAGCAAATTGTACTCATGTCTCAGTCAAGCATGTGAATTGCAATGATGCTCATTTCCCAGCAGTCTGCCTCCTAGGGAACTTAATAGACCTCTTCTTGCCCTTCTTCAAGAAGAGGATTTTAATATCCCAAACTTGCAAATAGGGTTATATGCAATTCCATGACTCCCCCAAGGTTACACCATCTCGGTTTCCAATCCAAGCACTAGACAGTTACTAAGCAAAGGAAATTTCAAGTGTAGCTCCCACACTGGGGAAGATGTCCAGGAACAAACCTGCCTTAAAGCCAGAGCAGATCTATCAGTGAGGATGATTTGTCACACACTCAGGGGCCCTTTGCTTGCCGTGCTCTTAAGTTTACCCAGAGAAAACGAAGGTCAGGATTCGTGCACTGAACTCCGGGCACTTCCAGCTTCTAGAACCGTTGGATGGACAACAGAGCCTGGATCAAACTTCAGCTGTTCAAACGCCCTGATGCCCCACCCAAAAACAAGGAGCCCCCTAAAGCAGGAGAGCCTGGAGCAGGGATTACACCGATGGGATTGTGGCCCTGGGGGCACTCAGCTCTACAGTGCAGTTAGAAATAAACGACTTTTCCCTGCAGTTCAGAACAGCATTAACTCTGAGCATCTCTGCTCCTCAGCAGTTGCTGAGCCTCCCTGCTGCCAGCGGCAGCACTTTTCAGCAGAGAGACCCAGAGGCCCCGCAGCTGTGCTGGATCATTGTGTCACATCCCGCAGGAATGTGGCGAGGTCGGAACTGGGGCAGGGAGTGACACGGAAAGAGCTTTTCGAGCTCACTCACCCAACAGTCATTAAACAGCAGCACGACACGCACATCTGTCCAAGGCTCCCTGCCTGCATTGTTACAGGGTTTTGAGAGGTACATGGATGGATGAGACCAGTAAGTGGGACAGTGGGAATGCTTCTAAAATAGCATCCCCTCCCACTAAGAGATCCTCTGCTCTGTACCTGAAGGGGAAAAGGCCCGTTCACTGAGCCTTTCTTTGCCTTGTTGTTGTTGCTACTACACAGAGCTCTGAAAATAGATCAGTACAGTAAACAGCTCTGGGGGAAGAGGTATAATTGATGATGCCTTGGACAGAGGCACCCCTGTTGATAATCAGACTGGGATAAAAAGGCATTTTCTACACCATACATTTTCACTTTTTTTTCCCCACTGAAGTGACGCTTTTGGGGTTCTTTTGAGGTATATATTAGCCATGAAGTATGTGAGATAGTACCATCCAGCCTTGACAATATTTTGTACACCCCACTGGCCTGAGTCTGATATACATTTCCTTTTGTGCTCCTTTACTAGCAAATACTTATTTTTCTAACTTGGTCTTTTAGCTCAAGCTGAATTTAGTATTGGTGGTCCAGTGTTTACCTTGTCAAAACCAAGATGGGGATGTGGAAGCAGAACTCTCTAACAGTCTAAAGTGTGATGTTCATCAAACAGCAAACACATGAAAGACATCAAACCTTTTAAATAATGGCTGCCTAACAATTCACTCAATGTTATTACACATCTACAAATGTTATCTTTCACCACCACCTCCCCAAATAAACAACATGAGCCTGTGATGTTTGCCTTGTATACTCTTAATTTGGAAGATGCTGCATTCAAGAAAGACCAAATACTTTGAGAATCAAAAGAAAGGAAAAATTGGGATGTAACTATGTGGTTGGAGGAACTGTATTTAAACTGCCACAGCCGACAAGCTCAGCCAGAGAGGCAAACTTAAAATACATCAGATTTCTCCAAGTGGGCTGTTGCTTACATGGGAGAAACGATCCAAGAGTCCTCTCCAGATGGCATAGGAATTGGAATTCCTTATGCCACCACAGAAGGTGGATCAATGAATTCTTTAAAATCTGATTTAATGTAAGATATTTTAGAGTATCTGCACTGATGACACTGGGATGGATTTCTGGCTGTTAGCTCAGTCAGCCTGAGAGCAGAGCTAAGCCCATGAACCCAAAGCTGAGCACACTTTGGAAAAGAAGCTTCCCACAAATGGTTCTCAACCTTGCTGAGAGCAGGAAAAGAACCCCATCCAATTCCAGATTCCACAACGACATTAATATAGCAAAAGCACGGATTAATTAAGCTGTAAAGCTTCCACCTCCAGACCTCAGAGGCAGAAGGAATGATATAACCAATTAAGATACAAAAGCAGAAATAAATAGAACAGGCAGCTGCCTGGAATCCCATTAAATTCTAAAATAAGCACAACGCTGAAAATAACATTAAATTTTATCAACTTTTTACTTGGGAAAAATCTTACTTGATCAGTAAGATCTATCCAAGTAAAAGGATGATTCTAGGATTTCACACTAACAGTAGAAATAATAACATAATTTAGTTGATTTATGCATTTGCAAGGTTTAATTAGTGGCTACTGAATAATTAGTGACCTGTAGGTTATATCCAGCACTTTTGTATAGGAAATATTAGAAAGTACTTGAAATTCAAACCCCCCAGCCTAATTCTTGACTCCTGGAGGACAGAAAATTTTCTGAACTAGTTCCTTTCCAATGGCTCTATGCACTGAGGTTGTTTACATGTATTAACAATTAATAATTCCTAATTATTAATTTTTAATCTTAATATCATTCTTCTGCTAAGCATGAGACTTCCACTAGCATCCAGTATGTTAATGGGTATTCTCCTAAGGTGCTTGATGCTCCTAGAAAGCTGCAGCAGGGACTTGGGGTGCTGATCAATAAATTCCCAAACCTACTGCATACCTGAAACATCTTATGGAAAAATGTACAAGATCTCTTGATCCTTCACAGAATTGTCTTTATATATAGTAGTTAGAAGGTGTCCAATCTATGCATGAGATGGCAGAAATAATCAATTTGTTTTTCTTACTTGAGACTTGTGCTCTGTCAAGCACCCTTTTTGTATTATGACCATGATAAGCTGCTTCCAAGGGAGTGATATGGAGATTCCAAGGGAACAAAGCAGGCAGCCCAAAGGGCCTGGCCGTGACCCAATCCTGCTGCAGGACCCTGTGCTGGTGTCCCTGGTTCTCCCATGGCATCCCCAGCTGGCCCTGCCTTCCCCAAGGACACGCTGCTCCCTCCACCACAATGGCCCTGCCAGGAACAGGCATAACAAAGAGAAGCCTTTATGAGTCATGGGCAGAGCTCTCCAACAGTTGCTAAAGGAGCATTTCGGAACTTCATAGAGAGGCAACAATTACTCTCCCTGGCTTTTAATAGCTGCAAATATTTCCACTGCCTGCAGTGAGCTTAATGCAGCAACAGCAAGGTGAGCGCTGCCGAGGGGAGCTGTGTCAGTGCAGCATTAATGCACACTTAAATCTTAGGGAATTCGGTGGGATTGCTACATCCATGATCTCACACCGAAATACCTTTCAGAGTGCTTAGAGCACCACGAGTAATACCTGCCACTGGTTCTTACGTCCTCTCAGTAGGGGAAAGCATGTGCAGGTCAGCTGGAGGCAGCTCCACCTCACAGGTTTGGATGTCAGGATGCTGTGCATCTCGAACTGAGGCAGGAGCCAGGATCTGGCAAGGTCCTTGGCTCCTTTGCAGAGGGTGCCAGTGATGAATGCATTGCTCATGAGGGATTTGTCTGACAGACCTGGGTGCCTGCAGTCAGATCTAAGTCGTTGACTCATCTCTCTCCACAGCCAGTGCAGGCACAGCTCCCCTGTTACCGAGAACATAGACACTGAGCAGACCCAGGGAGGCTGCAGAGCTGATATTTTCCTTCGATAAATGAGTCTTCAGATTGTTTTTGCTATGAAATGCACAAGTTTGCAGATGCTTCTCCGCAACTTTTAATTACGAACACCCTGAGCTGGTTTTATGCACTTGCGGTGGGTGTTCAGAATACAATGGGAGAGTGTTTGACATCTCTGTAATGGTTTTTTTCTGGGAATGGATGTGCCCATTCACAAGGAAATCCTATTCAATGACCTTCTTGTGTCAGCACAGTCAGAATTAATCATGTCCTCCATTACACAGGGGAGAAGTTTCCATATCCCACAGGAATATGCTGCAGCCTGGGTAGAAATCCTCTCCCAGAGTTACTGATTGTTCTGACAAGTAGGGTCAAAGTGTGTCCCACAATTACCTGAATTCTGAGCAGCTGCCGTGCTGGTGAGCTCAGGTGTGTATATACATTCATATATGAACAGTTCTGTACTTCAGCAGCAATGAAGTGCCTCTCAGTCCTTGTTTTCTGGATCTGACTGCACATCTGGAGCACACACAGCAGTTCCACAAAAAGCCCGAGACCAAACACACCAGCGTTCTGCTGACTTCCTCACCTTGAAACTGCTGCAGAGAAATATGACAGAAGAAAACTCCTCCAGTCAGTTCCTACTGCTGAATAATACACTGGTCTGACAGCCTTGCCAACAGAAAACTAAGTGGGAATCATTTTCAACTCAATGAATGCATGTTTTTAGAGGCAGGGTATGGACTCCTGAGATTCTGACAGTGTTTCAAAGCAAGGAAAGGCTGTTGCAAATTGCCTGAGTGGAACCAAAGTACTCCCTTGCCCACAGTTTAAGAAGAACTAGCACCTCAACTGCAAACATTTGTACAAGTGATACACAAGCCCAACACCTGTAGGTGCTTCTGCTTTCCTGGGAATGCACAGGGATTCCGTTTGGCAAAGCTTCACCAGTGGCTTCTTGTAGAACTAGAATCTGGGGCAGAAATTACACTTCCCTATTCTCAAAACACAACAACAAACAGGAAATCAGATTTCCAAGCAGATCTGCCATGGTAGAGTTGCTGTCAAAGCTGACCTGGGAAAAAGGAACCAAAATTCCCTGGATCCAGCATTTAACACTGGTAAAAAAGCAAACAGAAATGTCCACCTGCGCCCACAGAGAAACACACAGAGAAAGTAATTCAAATTAACTTCCTGAGCATCCACAGATAGGAAAGCTTTGCCAATTCCTTGTGGGAATGAAACAGATTGGCAAAGTGATAAATAAGGATTTATCTGTCAGCACAATAGTGTGATTTAATATAGCAATATTCAAAGTCAAACATATAGAAAGGAAACACGGAAGTATCTGAAGATGAGGGGATTGTACCCTGACAGCGGCCCTGAAAAGAACTGCCTGTGGGAGCTCTTGGGGCTTCTGTGACCATGGACTGTAAGTAGCTGGGGAGTGAGGAAGAAGTGTGAAGATCTGGGAAGAAGATGTCTGAATGAAGAAAAAAGCCACAACTCTGTAAAATGTTAGCCAAAACCTCATCCCTTCCATGTACAGATGAGGCTTCAGCAGTGTTTTCTCCAGGCCACAGGCACCTGGGTGTGCTCACACTGCAACGAATGACTGACAGACTGAACTCTGCCCGCTCAGATCAAAGGTGTCCTTCATCCTTTTCCCCTCCTCGAGCTAAAGGACTGACTTGTTCAGGCTGCTCAGCTCTGGCTGCTGAAAGCCAGGCCTGTACTAGTTAAAGCTGAATGCTTGTTTTCCTGCTTGGAAAAAGCAAACTGGCTCTTGCCAGGCCCCTGTTCCCAGTGCTGCTAACAATCAGTGGCTTGCATGGCTCCAGACATATTCCTGCCTCGTGTGCCATGCTTTTGGCTAACAATACGTCAATTCACGTTACAACTGCTCCGAGGAAAGAGCCTAAAAATAGAGGCCTTCCAGGTGGCTTGGCAGACGGATCATTTGCTATACATGGCAGAACAAGTTAGCCTTTTCAGACTGTGCTTTTAGAGTAAAAATACCCCGGTACATTACGGCAGGAGTCAGTGCTAGCCTCAGACACAAGGACTCAGCAAGTACCTCACTCGGGTGCCTGGCTGCAAGCAAACACTGGAGCCCTTCTCCTTCTGGCCACCTCCTCCAGGATACTCCTCTCTGTGTACTGGGGAAAGGGATGTGCTGCTGTGCCATGAGCTGTACCCCCCTCAGCTCACTGCTGTGAGGCTGTTACGTTTTCTACCACCTGCTTTCCTTTCTGAGGGTGCCAGGTAAGCATGGGCTCGGCGAGGCAACGGCAAAGTCCACCATACCCACCCCCAGCTATTCCTCACACCATGGAAAATGGTAACGCCACCTTTCTCCAGCAGCCAGCAGGAAGAATCATTCCTACCCAACCCTAATTCAAAGCAGCTTTGAGACACTGCAGGTTTTTCCTTGAATTCCTGCTAGACTCATGTCTTTCTGCTTCAAGCCCAGCAGCTGCCACTTGCATGAAACCCTGCAGGAACAGTTCTCCCTGGCCACAGCAATGCCCAACACAGAAACTGCTCCATCTATCCTACTCTGCAGGCCATCAGCCAGGGCTTCCCTGGATTCACGGCTTCATTCAAGAACTTCAACATCAAATCAGACTGCAGGTTCCCGACAGAGTCCTGAATCCTCAGGAAAATGTATCCTGAACTGTACTCTTCCTCAGTGCAGTCCTTTTTCCCTGGAGCTCTGAACTGTGTGGTATATGAATAAAAGCACTGACCAACAGCAGCATCTTAGTACAGAGAGGATTCCAACTGAATTGCTCCTCTGAGAGCATCTGCAAAATATCTCAATACAATTGTAAAAATAAATTGTGCCCTGTCACTGTGCAAAAGGAAGAAGAAAAATGAATATTGAACAGCCACGGATCCAACCAGACATAGCTCCTGTCTGTCTCTCAGCCAAATTTGTAATTACTTTTGCTATTTTATCAAGTTTCAAGCAATGCACTTCAATGGAGGAAGAACAATTCTGAAGTTAACATGGGTGTAATGGAATTTGTAAACTCTCATATAAGAAAAGTCATCAGCTGGAACCTGAGCATCCTGACTTGTTCCCTTTAACCAGCAATGACTTGCCAGTGTCTTCTGGATCTTCACAGATCCAGGGAGTGATCTGAAGTGCTTAGACAGAGGAGCATTTTGTCTTCTCTCTATTTAACTCCTTTTTGGACATTTCTTTCCGGAATGGTCTTCTCACCCTTGCAATAATATATCCATACACTTCAATAATAATGAGTATCATGACCACTCTGGCACATGACCCAGACTAAATTTTAAAGCTGTAACATTTGCTGAGGTCTTCAGTTCTT
Source organism: Corvus kubaryi (assembly GCF_017639235.1). Classification (NCBI taxonomy): domain Eukaryota; kingdom Metazoa; phylum Chordata; class Aves; order Passeriformes; family Corvidae; genus Corvus; species Corvus kubaryi. The sequence goes on along the minus strand of NW_024581063.1, from coordinate 51,584 downwards.
AGTGTCACATCATTAACAGATATTCTCACCTTTCTTGTATTTCTAGCCCTCAGACTCACAAACTGGCGTTTGGAAAATGTCATGCACAACTACGAGTGTGCAAGCATCTGCCATCCTGGAACCAAAGAGAGGATCAAGTGGCTCATGAACTACTGCTGGTATGAAAATTGTCCACCAGTGCATGTAAAATGCAAGGTGGTCTTAGGGGTGCAAGGGAGCTGCCTCCTGGTGCCAATTCCAGAGGAACTTTGGGAAGGCTGAGGCTTTTCATCATGCCATTGCCACTTCACAACTCATAACGTAGTTATCCTGTAGTGCTCATGGAATAAAAGAACACACGACTCTGCTCAGGCATTACCAGTTGCAGAAGTCATGGCAATAGGATGAACCCATAACACTCACCTATCAATTCTCGATTGTTATTTTTTTCAGAGACCTTAGTCGGGAGAAAATATTATTCATTTCCATATTTATGAGCGTATGATACAACACCTAAGATACTGTATCATGCAAACATTGTTTTATATGTGTTTTAATGGCAGAAGTTCACAACATCTGTTGCACACTTTTTCCCCAGGCGTTGTCTCTGACCCTCTGATTCTGAAGGTCATTTTCACAAATTTACAGCCATTTTAAGACAAAATTCTGAGTTCAAAGTGGGTGACAGAGTGACCCTGCTGGTTGTCTCCTGGCATATTTCAGGTAGCTGAGGATTTGCCCAGTTTTATCCTGCTTGCATTCTGCCAACAGGGAATAATTTGGAAATCCTTCTTCACGGAAATAATAACTAAGTTCAGAACTAAGTATTTGAAAATTGAGTGGCACTTCATGGTATACATTAAATACTGATGAGTGGTGCTCGAGCTTAAGTGATTTGGCAAATCTAGAAAAGGTCACTGAGCAATTAAGTAACCCCCAGAAGTTGTTTCAGGACATGTGCTCTTGCTTCTGGAAGGCTCATTATGAAAGCAGGTAGGAGACAGAGGATAAAGGTGTGCACGCTGCTGGAATGGATAATGTGTGTGCTGGGTGCAAATTCCACTTCCCCAGCTGCTGGATATGATATGCTGAGAGTTTCTTTTAGTTCAAGTTGTCTGGATATTTTTAAAGAATGAATAAATGGATTCTATTCATCCCTTTTAAAAGGATGAATAAAATAGCTTTTTTTTTCCCCCCCGAACTGTAGTATTAATAAAGATGGTTCCTGGGTTTTGTGCCTGATTTGATTTCCTGCATATTATACATGGCTAATACAACATATATTTCTGTATGGCTTCTATCACTCAAAGAAGCAACTAGAAAAATGTGATTTTGAGTAAGAAAAGGTCCATGGGGTAGATGAACAGACATAGAGGAGCAGACTAAAGATTTGTTTCGAGTCCAGCTTTCAACATCAGCAGTGGGCACATCCTGATGCACTTCACAGGGTCTCCTGAGTCCTGTTTCCTCTGAGAAAGGGGGGGACCACCACACCCATGTGCTGTGCCAGGCTGCATTCTTCCAGCCCTGTTTGTATCTCCCCATTTTTTTACTTCTGTTCACCCCAAAGCTGCACTAAGACTTTCTTGTCAGCCAAGCTTGCCCTCCGTAGCGCCAGGAGTGCCTGGGAAACCTCTCTCAGCATCCACCCCCTCCCTGGATACCCTGAGGGGGCAGTGGGCACTGTGGGCAGTGTTTTGCAGGAAAATCCTACGAAAACACTTCCCTGCTATCCTCTCAAACCTTCAGCAGCCTTTGGCCCCAGGGCTCTCTGGTTCTAAGGGTTATTATCTCCACTTGTAGTGGCCATCACAGCTTTCTTCCCTTGCATTTCTCCAATTACTTTTCAGATCTATGTAAACTTTTGGCATCCACAACACCCAATGGCAAAGCGACCCGTAGATGAATTGTTTGTTTCTTCACAGGTGTGTGTTCTGTATTTTTATGCATTTTTCTTAAAAATAATAAAACCTTTTAAGATCTGAAATACCTTTTTCTTTGTTTTACAAGAAACTCCCAGATTAATGCACCCTACTTTACTTTATAAAACTTTAAGGAACCTTGCACAAATTACATGTACTGGAGGAGAACAGGTACAGATTGCTTTGAATGGAAAGGAAAAGCCCAGACAGATTTAAAAGCTCATTTTTTCTTAATAAGAACAGTGCTTAACTTCACTTGCAAACACGAGTCTGCTGTGCACTGTCCAACAATACCTTTAAAACTCTCAAATTGCCTCTGTTACTATCTTAAGTCCTGGGCCTCTGTGGTATAATGGCCTTTGTTCCACTAGCGAGATGTCTACAAAGAAGACAGCACTCATCCTGATAAAAGCAGGGTCACCTCACTCGGCACCTTCCTCGTGGCATTGAAGTGTCCTTGAGACACACTGGACTTTTATGGCAGAAGCACAGCTCCTGGAAACAACTTCCAGGCTGCTTCCCAGGCAAACAGGCAATTCCAGCATTCCAGCAAACTGCTTTCTGGTTTGAAGGGAATTTAATGCAGGAGCCTGGATGCCACCTTACTTTTCTAGGGAGCATGAAGAAATCCCTGGTGAAGGACACATGGAAATCACACCAAAATCATCTTTTGGGGGAAGAAATGCCAGCACGGCAGAAAGTTTGGGTGATGTGCAGCTTCTCTGCAGCAGTGCCTGTCAATCCCAGGGTCACACTGTACACAGCACAGACAGACTCTGAGGCACTGGGAATGGCAGCACAATAAATAAAAAACCATTCCCTTCTAGTCCTCAAGTTAAAATATTCTCTGTCAGCCTCTTAAAGTACTTACAATCATTTGACATTAGAACTGATGGAATAAGGACATTTTTACATCCACCTTTATAATTAGTGTAGCCATGAAAACGCTTTTTTGGAAAGGGGCGGTGTTTTGAAAACATTGTTTTGCAGCATGTGAGGAGAAAATGCAGCTCGGGGATGATCTCCAGCCTTGACCCCAAGCCTCATTTCTGTTCAGGTAACAGCAATGCCTCTCAAAACTTACATTTTTCTTGATTAATGTGAGAGCTTATGTCAAATGGCATCTGAGTCTTCCACTGACATCAGGCTGTTGTTAGCAAATACTCTATCTCTGGAAAGCTGAGATAGGAAAACAAAATATCTTCCATCATAAATGACATTCCAGCTATCACACTTGATATTTTGCTGAGAATAACAACTAAAATTGGATTTATTTGCATCCCTGTCTATCTAGGTTTTGTGTAACAACAACAAATAAGACTGAGCGAGGCTCTCACTTGTACCTTCTATCAAACAATATCAGAAGAAATCAGCTGAAACTGGCAAAATTGGGCTGTGAACTTGCTGGATGATCAGAATCATGCCCAGGTTCTGCACAGAATGACAACAGACATCTCTCAGTCTTCATGCAGAAAATAAATTAGACTGAACTGAGCAGCTGCCTCCTGTATTAAAATTAACAAAACCATGGAGTAGAGAGAAGATATTCCACATTTATGAAATGGTGGTATTAGCTTCACTCTGTAAAAGTACAGGAAAACAAAGCCAGCTCATGTCCAAGAGGTACAAAAGCAGGCTCAGAGATGAAAATGGGTTATAAAACCGTATCCTGAAGACATGCCCAAAGTTTAATCATGCTTGCCCATTTGGTAAATGTCCCCTGTGAAGTCAGGGACAATGGAGGAGTGTGGGAGCATGGAATACTCATATTTGCACGTGTCACAATTTCACAGATTAATTTCTTATGATGCACGGGAAGAAAGCACCCCAGAACAGGGAGACATCCAGTGCCTGGTGCCGATGGAGAGACGATAATGCCATGGCACATCCCCTTAGGCTGGGTGTCTGTGAGTCAGGCAAACGCTGCAGTGCTGTTTAGTGCACAGTCACCAGTGAGATTCCATCAGCGTGGGCTGAAGGGAACCTGACCCACAGCGCCGACAGGAAAAAATGATCAATCTCTCTCATTTTAATTAGCAAGAACAGACCGGGGTACATTACAGCACAGCATCATTTCTACACTGCACCATAAGCAATCCAATAGCAAGGCAGGAGCCTCTGAGAGATGGAGAAAAATCAGGCCTTTATTTGTGTTTTAGGCTATTAAAGCAAACAAGGGAAATCCATGCTTTGGATCAATACTGTTCTCCTGCACATCCCCACTGTGTCATCTGTGGTGAGATGCTAACATCTCCAGTATCTAATATTACAGGACTTGGAGAAGCTACACAGAGGTGGGATCCCATTCCCTGGCACACAACACAACTTTCACACAAGTTACTGGTATCCTGCTGCAGGAGATGAAGCCTCCATTTCATGTGTGGTAAATACGAGTAACTACATTAACCTTAGGCTGAAGGAGAACATTTTGTTATATAAGCACATCCCTGCTCCTGTAATGCTGTTCATATTAATACAAAACACAGGGGAGATTAAGCAAGTAAATTAAATTTATTAGCATTCTGCTGCTTGCTTCCTAACCAGTGTGGGATTCAGGGGACTAAAGGCTCCTTCTCGTGTGGCACAGATTCCAGGTTAGGTGTCAGAGGGACAGGTGAACGTGGCAAGGTGGCTTGCAGTGTCACACTTTCCAGTGGAAGGCACAGCGACTGCTCAGGCGCATGTCAAAATCTCATGTCACTAACATCAGACATGTTTTTCTCTATTTTAAAAGGCTGTATATTAGGAACGGGAGCTGAAATGTAAGATTCTATTTCAGTTCATTCTATTCAGCCACAAAGAGGCACAGATGTATTACACTAGCTAGACATGTTTAGAGTCCTCTCTTCACCTGCTCCACTAAATCCTTGGTTGAACACATGATAATCCAGTAGTCTAGAAAGAGAATTCAGAACTAGGGTGGTGAGGAGGGAATATCCTTCTTTGAGAATGCACAAAAGTTCAAGACATTTTCTTCCTCTTTATGCACACATAACTCTCCCTGACATCAGCTTTGGGACTGAGGCTTAAAGAAAGAATCAAAGATGTATTTTCTCCTACAAGCTCACTGCAAGAACTGCTAAAATCAGTAAAATGCAACCTGAAGGGAAATAAAAAATTCGATTTTTCTTTACAAAAGAAACAACCTTGGACAGAAACAAACTTAGAGAGTCGTCAAAGTCAGAATTCCCATTACTGCTGTGTTTATACAGAAGTAGGTAAAGGTTTACTTTAGGAAATATTCAGAGTTAATCAGTGCAGGGGTTAAAAGCAGAGATAATTCCAGCTCCTGTCCATATTCAAGACTGTCAGGAATTCAGTTTACAACAATCCCTCTAAGTTCAGACTCTCCCCCTGCTAGAGCCACTCTTTACCAAGTGGCTAAATGAAAAACAGAGTTGATTGGGATTGGAAGTCTTGGCAATGGCTTGGACTATTTCTCCTACAATCCTCATCAAATAAGGGGCACACAACAAATTGCTTATCTCCGATCTGCAATTCTCCCCTCCACCCAGCTGTAAATTTGAATTAATTAATAAACGCCCTTATGTTTTCAAGGTCATGGAAAATGAAAAGCACTCAGCAAAATGGATGCACTGACAGTGAAGGGTGTTTGTGGGTGGGGTTTTTATGTAAATGGAAAATCTGTGAGGCAGCAGCTCCTTCATCTGTGCCCCCGGTGCTAAAGTTAGACAACTTAAAAGGAAATAAAGGAAATGCAAATAAATTATGTTTTGAACAAATGTGACCTTCCCTAGAAAAAGTCCAGTGCTTTATTTGCAGAGTCTCAAATGACACAACGAGGTCAAAGACCCCATGAAGTCGGGGCTTCACGCTGGCTTTGGTGTGTCCCTGCAGACTGAAGGACAGAGGACAACTCTGCTTTCTGTCCTCAGCCTGTGCTCACCAAAGGCCTGGCACAGGGCTCTTCACTGCCTGCCACACAGACCTTAGGAGATAAGGCTTTTCTGGCATCTCTATCCACCGAGCTGTTCCTAGCTCCTGGCTCCGTCTGGAACGCTCCAGCACATCCCAGGGCAGTGATAACCATGATACCCAGACCGCCGACTCCATGGCTCCTTTGTCTGTCCCAGAACGAAGCGTGCACAAAACAGGCACTGCTTTGGCAGCTTCCACAGCTGCCCTCTAAAGCTCAAGCACCTTCCCAAATTACATAATTTTGGGAGTAAGATCATAGAAGCACAGAATGGATTGGGTTGGAGGGACCTTAAAGATCATCTAGTGAAGGTGTCATTGAGGAATGTGATATTTGACAAGTTAGGAATGCCACCCGTTAGATAAACAGAAACAATATGTCAACTTATGGGATCAGCCTTTGGAGACACGCTAAAACTGAAGAACTTCTGAAAACAGAAAGGGTAATTGAAGACACTCAGCTGGGAGGACACTTTAATTCTCATGGTGCTTGAAGGGTGGATTCTCAAGCCAGTCTTAATCTTGATATGGCCACTGGAAAGAGAGTCTGTGAGGTGTAACTGCAAATTACTTGGGGTCCTCAGCACATGACAGACTGGAGCTGCTGGAGCCAGTCCAGAGGAGGCCCTGGAGCTGCTCTGAGGCCTGGAGCCCCTCTGCTCTGGAGCCAGGCTGGGAGAGCTGGGGGTGCTCACCTGGAGAAGAGAAAGCTCCAGGGAGACCTCAGAGCTCCTGCCAGGGCCTAAAGGAGGCTTACAAAAAGGAGAGGGACTATTTGTATGGGCAGGACACACAGCAATGGCTTCCCACTGCCACTTCTAACCCAGAGGGCAGGGTTAGATGGGATATTGGGAAAGAATCCTTCCCTGTGAAGGTGGGGAGGCCCTGGCACAGGGCGCCCAGAGCAGCTGTGGCTGCCCCTGGATCCCTGCAAGAGGCCAAAGCCAGGTTAGACAGGGCTTGGAGCAGCCTGGGACAGAGGAAGGTGTGGAAGGGGGTGGAATGGGATGGGCTCTAAGGACCCTGCCAACCCAAACCGCTCTGGGATTCTGCAGGAGTCTGGTGCCAAACACAAGTCCTCAGAATTTACTTCTACTTTACACACTGATACTTGCAGCATATGAAGTCAGACACACATTGATTCGGTCTCAGTCTTCCATTTGGAAATGTAAAGCTTATTGCAAAGGGGTAGATTTTGTCAAGGAAGAAAGTGGAAAGGGATAAAAGTGATGAGTAAAATTCAGTGCCTGTGGTTGCCACAGGCGGGGAACGAGGTCTCCCAGAAGTGTGTGAACACCTGACACTCCTCAGGCCAGCAGAGGCCATGGTACCACAGCCCAGAACAACACTGGGGCCTTGCTTCAAATTCCTGTGTAAGAACCTCGGAGTTCATCTGCCCCCAGGCTGACTCATGTTGACAGAACTGATGAGGTGTTCTGGGGAGAGGGGGGTACAGAGCTGCTGCACAGCAATCCAGGATGCTGCAGTTCCCTCAGCACGGAGAGATCTGGGCAGGCAGGCTGCCGACTGCAGACCACGTTCCAAGGGAAGCAGGAACAACTGTGTGAAACGTTAATTAATGGAACGAACCTGAGGAAATATCACAACTGCTAACAAAGCAACTAAAGCACTATTACACAACAACACTATTACAGAAATCAAAGCAATAAATCAGATAGTCTGAACATAACATTTTCACTAGCCTTTGATTTATGCCACTGTGAGGAATCCCGTTTATGCCTTCGACGCAGCTGGGCAGAAGCAGATGGGAATGGTCAGTACCACAGGGAAACCTCCAGAATTGCTAAAAAGCACCTATTGTTGCTCATTTTATCCACTTCATGCATCTGGCACCCTCGATGCTGTTAATACACTATTTGTCCAGTTCGTGTGAGTTCCTCCAGTCCATCCCCAGCACTTGTGGCAGATCTGTGCTCACACCTGACAATAAAGTCACGGTGATGTGATTTTATTGTTGCTGTTATCACCACCATTATTATTAAAAATCAATAATGTAGATTGTTCAGCAAAATACCCAGTACCAGAATCAACTGTGGTACATCTAACAATTATCAACACATTATGAAATCCATATGGTGCAGGAAGGGACCTCCCTCCCTGCACGGAGAGCTCTGCTTTCAGCAGTTTAACTTATTAGCAGGAGCAGGTACTTCTGCAGTGAGAAAATTAACTTGTAGCACTGCAGCCCATGAAGTCTCAGCAAACCTGAAGTACGCAACAGTGATAAACCCTTGGCACCTATATGGGATTTGCCATCTCATCTCTGATGAAACACATTTTAACCTGTCAGTCTCCTGACAGCTTTTACTTGTCTCCTTCTTCTACATTTTATTCTGTAATTTTTAAAAATTGGCAGCGTCTGTAGCCTTCTACAACAACAACAACAAAATCAAAACGCATTTTAGCCATTTTCCTGTATGTCTACTCTGAATCCAGAGCTAATCATGCAATTCCCCACAGAAATTAGAATCAGCAAAAGCTTGTGTATCGGTCTCAACACAATGCTCATTTGACTTCATATATATGCAAAATCACACATTAACGTCCACAAGCTCTAAGCAAACTCACAGAGCCTAGTAAAGCAAAAAATCTGTATGAGGAGATGGAAGTGTCTGATGCTCTTGGTGTCCATCTGCCTTTCTCAAACCCACATTTTGAAGTTTTTGTTTTAGTAAAGTATTAAGCTTTTGTTTTCCTCCTACAGAAGCCAGAAATTACTCCTGGAAAAGAGACACTACAAAGTGTTTTTTCCACAGAAAATAAATGCTGCAAACAGTTTCCAGCTGAAATAGGGGAAGTGTTTTCCCTACATGTACTCATAATATCTTTCTCTGACAAAAATGTTCAGCTTCTTCTGTAGATTCCAGGAAAGTCCCAAGTCTACTGGCAAATTCTGAATGTTTGACAAGCACAGTTTGAGAAAGCCTCGTGAGGAAGCAGTGATTAGAGAAGGCAACTGGCAGCTGGGAAGCCCACACTGTATTCCCTGTTTCATTACTGACGTCTCTGGATGACCTTGTCAAGTCATTTAATGCCTTTCTGCCTGCCTTTCTCTATCTGCAAAATGCTTAGATAAACACCTCCCTTTTGGAAACACTGTAAAATTGTTTATTTTGGAAATAGCTCCTTGGACGCTAAACTGGCTCTCAGGTGCAACATTGGATGAAAAACACAAGGGCCACAGGACATAAATGGCAAGCTAATATTTTCTAATTAAACCATCTAGATTAAACCATCACAGTTTAATAGGTTAACCTCATCCCTGAAGGTTTTGTTTCAGATGAGACGGTACTTACTTTAACTTTATTTCTAAGACAGCATCATCAATGCAAAGCATACAGGTAAGCAAAAGCAGGGGAAAAAGAGCAAAAACTTTTTTTTTTTCTGCTTAACTTGACTATTTAGCCAAGTTTCATCTTGGTCAGGTGTATGCTGCTGGCAGTGGGTAATGCACAGAACTGGGATTGTAGGTACTGGGATGGCACCCTCAGGCAGCCGACAGTTTAACTGTGGCTAATGGTGATGGGCATCCACAAGCCCACTGGGGTCCGTCCTGAATGGTACCTGGCTCCTCTGTGCCCCCTCAATGACCTTGACCAGTCCACGCACATTTTTATTGTTAATGGGCCAGGGTATGTACTATAAATGGAATATCTAAGTGCAGTCATGTCACCATCACTCCTTGTCCAGGGAAAGTGTACCATTACATCATTGTAGAAGCACCTAATAGCTGAAAGTGAGTAAAATAAGGAGAAGAGTGCAGTTTTGATTATTAATCCAGCTGTTTGCTCACGCTAGCTAAAGCCATCCCACACACATTGAAAACAGATTTTTCGACAGACCCCAATTCAGGTACCGCAAAAAGCCCTGTTTCAACTCTGGGAAGTGAATGCCACCAAGAAATGGAAAGGCAATTGAGAACGTAGAGCAGTATTCTTACAGGGACTTGCCGCGTTTCACCTGAGGAAGGATGCGTGCTGACACCTTGGCCGGGTTCCACGGGCATGTCACAGAAGGCAGCGACAGGCAGCGACAGGCAGCGGGAGCTCCGTATCCTCATCCTCCTCCTTGTTGCGCAGCCCCGACCGCGCTCCCTCACACGCCACAAAACGGCGGCCGCGCTCCGCGCTCCGCTCTCCCCTCAGCGCCGAGAGGCGGCCCCGCCACATCGGCACGCCGGAGGCTGCTTGGGAGAAGGGAGAGGCTGCAGCCACGCTGCCCTCGAAGCGGGAGAGGAAGAAGATAAAAAGGAAGGAGGAGGAAGGGAGGAGGGAGCCAGGAGCTGCACGCTGCACCCCAGAGCAGAAAGAAGCGACCACAGCTCCTGCGGCCGGGTCGCCACAAGAAGAAGCAACGCGAGCCCCCGCGCGCCTCGCGCTGATTGGCGAACAATTCCCGCCACTCGCCCTCTCCGTCTTCCTATTGGCTCGTGCTTCCCGCCCAACTCCCGCGCGCTGCCCGCCGCCGCCCGCCGCCGCCCCCTCAGCGCCCTCAGCGCCCTCAGCGCTCTCCAGCACCGCGGTCCCTCAGCCGCCTCATCGCGGGATGGCGGCAGCCGGCGGCGTTCGCGGCTCCGGGCTGGCTTCGGCACCGGCCAGCGCCGGCGACACCTCCCTCCTCGGCAGCGCCACAACGTGGCCCTTGAAGCGCTACGGTCGCTTCCTCCCCCCGAAGGACGGTGACGATGAGGGGCAAAACACCTCTTGGAAGGTGCCGGCGGCGCGGGGAGGGTGGCGGGGCGGTGTGGGGTAACTGGCTCTGATGTGAGGCAAACACGGATAAATGAGGCCTTTGAGGTGTGTTTTTGCAAGTCCAGAGCTAAAGCAGGAATCGGGAGAGATTTTGCTTCATGAATTACTAATGACAACACATCAGAGGTAGCACAGTTAGTGGCCCCTTTTTTTTTTTATTCCTTCATTCAGCAGTGACCTGTGGTATTAAAATCTAGAGATCAAGGCAGAAGAATCCTGAGGGTTGTTTAAAGTAGTTAAATCTGTTTATGGAGGTATAATTAGTGAAAAAATCGTTTAATGTGCCTCCTGTCTGTGGGAGTGGAGGGCAAGTTGCATTAGTGAGATGTGAATTACACACCTGCTTCTAACAGCCACCCTTTTATTTGGCACTAGACACGGGAATTGTAGATTCTGTGCTTGCAGGGCCAGATTTTCCTTTGTCTGTCTTTTTAAAGGTGTTTGAATCAAATGAAGAATCAGGCCCTCTTGTCCTTACCATTGTGGTGTCTGGCCATTTCTTTATTTCCCAAGGACGAACAGTGCTGGTAAGTTTGTCATGTGTAAAGAACATTTCTCCTTCCTGTTACCATCAGTATTAACTTCGTTTCTTTTCTCAGCTTCATCTTCTCTCCCACTGAGTGGGAACTGTCAATTTCATTTTGCTCATGGTAATTCTCATGTGCTGCTTTCCCTTCACATTTCTCAGAATAATGCTAGATGCATTATTTCCTGCTGAGGATCAGCATTTCTTCTGTAGTTCTAAAAATCCAGATTAAGAGGTAATGCTAAGTGTTGCTTATGTTGGAAGATATTTGGGCTTTTTTCATGATTGTTCTAAGAAAAGAGAAAAATGTTTAGAAATAGGTAACGCTATAATTTGTTAAATGGTCCAGCTGATTTCTTGCCAATGACCTGCTAGTGTTTTGGTTTGGCAATCTGGTTTATCAAAAGGCTTCCATATTCCATGTTGGACAATGAGGTTTAACATACAACATACATCCTTGAAGACAAAATTCAAACTTTTGTCAGCTGGTTTTCCTGCACTTGCTTAAGCATAACCAGCTACTAAACAAAAGATTTCACAATGACACCGAAAGGAAGACTCTGTCTAGAAGGAGTGGGTTTGATGCTCATGACAAAGAAGCCCTTGCTGGAAGGTGGAATCAGTTGTGTTCACCAGTACTCAGTGGTGATAGCGAGTAGGAACTGGCTGATAAATATGTTAGAAAGGTATTACAAAATACTGCAGTATGAAGATAACAAAGCTTGTTTAATAGAATGTATAAGAGGCTGTGTTGCAGCTCTAAATATGTATAAGCTTATAAATTAGTTTTTACTGTACCTCTTAAAGGGTCTTAAACTTCTAGAAGTTTAAGTATAGGGGAGAACCATGGATACCCTTGAATTTTTTGGTGCGTGTGTGTCAGGGATGTTGAATAGTGAATTCATGAGCTGACAGCTGTGACTGTGGATGGCCCTCAGCTCGTATTTCGTGAGGACAAGGTAAAAAGGGACCATGGGGAAGTATTTTAGCCATTGTGTTGAATAAGAAAAAGGAAAGAAGTATTGAAAATGTAATGGAAATGAGACTTGCTGCCACGCCTTACCAAATTCTGCTTGGAATGATTGATTCAGTGCAGGATGCTCCTGTTCCCAGTGGCTGTACCTGTTAGTTACCAGTAACTGATGTTACTCTAGGAGTCCTTGAAATAACCGTACAAAAGCTAACAGCAACTTTTAATAACTAACTGAAGTGCAAAAAAGGCACAACCCAGAGCTGCAGCCCTCCGAAGACTCGCCTGGCAAAGGCTGAATCTGGCAAGTAACAGGGCAGATAAAAGCGTGCTGTCGGAAAGGATGAGGGATCAGAAAAGCTTCTAAAAACTTGGCTGAGAAAAGCACTTTCTTGCAGCTCTTGTGTTTAGTGGCTGGTGAAGCTTTCAGGCAGCTGCTTTGCGTGAAATGCCAGATGAGGAATTTCTGGGATCTGTCAGGACTGTTCCAGCTTCTAAGAGACACTGAGATACTGCGGGAGCTATCACACAGTGCAGGAGAGGTGGAACAGACATGCTTGATAGATGTGACCAAAATATAGTACTGAGAGTTCAAAAGGAGAAAAAAAAAAAAGTTGTTTCGGTTTTTTAAAAACATTTATTTTGGCAATGCTTCTATGCCAACCTTAAAGTTGACACACTAACATTTAGAGAGAAGTTGTTAAAGAAAAGTTTCACAAAGTTGGTTTTACAGCCTGTTGACTGCTTTGGGTGCACCTCTTTGAGCAGGTGTCTTTGGGCTGGTGGTGCAGGTGCCTTCTGTGCATGCAGGACTGAACTGGTGGGAGAGGCACTGGTGTGAACTGGGACCAGCTGCAGCCCTCCCACTTGTCCTCTTAAACATACCTGAGTGGCTGAAAACCCCACCAAATACCCAATCTGCTCGTTTTCACAGAATCCCAGAACGGTTTGGGTGGGAAAGGACCTTAAAGCTCATCCAGTGCCACCCCCTGGCACGGTCAGGGCCACCTTCCACTGTCCCAGGGTGCTCAGAGCTCCATCCAGCCTGTTCTCGAGCACTTCTGGGGATGGGGCATTTTGCAGACTCATTCCTGAGATGCCATGTAACAACAACTTGCAGTGCTGCTCAGGCTGTGTTTTTGCTGCAGAAATCATCAGAAATGGTTAATCTCAGTGGTTCTATCTCCCTCCAGTCCCCAGCTGTCAGCACTGTCACAAACCTGTCACAATATTTAACCAGGCTTTGCACGACTAAGTACAGACCGTGCTTGGAGCCTGTCACACACCAAATCCACTCACTGGGGGTCCATTATCTTGGACATTCTGTCAGAGGGGATAATGCACAACTTCTGCTCCAGGGGGAATGGATCAACTTTGATGGAATGCTGCAACTGTTGGCATGATTTTACTTGTGCTCCCATTTCCTCTTGCTGGGCTGTGTCCTTTGGGTTGCCAAGGTGTCCTCCCACACCTGTGTGCTGCCTTACTTGCATTGAAATTCCCTCTGATGTACTCACAGAACTGTTTTGTGCTGTGTTGGAACTGCATCCTTTAAACTGTTGATGTCTTGTCTTTTGATCTGTCTCCTAATCCCTGCTTTTCAGCCCTTTTGATGTGCTCCAGGCTCCTGGGTTTGAGGGAACTGGATAACAATTACTGTAGCTTTGTACCTCTGCACAGGAACAGGGTGAGGCACAAGATCTGTGTCACAGGGACACATTTCCTTCTCAACGTGCAGAACTTGTATTTTTGTACAAATTTCATTGATGAATAATAAAAGGAGGTTTTTTTGTGTGTTTCTCACCTATGAACAACTTCTGCACAAAACTGAAAGAGTTGTGAAGAAAAGGAAATTTCTGTTTTGCTGATGGCTGGATTAATATCCATAGTAGGAACAATATTCAAGAGTTTCTGATTGCTATCAAAATATTCTCTATGATGGGTGTACTTACGTATTCTCTCAGTCCTTTTAATTTTCTTTAAGCAGGAAAGTTAAGAAACCTTTTCCTTAGAGTCCACTGGCTCTTTTATGATCCGTTTCTAAGAACAATATTTATAAAATAGCAATAAAATATTCACATATCCTAACAACTGGCTTTTTTAAGTAAATACAGAAACAACTGTTTTCCTTTCAAAATACCATCTATTCCTTGTGTAATGGAATGAAGAGGAGGGTAAATGGAACTTCAGAGCATGGAACATAAAAATCCCTGATGTGTAATGCAAATTAAAGGGTGTTTGGATTTGTTTTGTTTTGTTTTATTTCTTTTTAAGCCAAATTCTTCATTTGGAATTGAATTACATAATGTATTTTTAGGACCTGTTTTTGCTGCAGTGTTGCCTAACAGACTGCATATTTGATGGTAGAAAAACCTCATTCTTGTATACCGTAGTCAGTGGAATTTTACAGGAATATCTCAACAGCATCTCTGATAATTTCTGGCCATATTCAAGATACATCATGTTCCATTTACCACAACTCTTACTTCCTTTCCCCTCTGTATCACCACATCATGGAAATTATATTTTGGTGTTTTATTCAGTGCAATTATTTCTGGTGCTAGAATTCATAATATCCTACAAATGAAACAAATGGAAATTGTGACGAGGATTTACTTAATAGGATAAAATGAATCCAGAGTAATTGATTTGTGACCTGATCTTTCGAAGTGTAGACTAAATGTCCTTAGTGCCCTCCTGGTCCCCTCATGACTTCTAATAAGCTACCAGTGCTTAGGGTACAGTAGATTCTAACTCATTAATTAGGCAAGCATTCAGCAGGCATTCTCATGTTCCTGATGCTCCCTTTGCAGTGCCTGAAATTCAGGCACCAAATTTTGGAGATGAGATTCACAGCAGTGCCTTGGGCAGAGATGGTCCCTGTGCAATAAATGAGGGCTCCTGACAGAAACCTGGGGAGTGAGCAGGTTGCTAATGCTGCTTTGTGGTAGAGCACTGCAAAGCTACAGAAGGTTGTTCTTTTAATAAAGTTTTGTTGTCTTATTTATTACCACAATCGTAGTTCAAAAATCTCAATTTCAGTCTGTCTATTTCAACGTGCTGTTGATGTGATTGTTTTGGACAAGCTGAGTGTCCTTCTGCAGCAGCTTTCCCATTTGTGGTTCATGTCAAGGGCTTCTGCTCTTTCCTTTTCTCTTGCCCCAATTCTCCTAAACCACACGCTTAGAATATTTGTTCTAAGATTAGTGATGTCTGTTAATGAAGCGTATTTACCTAGAGTTTAATGTGTGGTGTCGATCTGGGGAAGTACGTATTTTATACTGGAAATGAAAGAATACATTATTGGGAGCATCCAGTGCCCCTCTCTGTGTCCCTGGACAAGTGTCACTGTTCTGTAGTTCAGGAAAAAACCCCAAAACAATTCAGGGTGTCACTCTGAAGTATCGAGGTTTGTCCTGAGGTGGGGGCTTACCTTTGCTGTCAGTGGGCTGTGCCCCTCTAAAAACTGGCTCCTGCCCCAGTGTTGGCACTTTGGCCAAAGCCATTCTTTGGTTGCTGAGTCCCCCCAGGGGCGGCTCTGTGTCCTGCATTTCCTCCTCCTTCAGCTTCCCTTCCTGTGGACACACACAGCACTCTGGTTAATGAGTTCAGCCCTCGTGTGTTCTCTGCCACGATCAAACAGGCTTAAGAGCAAGATTGGAGGGTCTAAGAGATTGAGGGTAAAAAAAGGATAATGCCGAGATTAACATCCTTTTATTCCTTACTCCTGTCTGCCTGCCTTGATTGTTAGGCTTGAACGTGTTTGCAGGGACAACTTTGTGCTTCCCTCACTCTACAGGTTGTCTTGTTTGGGGGCTTTTGTGTTTTTTAATTCATGTTGGCTCTTCTGATCTTGACTCAGTTTTCAAGACAGCTCATATGGCAGAAATCAAACCTTGATGGTTCTGGCCTTACTTAGATATTGGAAATAGATACAAAAATTTCTACTTCCAGGTGTGTTACAAGGTAGTAATGAAGACTGGAGTGAAAATATGTTAGAAGTTTAATTTTCACAACTTCATTGCACAGTCATTAATGAAGAATCTTTACTTTTTAAATAGAAAACTGCTTATTGTAGGAAAAAAGTGTAAAACGGCAACTCCCATTCTCTTTGGCGAAGGCAAGGAGTTAAAAATTGCTATTTTTCAGATATATGCAAGCATTTGATTTAGAATCTATGTCATGTTTCAAGCATGTGCAGGTTTTTTTATTATAATAACCTATTAATAACAACATCCTTATTAAAGTGATCACCGTTGGTCACCACTTACCTGTAAACACCTTCTCTGATTTTGGTTGTTTTCTTACAGCATCTGAGTTTTGCCTGTTCTTTAATGTCCTGTGTAATTCTTGAACATAATTCACAGGCTTTTTCTGCCTGCCTGCTCATACGTCTTTATTTTTGCTGTCTCCTGAGAGAATGGTTAATAACAGTCCTTGCAACTCCAGTATCTTGGTTCTGTTTTGTGGGGACACCTGGAAATAACGTTACCATTGCTCTGGTGCCAAATTAGGTACTTCCATGAATAAGCAAGGTGTTATGCAGTATAAATTGTAATCATACCCACAATATCACAGGTCAAAAATGTGGATATCTGAGCTTAACGTGGGACACTTTAAACCTAGGCAGTGAATAATTACTCTGTGCCCAGTGTGGTGAGCAGCCCCAGGGCGTGGAGCTCTGGACAGGGTGACACAGGTGGGCAGTGCCCTCTCTGCCTGGGAGGAGTGGCAGGTTCTGAACCCATCCCTGGAGGTTTGGTGAGCATTGCAGGAGCTGGCAGGGTGCTCAGAGCAGCACAGCATCCCGCCCTTCCCACAGAAGGGCTTTCCCAAATCCCTGCTTTGGCCCTGCCAAGGCTCCGTGAGCGAGGTTTGCTCCCCACTTGTGTAGTGGTACCTTACCTTGGGAAGGGAGAGGGCTAAGGAACTGTCTCAGGTGCCTCCCCTGGAAACCTGGGAAGTAGATTGCTCTGTTTTCCAGGGAATCGTGTCCCGTGGTGCTGCCCAGCCTGTGTCACAGTGGTGCAAGCCGGATGTTGTCCAAGGCCTGTAGCTTCTCCCTTGTGCCAGCCAGCCATGCACCCTGGCAGCTGTGCACTATTAATTCATACAGTAAAACTCCTTTCCTCTCAAGCTGACCTCATCCTTCCTTGCAAATACACGTTCCCAGGCTGTGGGATACCCAGCTGAGTCCTTAATCCATAACCTGATACAATGCATACCTTCCTTCGAACTGCGAACTTGGAGAACAAGCTGGTGTATTTGCATTTCATGGGCCTGTTAGAAGAGGCAGCCCAAACTGGAGAATGTGTTTCTCTGTAGCATTCTGGGGTTTAGTTTGTCTTTTTTAATACTGGTTGTAATTTAAGGGTAGACTAGGTCATGTTTGTGACCAAAAAAAAAAGCTTTTCCTCTTAAGCTATTGTTTACACATAGTTTTATTTGAAAACATCTGGGTCGAGCATGAGTGAATGCAAACTAACTGATGCAAGCCAGCATAGCTGAGCTGCTACACAAATACCATTTCTTAGATACAGAGTAATTTTCAGTTCAGATAGGGTTGCAGTCTAACAAAAAAATAGATAATCTATTCCTGTGTTGTTTAGCACCACAGGGTTTCTAGATGATACAATAAAAAATATTCATAAATCACACACAATACCTTCCACCACAGCTCCCAGCCCTCATTACACAGCAGGTTTCTGAATGCTGAAATGTGAAGTCAGAACAAAAGTATTTCCCAGTCAGTGCTGGACTCGATGGCTGTGAGGCTGGATCAGCATTTCTGGCTCCTGCCTCATGGCAGCTGCGGTCACATCTTGCCTGCTTCCAAAACATTTGGGAAACATCTTGCTTTGTTTTCTCCTTCAGCTTAATTCCACTCAGTCCTCCCTCTGAGAAGCTTAGATTTTGGTCACAGATGTAGGAAACAGTTTTCCTTTACTCCACTTCTGTTACAAGTGGAGAACAACAGGAGTATGTGCCTAACTGAACATTGATGACCAAACTTTCAGGAAAGTGCTGCCATTTCTCTCTTCACATGGTGAACATTTGGGCTCTTGTGTCCCTGCCCCGTTCCAGGCTGCACTGTGGGGATGTTGTGGTGTCTGGCTTTGCCCCTGCCCGGCTCACTCAAGCAGCTCTGGATGCTGCCTGCTCAAGGGAACAGGGACCAGCTGCTCTGTTCCCTGCTCTGTTCCCTACTCTGGCAGCGTGGTGGCAGCACCAATCCAGAGGGAGCGCTGCTTTTTTCTGTGTCACTGCCCATGTCCAGAGCACATCGAGAGTCAATCCATCACCTCTGGAAAGGTACACGGACAGTAATCTCAATATATTGCCTTGCACTTCCCAGGCTCTGCCCCATGCCCTCCTCCTGGGTGTTGGCAGAGATCCTCATGGCTTCAAGTATGGCTCAGGGGACACATTTATTGCCCTCTTCCTTCTTATTGCTCTGAATTAATTCACCTGACTTCGTGTGCCCTGCTCCAGCCCTGGAGTGCCCCAGGCCGGGCTGGACGGGGCTTGGAGCACTCTGGGATAGTGGAAGGTGTCCCTGCCCATGGCAGGGGGTGGAATGGGGTGACCTCCAAGGTCCCATCCACCCCAAACCAGGCTGTGATTCTGTGAATACGGGGACAATGATTTTTAAAATGAAGTGGTTAAACTTAAATTTCAGTTAAATCGAATTTGGGGGTTGGATAATCAGGAGTACATGAATAAAAATTCCAAATGCTGTTTTTCCCCACTTGTTTTACCTCAGAAACAGGACATATAAAAGAACCTGGGAAACATCAATAAAATAAATGAGTTGGTAGGAAAGTTAAACAGTGACTGCCTTTTATGATTTCTTTCAAAACAGCTATTATTTTAAGGAGACAACATTTGTTCAACCTTCATCTCCAGTGAAAGTAAAAACACTGTAAGACCAGACTGAATATGGGAACAGCTATATTTAAATAAACAGTTGGTGTGTCTCCAAAACAGAAACTACTTGAACAGAACAAGCACAAGCCACAAGTTAAAGCGGCCTAGTGAGGGAATGGTTTAGAATTGCTTCACTGACAGCATTTTGGGGCTTGGCTCCACCTCTCCCCATCGCTCACCAGGCGAGATCTCCCTGTTGTTTTGACCTTTAGGCCTTTCCCTGCTTAGCAAGTCCTGCCTTAGGGTGCTTGGAGTGTGTTCGGTGCAGACAGACACTGCAAGGGACTGGCCCCTCTTTCCTGCTGTCAGCACCTGCTTTTACAGTGCACAGGGAAATTCTTCTCTCCCTCTTACTCCAGATCTTTAGGGAATGGTACTTCCCTGCTGGCTGGCATTCTGGAGTCTGTCATAGCAGATGTCTGCGATCCGGTCTGCAGCTTTTGAGAGATTCCTCTGTAAAAGTGCAGTTAAAAATCTGCATGCAGTTGCTGCATGAGACTGTAAAGCCAGTGCCAGCACAGTAAAGGAGTGGAGTCACTGAGGTGATCCCTGTTCCAAAATAGAATGGCAGATGGTTTTCCAGCCTGGACCCACCTAAGATGGATGATGACTGTGGCAAACACTGCTGGCCCTCCAGGATGGACAGGACTTGTGGGGTTTGACCCTTAGGACCCCTGGAAAGCAGCCTGGGCTAAAGCCCTTGGTCACTGAAAGTACTGTGAGTTTGGATAAAACAGGTTCCTGATTTCCTCCCTGCCCTAAAATTCATTAATTGTTTGTGTTTTTCCCCTGGACTTTGCTAAGTAATGGCTCAGAGTGCCTTGGGAGACACAGTCCGTTGCCCTGGAGTTGTTTTGTGATGTTTTCACCTTCGTGGGGTGTTTTTATAGGAGGTTGAGCAGTCTGTCGAGTTTGAAGAGACTGACAGGGATGCAACTGGAGTATAAAAACAGCTTTATCCAATTACCGAAGCTGCTGCTCGGTTGCCTGAGTGCCACCTGGAGCCAAGGCCTCCCCGGGCCTTGGATAAAGCGTGGCTGTGCCATTCCCCGGATTCGCCTGCCCTCTGCTGCCCTCCCGGGCAACTTCAGCACTCAGAGCTCCAACTGCAGCTGCTTTATTCTGCATTTCAGGGACTTGCACAGCATGCACAAATACAAATGTAGAGAGCTATGGAAATTAGAACATACCTTGACACAGCGTTCGTTGTTACTGGAGCTACGGCTTTCACCCCTAGAGTGCTAAAACTTCCACAGTGGCAGCTGCTTGACAGCTACAGAAATGGCACAGCTGCAGTGACTGATCTTCATTAGGCCTTTGATTACATCACAGAACTTAAACATGTGCTCCGGGGTGTTGCTGCTTGCTGTGCCACTGGTTTGTGTCCTGCTTTATTTCAGGAAGGCTTTTCCCTGATTGATTCCCCCAAGTGGCTGAAGATAGTGAGGAGAGCGGAGTGCCTGCTGCTCCGGGCACAGGCCAAGGTGAGCTGAGCTGCTTGGAGCATTCCTAGTATGTAACACAAATATGGAGATGATCTCTTAATTTTGGCTAAATTTAACCATTTAGTTGTAAATTACTTATGTAAATTGGATTTTTTTTTTTTTACTCTAGATGTAAAACAAGAATGGATTGAATAATGCTGGTATCTTTTGTAACTGCTGATACTGACTTCTCAGACTGCTCTCTGAGATTAGCTGCTAGAACAGCCAGACTGGTTTTATTTCACAATCTCTATGCCATGGCTAACAATTAAAAAGATGAAGCAAATCTCTTCCAAGCTACCTCTGAGTCAGAGTGCACTTCAGCAAACAAACTCTCTAACCAAGCAATTATTGAGCCATTTTGTGGCTCCTGGCACAGCAGCAGCAGGCTAAGGTTAAGGTACTCGGTGCTCAAGGAAGCAACATGGACATGGGTGGCCGGTCTCCCACTCAGCTCTCCTGATGAAAAGTGGTTGGTTTGCCTTTAAATAATCAAACAGCACATTCTTGTTGCCAGTTTATATAAAAATCTCAGGTATTTTGTTCTTAGATGAACTCTGATACTCTGTAAGTGCCTTAGTGTTTTAAATTCATGAGTTATGCCTGAAACCAAAACACCTCTGCACTCTGCTTTCTATCAGCTTTGTAGAAAACCTGGAAAACCTGAAGAGAGCTGGGGCAGGAATTAGTTCTGATGAACCAGCAGGTTATTCCCAGTTACCAGAGCCAGCCCCCAGTGCAGCATTAAGGGATTCTGCTGCTCCTCACCAGCCAGACAAAACCAACCTCCTGCTCACTGCGAGGCTCCAGCAAAGCTCTGAGGGGCAGTTCAGGAAAGGAGGAATATTAACAGAGTCGGAAATGAATATGGTGCATCTCAATGTTTACTTACTGTAAACTCACACTGCTTCAGCTGGATTTAGTGGCACTGCGGTGCTTCTACCACACAGCTGCTCTGCTTTATATCCCAACAGTGGCTGTAGCTTCTGTGCTCATCTTCATGATCAATTTCTGCTTTATCTTGGACTTGTTTTTTTGGAAGTCATTAATACTGCATTTACAGTGGAGCTTACTCATCACTTCAAACATGCCTTCAGTAGGGCACTGTGGACTCTTAGCCAGCAGAATGAGTTTCAAAACTACGAACAGGAGCAAGGGGAATGTTTTTAATACTTTTGCAGTAAATCATTCCCCTTCATACTGTTCTCCTTGAGCTCAGCATGGAAGAGGTGTAAATTTAATAATTCTGTGACCTCAGGGTTCTTTAATAGTTCGGGTGTGACTGCCCAGTCCTCAGTTTATGCTACAAACCTTGACATATCACAGCTCTCTTTCCACAGAGGAACAATGTTTAATTTTCGAAGTCCACTGTTGTTTATAAATGGCAAACTAAAGTATTTAACAGTCCTTGTGAGAAGCCTGAGGGAGTCCAAACAGCTCAGCCTCAAAATTCATTTGGGGATCTAAGCAAGCAACTGCTCTTTGAAAGTGTCATAAAGAAACCCCACCTAAGTTCCCTTTCTGTCACTGAAATCAGAACTCACCTATCTGGCATCCCACAGCTCAGTGCCCGGTGAGGCTGCCCCAGTTCCTTAATTAATGAGGGTAAATCCAACTGGGCAATTGAGTGCTACACTCCACATTAGTTTGACATTTTTCCCTTTAAAAGGCACTGAGACAAGTTTTTGTGGTTACCCTGCCCTAAAAATCTTTTTATGTGATTCAAACATCTTCAAGCAGCAGGCATGTAAACACAGGGGCTGTCAGGAAGAGCTGGCTCATTTCTGAGACAGGAGCTGTAAAGTGAGAGGTGTCCTCACACTCGCGTTCCAGCAGCGTGGAATTAGAAATGGGCACTGAGAATGGGTTTGACATTGGAACCTCAGGAAGACCTAAATAAGCCAGGCTGGGCCAAGGAGAAGTTGCTGGTTTCCTAGTACTTTAAGTGTTTTAAATTTGAAATTTCAAGATCAAACAGAAAGTCCCATTAATTCACTCTCTAAACGCTGAATATGCACCCGCCTTACGTCAGCTCAAGGTGCTCAGGCCAAGCTTATCAGACACCGCAGACTCTCCCATCCCCATTTCAGGGAGTTTGCTGAAACTGGGGCACTTACTAAAAACATCTATTATGGTACAGCCCAAAAACCTACTCTGGGGGGTCAGAGCTATCTGGGTTTTTTAAATGATTTTTAGTACTATTTCACTCTTTAAAGTAATGCATTTGAATTTCCTGCACTCCTAATGAGTGTGTTGGTTTCTGTTCAAATGGAATGTGTTGGTTTAGCTACACACAGGCAGACCAGGTGGGCTTGAGTTTGATGCATCAGGAACACGACTCCTAACTGGAGCGTGCCCTTCTCTGAACTTCTAGTTTGGCTCCAGAGTTAACTTCTGCTTACTGTAGTGTCATTTTTTGTCACAAGTAACTGTGCAGAGCTGGCACACCCTTACAGGATACTTCCTGCAGCAACAATAAAACTTCATTTTCCTGCCACATGTAGAAACTGAGTCCTGGCAAGGCTTGTCCACTTGGCTAAACCTTGAATTAGTGACAGGTGGCCCCGCATCACTTACCCTTTCCTTGCATATTTTTATCTGATTTTCAAATTGGCAGTCACAATCTTCTGGTTAAGCTGCTGGGAAAAATGAAAATACAGTAGGGAAAACTTGTTTCCTTGTTTTTAAATTGGTGCAATGATCCAAGAATCTAATCTACTGCCTTCTTCCCAACTTCAACAAATAGGGATTTAATTAAATCGGAGTCGTTTGAGGGGATTCTGAGTTAATTGATTTCCCTGTGCTTCTGAGCAGAACGAGTGCCGCATGTTCCGTGTGCAGTTCGGGGGGAGCTCCAGGGAGGAGATGCAGGAGCACTGCTGCAGCTGTGTCCAGAAACTCAGCGAGTACGTCCTGGTGCAAGGGGCTGAGGACCAGAGCCAGCAGCTGTGCCACGGCCTCAGCCAGGACACCCAGCGCATGGACACTGAGCACGCAGTAAGTGACTGACCACACACACCCAGCACCAGTCAGCTCTGACTGGCAGAGCTGGACGGGCCAAGTTTCTCACAGCTGTGAGACTGCATGAAACAGGAGTTGGGAAATGAGTTATACAGGGTAAAAACCAATCAGAGCCACAAAGTAACCCGGGATCCTGGCTCCCTTCTGTGTTTACCTGCTCCTGGTTTGCAGTGCTAGTAACTGCTACAACTGCCTCTTTACAGTTTGAGCCTAACCTGGCACATCTAAAAGCAATCTCAGGAGGAACAGAATGCTTCCCCTCTTCAGGATAAACTCCTGAGGTAACTGGAAAAGGCAAAGGCAGACAGCGTTTTCCAGGGTGATTATTCCTAAATCTCTGCTCTCCTGGCTGTTTAGATCCATGGGAAGGAAGCAGTGTGCTCCTGTGAGCACCCATACACAGGATCCTTTGAAGTTACTCCTAGGAAATAGTTTATAACTGCAGTTTAGCCATGAACTAACGGGCCTGTAGCTAAACTGTCATGTCTTTCCTTTTTGAAGACTGGAGCAGATGTGCATGCAGGTTCCATAAAAAGATGCCTTTTTACTGCAGAAGGTAGCTGAGCACATTCCCTTCCCGTCAGCGCTAAAAATGGAACTGCTTCCCTCCCTGCACATACCCACACTCTGCTTGGTAACAAGCCCTTATTTGCATTTGGTATTTTCTAGCCAGATGAGCCTCTCCTAGATTCCTGCACAAGCCTTGGAGAAAGAAGATCTGTAGCACAGCTAGCACAGGTAAAAAATAAACATGTCCTGTTTAGATCCCGTAACTGAGTCTGAGAACGAGCCATCTCAGATTCCATAAGCATCTGGGAAATGCCTTCCCTGAACATCAGGATGCCATCACCCACGCCAGCAAAACACTGGATCTGTGTAATGGTCCGGAGCCAGGGAATAGGCAGCAAAACAAGGTGTTAGGTGGTGTAATCACCCCATTTGAACAGGAACAAATGACACACCGAGAGCAAAGAAATAGCCAGAGGCAGCATCCAAGTGAATGGCTCTGGCCCTGGTTTGATTCTCCAGAAAGGACCTGTGCAGTTCAGAGCTGAACCCTGAAAATATCTATCAGGGAACCAAAGAGTATCTCACCTGTCCCTGCCCTCTGGCAGTTTGAAGCCATTCCCCCTTGTCCTGTCCCTCCATCCCTTGTTCCCAATCCCTCCCCAGCTCTCTGGGAGCCCCTTTAGGCCCTGCAAGGGGCTCTGGTGTTTCCCTGGACCCTTCTCAGCCCTGACCCACAGCAGAGGATCCCCATATTCCATGGACAGCTTCACTGAGCAGTTCTGGGCAAATACCTGAAGTCAGCTGTTGCTCATTTGCTGGGAATTTGGGCCGGTGCAGCAGCAGATGAGCAGAAAATTCTGCTCTTTTCTAGTTTTGTGCTTTCTGTCTTTCTCACCCTTCTTTCACAGTCACTGGCTGAGCACAGAATCCCAAACTGGTTTGGATTGGAAGGGACCTTAAAGGTCACCTCATTCCGACGCCAGTGCCACGATGCCCAGAGTTCTCCCACCACCATGGGAAAAAGCTGGGAGAGGGAGTTAAACGGGGACGAAAAGGATGTTTTAACATAAAAGCCCCATCCTTTACTTCTAAGAGACATTTGGCTAAACAAAAAGCTTGGAAGTGCACACTTGGTTATCCCTACAAAATCCATGTGGCAGTATGTACACCTTATAAAGAGTGTACACTGATTACAGAACGCCTACCCACCAGGAAGCCACGGTACCCAGGAAATTGGCATTTCCAGGGTAAATTCCCAGCTGAAATAATGTCAGGGGAATGTGACACTGTGTAAAAGCTACACTGCAATCAGATCTGGGCATCGGAGAAAAGCTCGCGTACAGAAAGCACAGCTGACCACTGGCATTCCAAGAGCATCAAAGGCAGGCAGCTCCATGTTTCTCCAGCACCAAGGAGAGCTGGGGCATGGCTGTGGTGTTGTGGCCGAGGTCAGGCCACCTTCCTTCCCAACCCTCCATTCGCAGCTGGTGCTGCGGCAGCAGCCGGAGCTGCCCCCGGCACTGCAGCACCCGGCGTGGAGCGCCCGGGAGCTGGGGCCCTTCATCCGCCTCTGCCTCATGGACCAGCACTTCCCAGCCTTCGTGGAGGACGTGGAGAAGGAGCTGCTCAAACTCGCCGAAGAATGAGGCACACTCAGTGCTCCTTGACACAGCTCTGGTGATTAAAGGTTGGAAATCAAGGCCTACAGCGGTTTTTGTCAGTGTTTTATTTTTAAAAACAGGTGAATCCACTTTTTATACATCATTGCACTTCAACAAATACACAGAACACGAGTTCATGCAGCTACAGTTACGCACATCATGAGAACCCTGGTAGGTCTATTTCTACAATCTTTAAATCATGAGAAATTACAGTGTCAAACTAAAGAGGAATAACTAGTTGCATAGAATATCACCATGCTGTAACACTTCATCATTTAAACAAAAAAAAAAAAAAAAAGAAAATTATAAAAGTTTGCCTGAATTGAATGTACAAGAATATGTCGAACACATCAGTGCAAAAGGATTTGAGAATTTACATGAGTTAACAAAAAAAAAAAAAAAAAAAAAATCACTTAAAAAGCAATCATATATATATATTTATAAACTGAAGGTTTGTTTTTGTTTCCAACTGCATCCCACCACCACCAGCAGCCCCTGGCACCACCCAGCCCTGACGCCCGACAGGACACCCCGCGCTCCGTGGTTAAAGCCCTTAAGGAAATGTCAATGTCCCTGCTGCGAGCGCCGGCCCGGCATCGCTTCCTCCTTCCAGCCATACAGTAAGGAATGAATATCAGCAGCTTCGAAATGAACCACAACGACTTCTGGTTTCCCCTCCCCCAAATATAAATATATACTGTATATATCTTTAAGTTTTGCTGTACTTTACAAAAGAAGTCTCACTAGATGGCAGCGGTGCGGTTTGAGCGGTGCCGAATTTAACAGCTACAGGAAGTAAAAAACAGCGCATGCGTGAACCCGCCTGGCTACTGCTCGTGTAAAGAGAGGAAAGGAGAAAAAAAAAGCAACATTCACAGCACATCAAGCCCAAAAGAGTTTACACCTTCTACACGGAAGCATTATTAAAATTCATCTGGCTAGGTCATCCTTGCAGGAGAGGCTAAATAAGGCATGCGTTAGACAGTCATATTGTTGCTCACTTGGAAAGGAAAGAAAAAAAAGAAATCAGACAGAACTGGAGTTCTAGAACCAAGAGTTCCAACCCTTAAATTTAGCAGGTCATATTGCCATCAGTCTCTCAGAAACTTAAAGCTCTAAAAAAGAAACGAGAAAGAGGTGCTAGTCAATGGTGAACAGCGCGAGCCGCCGCAGCCTGCAATCCCCACGGCTCCCGACAGCCCCAGCTCCACCTTTTACAGGGAATCAGGAGGGCTCAGCAGCTTTGTCTAGTTTTTAGCAAGCAGGTCCTTAAACCACCCGCCTGTTCGAGGCAATCAATGCTTTGGTCCCCCCCAGAAGGCCGGCGCGGCCTCGGCGCAGCGGCAATGTTTGAATCCAGGGAACGCGTTTGCTGCCGCGCCCCCAGCACTCCGGGCAGGAGGGCTGGGCCTGCCCACTCCCGGCCCGGCGCAGGCAATACTTACATGATGAGCATTTTTAATTTGTGTTTCTCTGGCGTAAGTTTTTGTCTTTGTGATTGTTTGTAGAATTGGTTTTCCTGCAGAAAGGGACACGAGAGAGAAGTGCACTGAAAATCAAGCCCCAGGTACGGGAAAAATGGACATTATTTGTACTTGGTTAAACAGCATTGCATGCTCCCTCCCTTTAACTGGCTGAAGACAACACCATTTTAGACTTTGTATTTTAGCACAGTATTTGTTTTCTAGCAGGATGTTGCTTTTCTTGCCTCCAGTGCTATACGAAACACACCAGAGGGTCCAACACCATCTGTAATGTCACATGCAATATCAATCCTATGATTTCTCACCTCCCACAACCCCCCAGATTAACCCAAACAGTACTTTTTTCCTTAAAACACACTTACATTGGCCCAGCTGGTTCATCATCTGCAGCAAGCGTCCCGATGCACCGAGGGAGAGACAAGGGAAGGAAAGAAAAAGAGAGTCAGTGTTTGCAGGGGGCCGCAGTGCGAGCAGCAAACTCATCTATCTACAGCATCAAAGGCCATTCCAGTCGGGAGTGCAAGGATCATGGAGTTACTGCTCTGGATTCGGGTTTAATGGCAGGTATGTTGCTTCAATGGGTTTAGTTAACACTTGGAATGCTGGTCATGAAGGACTGCAACTGTAGCGGACAGATTGGTGCAACATGGTCAAGACTCATCTTGTCCCCAAGTTCCAGTGGTTCAATCTCATAAAAAATAGATGAGGAGACAAACCAACGGTTCAGTTGTAAAATCCTGCTGGATGTTTGCTTGCATTGACTTTTTTTAAATATGTATTGTAATTTTTAAGTCATTTTTCCACTGCTGATGGGTAACTCCTGGGATACACCCCAGAGGGTACATACCCCACACTCATCTTCCCCCACGGACGACACAACCTCTGCATTCCCCATTTTTCTCAAGGTTTAATTAGAAGGGACCATGTTAGGAGGAGGCTGAAGGGGAACACTCGATTCCAGCCCCAACCATGGTCCGTGGGCAGCGGCATCCGATGTCACCAGGAGGAGTCAGGGTGCTGGGACACCTCCAGACACACTTCAGCTGCAGAGGCCTGACAGCACTGTCCTGCCCGTGGCCCTGGGCAAAACTCATTTAAGAACTGGGGGGAGCAAATCTGCCAATGAGGAATGTTTCATATTAAGTCTCTCATGACCAATTGGACTTTTTTTGGAATTCTCAAACACTGTGTTTTCTCCCATGCTGCAGTACAGAAGACAGAAATGCATTTACACAACAGTACAAGAATCAATCCAGGAACCTAATGCTCCCACAGATGGATTTTGGGGGGACCAATTCAAGCCCTGCTGGTTTGGGCACTTGACAGTTGCCATTCCCACCTCGTGCCAGAGGGATTTTTCAGGGAAGTCTTTGAGAAACTCTCAGCAGGATTCCACAAGGGTGCTTAGTGCACATGAAGCAGTTATGGAAATTACAGTCTTACAGTGTAGGCATCCGCATGAGCACACGCCAGGAGTAATGTCAGGGAGAGGGGACATTACTCCACCTGGGCCTTCGAGGCAACGGAGAGGCAAAGCCACCGCTAGCACAGACAGTGACCGGAACAAAAAATACTTCAAAAATAAAGAACTAACCACAAACCAAGAGCTTTACAGCCAAAATAACAGACTAGCGACACACCGGTGTCCACAGAATTCCAGTACCAGCAACAGTAACTATCGGACACGGTACAGAGAACTGGGACTAGGAAGGACAGCCAGACATCAATGTGCTGTTGTATATACAGTGAGATATACAGAGACACATCAGGTACTCAAACACAAAGCACAGCAGAGGAATCTACAGCTTCCTTCCACAAACATCTTTGGGAATCAAGGATCCGAGAGCAGCCGAGCTCCGCGCTCCGGGCGGGACGAGCCTGTGAGGGACAGCAAGCCCTGGCCCCCCAACACCAGCGCTGCCTCTGAGACCCAGCTCGGCTCCAACAAGCACCATCGACAGCTTTGGGAGTTTGTTTGGCTGGACTTCAGCAATACTGAACTGCACCGTGGACGCTCACTACAAAATAACCATTTTCCCTTCTCTGCTCAAAGATTTAAATGCCCATTTCAGATCAGCAGGTTTGTGTTTTCCAAAAAAAAAAAAAAAAAGAAGCTTCACATTTAGAACGGCTGCCATCGGTGATTCCTCACAAAGATCCCACAAAAAAGCCTACTGGAATACTTTAACTAGATGGTGGATCCCCACCACTCCTCCCTGTCCCACCTCTAACCTAAAACAGAGATAAAAAGACCGAGGGAAATTCCCAGCCAGCCGTTAAGTGCTGGAAAAGCATCCCCAGTACAGTACAGACACAGACCGAACCCTCAGCGAAACCAGGGGCAACAGAACAACAGAAAAACCAGTACAAAATCAGACTAAAGAAAAGGTTCAAAACAGCAAACTGAAATCCAAATTAGTTGTGAACGTGAATGAGGAAGTTTTCAAGAGTGTTAACGTTATGACTTGTGCGTTGTATAGACTGAAGCGGAGGTTAAACAAACTCCAAAGCATGCAGAGCTCTCACTTACCACCATTTTTTAAGGGTATGATGCAATTGAAGGGGGGAAAAAAAAAAGAAGTCATAGTAACCGACAAGATCAATATAACCCAAAGTTTTATGCCACAGCCCTGCTCTGGAACAGTCAGTACCACCTACGGCACAGGAAGGTCCTCCCAGCGCTCCCCACACGCTGCCGGGAGCGGCCACTGACCACACCGAGCCCCTCCTCCTGCAGGGTCTCCGCTGGGACTGGGCATCTGCAGGCTCCAAAACCCCCCTGGTCACAGAACACAGGAATAACCCCCACAGCCAAGCCTTTCCTGCGGGGATGGAATGACCTGCTCCATGGGGTCCCAAAAGCACACATTTCTGAACCAAAGGGGGAGAAGTGCTGCTTGTCTTTAACACATGTAATCAATCCCTGCAGGCAAAAATATCTGGGAATTAAAACTGGAAGATGATGACAACTAGATCTCCCTTAGCTCCTCCACTTGTATGGGAATGTGTTTTGTGGCCCCCCCCCCCCACTTTCAGCCTTAATTTACAAGGCATTTTAGATGTCACTCAGTTTCTTTCACCGCCTTTGGAAAGCTACAGGGTTTATTTTTAATATCAAATTAATCCTGGGAAGCATCTTGTGACTGGTGGAAGTTAAAAATGAAACACTAGCTGGTTCTTCCAGCACTAAGATTCCAATTTTTGCTTCTGAAGGGATTCTACATCTTGGCTCATGCTTTAAAACCTGCAAAGAATCGGTCCCAGACTGGTTTGGGTTGGAAGGGACCTTAAAGCCCATCCAGTGCCACCCCTGCCATGGGCAGGGACACCTCCCACTGTCCCAGGGTGCTCCAAGCCCCATCCAGCCTGGCCTGGGGCAGCTCAAATGCTCTGAAGGAGCAGCCAGAGCCTGTGGCAGCTCGGGGTCCTGTGTCATGATCCATTCCCACTGGGAACAGCTGGTGGCTATGGCCTCACTATGTACCTGCCTTACAATCTGCTCACCCTGATGAATTTGAAGTGTGGGAGAGAAAGATGTGCATAAAAGGGAAAAAAACCCCCACCAAGATCACTTGTTACAAAAGGCAAACGGTTGCAGTTAAAACAGTTTGTTTCTTTCAATTACTTACAGTAATAGCAGGAACAGGGAAAGTCAAGAAAAAAGCAAAAGAGGGTTAGAAAGAATGTGGGGATTTGGATGGAGCTTCTGCAGAGCCAGGAGAAGAAACACATTTAAGGGAAGTCTTTGGATTAGGCTGAGGAATGAGAGGGGAAGAATGAAAAGCGACACGTTATAACCCAGTCACCTCACGGCTTCGGACTCGAGATCGTCACTATGGATGCACAAGTAAAAACCGCTCCCAGTCCTACGGGGAATGGAGCCAAGGGGTTTTTACTTTCTACTTACCCCAGAAAACACCCTTTACACCAGGGGCTGTGCTGATTTTAGACTCTCTGATCCAACAACAGCAGAAACCCCACTCCCTTTAGGAACCTGTGCTACGCTACACTCAGGTGGTGCTGGCTGATCACTCCGTTTATGGAAACCAAGCAGCTCGAGCTCTACCACAGAGGAACAAAGCCATTCCCTTCTCTCCTTGTCCAGGGGAGCACCCCGGCATTCCCTGCTGGACCCGCCCCCCGCCGGGCATGCAGCCACGTGCCAGGGCATGCCACGCTCATGCAGCTCTCATCCCCAAAGCCACGGAAGCTGCACGTGGCCAGCCCCCTCTGGATCTGCCAGCCCCTGGCCACTCCCTGGGAACGGGAGGCAAGCTGGATGCTGCCTTACCAGGCATAAAGCAAGTCAGAACTCACATTCTGAAGGGATGCAGGAATTCCAGCGCCATCTGCCCTCCCCTCCTCCTTCCAGCATGGGATTTGGATGTGCTGGGAGAACCCCTCATCCACAGGCACCGCAGCAAACCCTGTGCCAGGCACCCCCCGATGCCACTGTTTTGGTGGAAGCAGGGATTTCACAGGTGCAACGTTCCTGTTCCTGCTCTCCAGCAGCAGGGAAAAGAATTAACTCCCAAATCAGAGTTCTGAGAAGGAGGAAACATCAGCGAAGGAGCTCCTGAGCAGCCCTGGCCCGAGGCACACCAAGCAGCTCACTGGACACACAAAGCGAGGTCCATGCACAACCCAGCCCTGCAGTCAGGAAATGCCAAAGTTAAAGGAGTGTCCCTGCTCTTCCAGCATGGGCAGTGCTTCCAACAGAGGGAACAGCTTCACACTGGGAAGTGTTTTGGAGCACAGAACTGCTCCAAGTGTACCCAGGAGTCCATCACCCTCCCCAGCCTCCCAGGGATGGAGCCATGAGCACGCTGAGCCAGGGCATTTGAAGCCTGCAGAACATGGAGATTGGAGGGAAAGGGAATTCGTTCAATTGTTTCTTTGGGCTGGCCAGGCAGAGTTCCCGGGAAAAAAATCCCAGACACCTGAGCATCCTCTCACCCAGAGAATGTTTCTGTCCCACCAGCTGCATCCCCCAGGACTAACTGGGCACTTGAGCTCAGCACCAGACTGGTCTCACCCCAGGGGCTGACCCAGCACACCCCGAACACTGACATTTGTGTAGGTTCACCTGAGCCAGCCCTCAAGTACCACCTGAGCACAGCACGAGGTGAGAGCTCTGTGCGGGCACCTGCAGCTCCCAGCAGGACCCCAAACCAGCAGCTCATCCTGCACTGCCCCAGTCAGGAGCCAAGGCGTGCTTGGGCAGCTCATTAACAGCTCCTCCTGCTCCAAAAGCCTTTGATTTTCCTGAGCACAGGAAGTGGCCACGTTTGCAGTTATCCGTGCGCTCCTCTCAGCAGGCCAGACGTTGGCCAGGACATCAGAGGATTCCTGAGGGAGGGTGGCAGACACCCTGAGGTGGATGTGTGGCACCCTGAGGTGCTGCAGAGGGGGGACACCACACGTCCAACACCTACAGCCCAACCCTCGGGACTGGGATCTTGACAGGGATCTGCAGCCAGCGCCATCCCGCAGCAGGAGGGCGTGCCAAGCCAAAGGGTAACGATCCCTGGGCACACATCCACAGGGGCCATCCATCCTCGAACCTTCCACTGTGGGACCGGGGCTGCCACACATCACAGAAACCTGGGCACTCAGGAAGGGCATTCCAGAGTTACTCCGCCCTGCGAGGACGGGCTGATGGTGGGGATGATGAAGCAATCTCAGTGTCTAAATGTGGAGAGGTCCAAAGAGAACATTCCCATCCCAGGAGGAAGGGCAGGAACAGCTCAGCGGTTGCTGTAGCACCATCTCATGTGGAGCTCTGCCATGAGCACGATCCCTAGAGCTGAGCACGTCCCACCGACACCAGGATTGGAAAAGCCAGCGGAGAGATCCCGGCTGGTGCCAGATGCTGTGGATAACGAGTGCTGTGGTGTTTGGCCTCAGCCTGCCGGCTCAGCCACAGCTCCCTGATGTTCCTGCCCCGCTCACTGCGGCAGCGGAGGCGGAGGTGTGATTTTGGAAGCAGGGAGCTGCAATTCCAAACGCTGAGCACGCCACTGCATTCCGGCATTAACTTTGGCATTTCGTAACCATGTCTTGAAAATAATAAAATTCAGGATAACCCCAGTCAAACGTCCACACGTGGGAATCAGCAGGCTCCTGGTGATTTCTCACGTGTGCATTTGCAAGGGCCCAGCTCCCGGGGTGTTCCCCACCACGGATGGCAGCACGGAAAGCTTCGATGCCAGTACGGAAAATGCACAACTATCCAAGGAATGTGGGACCCAAGGCGGCGTGATGCCGATTGCGTCCGTCAGCCAGGCAAACCTCATCCACAGGTACGGACTGTCATACTCAGCATGGATTCTTCCTCCAGGAAAGAGGACAGGGAGAACGTCTGACCCCCACGGAGGTGCGTCGTGTCACTCTCCAGGGCTCTGCCCTCAGAACAGCAGCCCCAGCGAGCACTGAGTAACCTCAGCTCCTTGGCTCATCATCCTGGACAGCTCCGGGGAGATGATGAGCCTGGATCCCTCGGGTACCTGAGGAGCGGCCAGACCAGCCAGGAAAACTCCTGCCTTGGAAAGAGGCAGTGAACTCTTCACCTCCAATGTGAGCTCCCCTGCACCACCACGGCGGCTGTGCTGCGAGCTGGTCACGCCAAAGCCAATTCCTGCTGGATTCAGTCCGTCTGGGGCTGCTTGCAGGGAATATTTGGGTATCAAATTACCAGGACCTTGTTCTTCTGGTCCTTGTGCAACTTCACGCAATGAAAATTCTGAACGCAGGGAACTGCAATCACTGACATGGAGATGGGTATGTGCAAGAGAACATGGAAATTGACTGTTCCGAGTTTTCCGGGCTGGTGGAGGTCCCTGAGGCCACGCTGAGGGCAGGACAAGCCCCGGAGCCACTGGAAGCTGTTAGTGATGCACAGAACATGCACTACGGTGCAACTGGGGGGCTACACCCCAAGAACAGTCCCACACATGCTCTGTAAGCAGTTAGTAAGTGCTACTCAAGGCTTACAACCAAAGCTGGTTTCCTCTAGGGATGCACTACGTCAGCCAGTTCTGATCCAAGCCTCCCCTTCTCCCATTATTCCATTTCTTGTGTGTTCCATGAGCTCCTCTCCTCACTCTGGATCCCGTGTGAGGCCGGTGAAGGTGGCTGTGCCCAGCCCACACACACATCACTGTTTCACACCTCTGTTTCCATCCCCTGCAGCCCCACAGCCACACCCAGCTGCCCTGGCAACAGCTCCCACTGGGAAAGGCCTGGCCAGCCCGGGAGGGTGCTGAGGGTCACTCCAGCACGCTGCCCTCCACCTGCATCCATCGTGTTCCTACAGCACCATGACATTCCTGCTGCTTCTCCCAAGGAGTCCTTGCAGAGGTTTTCTCGCTACACACTGGAGTAAGCTGCTAGCAGCACATTAAAGGCTGTTTCTCAGCGTGGATCTTGCAAATACTCAGCCTCACGCTGCCCCTTTCCCCAGCTGTGCACAGGGGAAGGTGTGCAGGAGAAGCTCACAGATTAAAGTTACTACTATTTGTATGTACCAAACACAGATTAACTAATTATTGCTACCATCAAACCTGATAATAAGCCCTATTTTTATAAAACCTAATCAGTGGCTACAATTAGATACAGTTTCAGAGCATTCCTTAACTACAGATTCAGCTACACAGCAGATAAGAGCCCTCCCCCCGTCTCTGAACCCTGAACACATTTGAGTTTTGCAGCACCTTTGCAGCCCCAACCCCTTGAAGTGCAACGATTCCTTAGTTTGAGTGTCATGTTCCTCACAGCCCCTGCCCAGTGTCCAACCCCGAGGCCACGGGGAGGAGCGAATGCCACCACGGGGGGAGGGTGCTGCCAGCTCTGCCCCTGTGCTGCCCTGCGCTCCTCGGGGCAGCACTCCTCAGGAAAGAGACGGGAGCACTCCATCCCTCGTGCAACAAAGCTTGAAAGGTATCCATAACCCTCCCACCCCACGGTCTGAGCCCCCCTGAAATCCAGCGCTGCGCCTTGGACCCTCTGCGCTTAATGTCCGGAGAGGGAGGAGAGGAGGAAGGCAGGAGCGTGGAGCGGGACAGAGCGGGCTGCTGGTCCTTCCTCGCTCCTCCAGCAGGGCGCTTCCCGTTGCGGGCCGAGCTCCGTCACAGGCGGCGCTGGGCGCACTTACCGTCGGGAACTTCGTCCGGCCGCTTCCGCTTCTCGTAGATGACGATGATGACCACCAGGATCACGATCTCTGCCAGGATGCCCAGGAAGGGCCACAGCGGGGCCAGGTGGCTGCGCACGCGCAGGATGGTGGTGACCGACACGGAGCCCACCTGGTTGGTGGCGTTGCACTGGTACTCGCCGGGGTCCTCGTTGATCTGCAGGTTTGTGATGCTCAGCTCGGTGTAGTTCTCTTTGTTGGAAATGAAGAACCTGCCCGAGGAGTTGTTGATGTCCTGGCAAAGGGACAGGGGTGGGAAACGGCAACAGCTTTAAGTTCTGGGGCCTTTGTGTCACGGGAACTGCAAAGGATTTGCAGGAGGAGCCCAGGCCTGGTGTTTGGCTCTCCAAACACCACCAGAACACCCCGAAGGGAACCCTGTGCTCAGCGGGGCCCGATCGCTGCCAGCACTTGGCCACTCCTGCAGCACCACCCCTTAGGAAGCTCACACTCAGCACGGAACACTCATCCCACCCTGTTCTTTGTTTAACATCTTGGCTCCATCCATCCAATTCTGCAGCTGGGCTGGAGGGGTTAGAAATTCCCAGCTCCTCCCTGCTGTTCCCAGTGCTGGTCACATTTTCCTGCTCACTCCATCACTGACTGCATGGAACAAACAGATCACCCAAGCACTCATAGGGATCACTGCCACCTCCTCATAGTGAGTCTTGTGAGCTCAAGCAGTAAAACCTGGAGGAATTTATAACCCAGTGTGGTTTCCAATCATATTTCATAGCTCAGATCTTGCAGTTTGTAGCAGATTTCAGAAAATGGCTTTCAGGGCAAGTTCTTAACTTTGCCCAGCAATGCAGTGAGCAATTTTTTTCACACACCAATAATATAAATATCAACGTAACACTCATCCATCCTCAGTGCTGCCAAAAAATATCCACCTTCACTCACACGCTGGAGGGACTGCACGTTGAGAAGTTACAGAGCACCTTCAACAGCCCATCCCTAACCCCAAGGTGCTGCTTTCCTCCCTCTCTGGGGGGTCTGGGCAGGTGGAGACACCCTGAGCCCCCTTCCTTACCTCAAACACCCCATTGACCTTCTTGCGCCAGACCCACTCGGGGTGGGGGAAGCCCACGGACTTGCAGTACATCAGGGCCTCCTGGCCCTCGTTTTTGTTCTCACTCCTCTTGTGCCCGGTGATGTCAGGAGTGGCTGCGAGACAACAGAGCAGCTGCTAAGTGCAAACAGGCTTCTTTCACTCATCGGGACACAAAAGCTCTGCAGCTCCCTGGAGCTGGCCTTTCCCACACCGAGGGGAAGTTACAGAAGGAGAACTGTGCTTGGGTGTGTCCCTCGGAGCTGCCCCAAACCCTGTGCTCCTGTGTCTGTGTGTCTGTCTGTGT
>NW_024581063.1:6792-14833 GCF_017639235.1 Corvus kubaryi | reverse complement strand
CCTGTGTCTGTGTGTCTGTCTGTGTCCCTCAGAGCTGCCCCAAACCCCGTGCCCCTGTGTCTGTGTGTTGTGTGTGTCTGTCTGTGTGTCCCTCGGAGCTGCCCTAAACCCTCCCCGAGCTCAGGCTGGCTCAGGGCAGTGCCTGGGCTCACCCCTGGCCCAGCAGATGGCCCCGGCTGCCGGGCCCACCTTTAAAGCTCCAGCTCCTAATTACGGCACACGTGGCTCGCTGTGTGATGGCAGCTCTGAGCTGTTAATCCATCAAAGGCCAGCCCGGCTGCTCCAGGAAACTGGAATTTCCTGCAGAAGACTCCCCTGCACCACCAGCAAATTCCCTGCACGCAGATACAGAGAGCGAGCGATTCCAGCTGTAAGCCGAGATAATGAAAGGAATTTCACAGCTCTGCTCAAAGGGAACAAAACCTCTCCTGCCACCAGCCAGCAGCTGAGCCTGCTCTTCCCAAAATCACAGCACAAATCTTCGGGAAAATCCTTGGCAAGCTGAAGTGCTTCACACTGTCCTATTTCAAAGGGCTTTTACTGCAGGAAGCATCCCGTGCCTCAGATTCTCTCTGGACAGTAACAACATTACCAAAATGAGCTTCTGAGCCGCAGAAAATCCACGGCTCCTGCTCCTGCTGGAAAGGCACACCAGGACAGGCCCAAGTGCCCATGGAAATTCCAACAGCATTCCCAGCACAGCCCTGGGCTTTGCAGGAGTCCTGACTAAAGGATGCAGCTCAGCCAGATCCAACTCATGAATTACAAGATGCTGCCAACCATAACCATGACAGGTAACAACAGGCCGAGAACAAACCCAGGGGTTTCTGTAAGAAAACTGACACCCAAAATGCATCCTTCCACATCAGACACAAAAATACTCTAAAACCTGAACTGAATGAAGGCACCAGGTCCTAGCAATCCCCCGGTCTCGTACAAAAAGGAGCTGCCAGGAGCTGAAGGAAGCTGGGAAGAACATTCCCCACCCACCAGGAGTGGGTGATCCTGCACTCCCAGGGCCTGCACTGGAGCAAGGGGAGATTTTGGGCTGCAGGTCTTCAAGCAGGAAATAAATCAGCTCTGGGGCTGGGTGTGCTCTGCTGCTCCAGGATCCCATGTCCTTCCAACCCCTGTCCCCTGCTCAGAGAGCAAAGTGATGTTTATTCCAAAGAGCGATGGCTCAAGAGGGGGATTTTGTCTCGGGACCTACTGGAAGGTGCCACCACTTCCCTGCTGGGCTTGGCATGTTCTTAAAGCAGGAGCTGGTGAGCCCAGAGCTTCCTGTGGCTTTTGCTTCCTGGAGGACGTCAAGGAGGGATCTCCTCCAGCCTACAGACACGAGAGCCCAGCGGTGACAGGGAAACAATCCCAGCCCTGGCGCTGCTGGAATGCCAGAGGGGACTGCGAACTGGGAATATCCCCCATGAGGAGAAGCAGCACTGGGATTCAGCCACGGGCTGGCTTCCAGGGCCTGAGCCGAGCCTGGAAACAGGGACAGCACTCCCAGCTGGCCCAGTTTGTGCCAGGCTGCTGGCAGGGCAGGGAAAGGGAAGGGAAGAGGGAACACGTTCTGGGACACCTCCACTCCCACCCCAGGGCGAGGCAGAGCTCTCCTGCGGGCAGGACGCCGTGACATTGCTGGAAGGAGAGGCCAGATCCCAGGGGCGATCCCAGATCCCAGGCTGATCCCAGCACAGCAGCAGTGCCCCGAATACCTCTGCTCCCCCCGGGCTCTGCTGGGACAGGGCTATTCCTGGAGCCCCCGGGGAGCTCTGTGCAGTACTGGTGTTCCAGACACCAATCCCGCATTTTCTCTCCAAACCACTGGGAAACCACGTCCTGCTGTCCCCAAATCCCTGCAGTCCCAGCTCTAGGGGCTTTTGCCCCGGAAGCTTTTCAAGCCAGGATTGTTCCCTGTGCTCCAGTGACAGCCAAAGCCCGGGGTGAGGCAGGTTTTGTTGGGAAGGGTTTGGATTTCAGCTCGCAGGCAGCAGAAGCCCCTCTCTGCTCAGCCCTGCTGCATGGCTGGCACCAGCAGAACGCCCCTGGCAAAGGGAGGCCTGAACTCATGCACGTGGAACAGGAAAAATCCTCCAGCGGGCTGGACACAGCTCACAAAGAGCAAAAAGGAGGCAGGGCTAATTTAAATTAACTGCTACTAAACAAAATGCAGAATAAATAGACGTTCAGGCATGCCTGACATGAGAAGAATGCTAAGAAACAGCATTTTGATAGCTTTAAACCAAATCACAGGAGAAAGGGGGTTTGGGGCAGGGTGACCACAGGGCTCCCAGTGCTCCCAGTTCCCAGCAGCAGCTTTCTGAGTGGTTTGGGGTTTACACAGCCACGAAAAGAGGGTTTTTTCCCTTATTAAGGGGCACTCAGTGTCATTTCCTGATACACAGGAGGCCTTCAGCCCTTCTAAGTTCTTTACTACTGAAAAGCAGAGGTGAATTTAAATGTGTAACACCTCCAAACCATGACCTGGTTACCTTCCACTTTCCCATTAAGAGACAAAATCAAAGCAAGGGCAGAAGCACCTAAAAATATTCCTGCACTGAAAACTGGGATGTCTTAGGGGTGACCTGAACAGGGGCTCTGGAAGGTTTCTTTTTCTGGCTGTGATTCCAGTCCCTGTCTCCCTCTGGAGCCTGAAGACACCGAAGGCATCGGGAGAATGGAGAATAGGAGAGGATTTTCTTGGATCACTCCAAGATGCAGCTGGGCTCAAAGAGTGTCCAATTTAATTCATTTCTGCTAGGGAGGAGTGAGGCTGCAGCAGAGGTTTCTTGAGATAGCCAGGAGTGAAGGAGCAGGCTCTTCCCCAGGAATCACTGGGGAGGATGGAACAGGAACGTGCAGAGGGAGCTGCAAGAATCCCTTGATGAGGCAAGGGCAGAAAGGCCTCCCAGGAAGGGGAATTCAGAAGGTCTTTCCAGCACCTGTTTCCTCTCCCCTTCTCCCAAGATCCCGGTCAGAGCAGGAGCTCTGCAGAGTTCTCCAGGCTGCATTTTGTCCTTTGTGGTTCCTTTCATCCTCAGGCCTCCAGAGCTCCCAACACCAGCACTGCAGGGATTCCCCCAGGTGGAAATGCAGCAATCAAAACTCCCCTTCGGGGGGGAGGAGGGGGCACCCTGGCCAGGCCTGGCAGTTCCAGCCCCTCTACTCCCACCAGAATCACCCCCTGGCCACCCCAGCCTGCTCCAGCGCCAAGGAAAAGGGGGCACAAGATCCCTGCTCCAGGGCACAGCTTCCCTAAATCCCGTGTTTGCTCACTGGTTTGCAGCTCCGAGGTGCCCTCACACAGCACCCCCAGAGCTCGGAGCCTGAGCAGGAGCAGAGCCCCCCCAGATGCTCCAGCAGCAGCAGCGGGGTGAGGGAAGCCAGCCTCGGCGTTCCCAGGAAAGGCACCAACACTGCCTGCCACTCCCAGCTGCTGGTACATCACTGCCCTGTGGGGTTTTTTGCCCACTTTTAACAATCCCAGGGTGGTTTGGGTGAAGGGACCTTAAAGCCCACCCAATGCCACCCCTGCCACGTGCAGGGACACTCAGGGGCAGAGAGGTGGCCCTGCATGCCCCGGGCTGCCTCTGCCACGGGCTCCAGGGAAGCTGTTCACGAGCTGTCAGAAAATCCCTATTTTTGGAGCACGAGCACTCTGGGATTCAGCACCCTCCTCTCCCCGTGCATCAGCAGTGAGAGCTGCACCGTAATTACAAGCAGCAATTAAATCTGTGTGTAATTGCCTGAGCACCAGCACGGCCCATGCAGGTCAGCATTCAATTACAGATCTGCACGGGCAGCCCAACAGGGCCTCTGTCCCTCCCAGCTGCCCCCAGTGCAGCCCCGGCTCCTCAGCCCCAGCTTCCCAGGAAAGCATCTGAGGAGTATTTAGGTGTAAATTCCCCGTGGGAAGGGAGTAGGATCGGCCCTTACTGCGCTGCCATCACAAGCACTGGCTTCTCTTCCGCCCCCCCAGTGAACTGCCACCTCCCTGCCAAGCTCTCCTGGTGGCCCTGGCTGGCAGAGCAGCAGCCCAGCCCCGAGGCAAACACTCCCAAAGGGCCCTGCAGAGACGATCAGAGCTGGCAGACACCTTGCTCCAGGTGCCAGAGTTACATTTCCGCTCTCTAGGAGTGGTTTGTCACCTAAAGCAGCCCAGAGGAGGCAGCGAGAACTTAACGTTCCCACTAGGATAACACGAGGAGATTTAGCAATTACAGCAAAAGAGCGGAATGCAAGAAAAAATCCCCAAGAAAAGGAAAAGAAGGAAAACTAAACCCCCCCACCTGTGTGCCCTGAACACCCAGCCAAGCTCCTCAGAGGCACAGGGTGTTGGAATTCCAT
Source organism: Corvus kubaryi (assembly GCF_017639235.1). NCBI lineage: Eukaryota > Metazoa > Chordata > Aves > Passeriformes > Corvidae > Corvus > Corvus kubaryi. The sequence goes on along the minus strand of NW_024581063.1, from coordinate 10,486 downwards.
TTCCCACAGGCTGATGGATTCTCCCACCTGGATCCCAGGGCCTGACCAGGCACCACGAATCCCCGGAGCCAGCCCTGCCCGCAGCCCCGCGCTCCCATCGCGGCACCAGCACCGCTCTGTGTTCACCTGCAGCAACACCTGGGGCAAACCCTGCCCGTTCTGCAGCTTTCATCCCGAATTTCAGGCTCCCCCCGACCCACAGAGGTGTTCTGGTGTCCACAAATGCCGTGCCTGTGCTCCCACCTCTGTGAGGCCTTTCCCTGAATGCATGCGAGGCTTTCCCTTGGAATCAGAGTTATTATATCCCATAATTAATTATTATTTATAGTTCTTAACCCGGGCCTGGCTCTGTATGATGAGGAGGCCTTTCCCCTTCCGTGGGGACACCAGGGAGCTGCTGGAGGCAGGGGATGGCATTTCCAGGAACGGGGGAGGGACGATCCCGACTGCAGCCGTACCTCTCACTTCGATGGTGGCGTTGGCGACGGGAGAGCTGGAGAACACGAACACACACAGGTACTCCCCCGACTCCTCTGCTCGGGCCTTCGGGATCCTGCAGCAGGACAGACACAGCAGAGCTGCCTCACACCCCACTCTCGCCCTGTGGCCTCAATTAACACCCGTTAAGTGCACCGTGTAACCGGGCGGGCCCACCTCCCCCCAGCACACACCGAGCAACACTTCCCTCCCCCAAAAGGCTCCCTGGTGTCCTTTTTTATTCATTCTTTTTAATCAAGCAAACGGCCCCTGCAGCTGAACACCAGCCCTGCAATAAAAGCAGTTAATCACACACAGAAACTGCTCGGACACACGGAAAGAGCCCGAGTGCTGACAGCACTGACTCACCGCAGCCCCGAGTTACAAAGCTAATGAATTTCAGACAAGCGGCTTTCCAAGGGCATCACAGCTCAAGAGCCACACTTTGACCACTGCAGGCAATGCTCAGAAGTGAGGAAAGGAAGGCCAAGATGGAATTGTTTGATGCTCCCCAGGCTGCCGTGCCCAGCGGTGGCACGGGGCTCCGGTTACCATCAATCATTCAGGAGCTGCAAACCAACACAGCTCAAGGTCTTCCAGCCAGGCAGCAGCTCCCTCCAGCCAGAAGCAGCCGCCCCGTGAGGATCAGGAGACATTCATCCCATTGCCTGTGCTGGAAGAGGCAGCATTTTTAAGGGAAGCAGTTTAACCTCTAAATTCTGGAACTTTGTGGATGATAAAAGTACCCAACTCTGAAGTCCAAGCACCAAAAACATCTCACAGCCAAACAAAGTCACTGAAAAAACAGGAACCTGGGGCTTGGAGGCAAATAAATAGAATACAAAAGAGAAGCCAATATAAAATATCAACAAATGGGGGAGGTAAATAAATAGCCTCTGTTAACCACAGCTATGGGATGCTGCTTGCCTGAGTCCTCACCGAGAAAACCTGGAATTCTGGGTTTAAACTGTACCCAAAGCACAGCTAACGACCAGATCCAATGCAAAACCAAACGCCAGGGAGAGCAGCCTAGGAGCGCTCAGGAAGTCAGGATCCACTCTGCAAATGGAAATCTGGGATTCCTCCAGCTGTCCCTGGATTGACTGCTGGCAGCTCCCACAGTGCCCCCATTCCCTGGGACAAGGGGACTGTCCTGGTCTCCCACTTCACTCCTTCCTCCTGCAGCAGTTGAAGCTGAAGCCAAGCCTAAACCTTCCTTTACAGAGGAATTTGGAAGGAAAACCCCAGGCTGGTTTGGAAGAGGTGCCAGGGGAGTCAGCAAGCCTTCCCGGGTGGTCATGGAGTGGCACTTGCACTAAGCCTGACCACCACTCCCATCGCGTTAATTGCTCGTTAAGGAAGAGGAGCCCCTAAAGCTCAGACCCAGTGCTGGACACGGCACTGAGGAAGGGACAGGAGGTAATCAGGGAAGGGACTGAGGCTCATTCTTTCATTGTGAAATTAAACAGGTAATTCAGAGCGAGCTAAAGGGGAAAACAAAAGGACAAACTCGGACAAATCTTGATCAGAACCAAACCCAACTTCCACAATGCTGGGGATGAGAGGCTGCTTTGCTAAGGCCACGAAAACCTGGGACATTCCCTAATCCTGCGTCAGTGAATTAGGGGGGAAAGGGCCACCCTAGAGACAGAAAATAGCTGGGACCAAGTTGCCAGCAGGGGTTGAAATGTCCCTGAAGTGCTCTTCAGCTTAAGGTGGAACTGGAAGCTGGATTTGCTGTCCACCAAGGGGAAAAAATGGATGGAAAATAAAAACAGGGCAAGGAAACCACAGAGGGAACAGACTCCGAGGGAGCTTCACGTGATCCCACCAACCCCAGCCAAGGCCTGGGATCATCCATCCCCCAGCAACACCTCAGGGAACAAATCCTCCCTGTCCCCAGGGCAGGCCGGACCCAGCCCATTCCCATTCCAGCCCCGATGCATCCATCCCGAAGGAGAGCCGGCCAGGATCCAACCCACACATTCCCGGAGAAGCAAACCACGCTGTGTGTGCCTTACCCACACCCCGTGGGAAGCCCGGAGCAGAGCTCTGGAGCTCAGCCTGCAAAGCTCGGGATTCATGGAGTGTCAGCCACAGATCCCAACACACCCGAGCCACCCCGCACCCCGCCCGCAGGAACCCCGTGTGTGTTCCCCCTGTGCCCCGCATGGTGCCAGGCACTCACTCACTTGTACTCGGTGGTGTTGGAGGGTTTCCTGGTGCCAGGGATCTCCTCGCCGTTCTTCACCCAGTAGCTGGCGGCCAGGGGGCTGGGGCTGCTGGTGAGGTTGCACTGCAGCGTGACAGCCACGCCGGCCACGTGCAGCACCACGTCCTCGCTGGCGTTGATCCGCGGCTCTGCAACACAGGAGCGCCCATAGCAGCCGGCCCCGGGCACAGCGGCCGCTACTCTACGGTGGCACGGGGAGCGGGAGGGAGGGCACTACACGGGGAAGGGCACGACACCGCGGCGGGTGGGACACAGCCACAAAGCACAACCAACCACACAGCTCAGCACTGCCCGCGGCAACGCGCGGGGCCGCCGCTCCCGGCTGCAAACGGAGAATTGGTTAATGGTTTACTGGAGGGCTCCCAGCACCACGGACGTCCAGGTGGCACCAGCAGCTCCTGGCATCACTTTGTGTCCCCCACAGCGAAGTCCTGGGGCTTTGGAAGTCCTGTGTGGGAGACCTCAGTTACTCCTCCAGAAGCTTCTGGCTGGCTGGCACTTCATTCTTCGCCTTGAGGTTGCAAACAAACCCATTTTTATACAAGCAGCCCTCAGATATAGGCTCCTCAGTGACACCCTGGATGTGCCCCCTGCCCAAAGGCTGATGTGTGCTGAAGTGCACCCAGGAGATTCCAAAGGGGAACAGCAGCGCGGGGAAGGCAGGAGCTGCGGGAGGACGGGCGAGGGCAGCGCCCAGAGCCTGCCAGTGCAATGGAAGAACCCGCAGCAGGGCACAGGCAGAGCTGCAGCTGCTTCGTTTCCGAAGGAGCCTCGAGCACAAACACAAAGAACAAAAAAGCCTCGGTGCTGTGTGAGCAGAGCCCGGGAGCTCTGCCCTTCGCCGCCTGCTTCGGGGCCCTTCCAGTGCACAGCTTCGCCTGGCAGCACCGAGTTCACCCTGGAATGGCTGCGGGCACTGGGCTGCTGGAATGGCTGCGGGCACTGGGCTGCTGGAATCACTGTGGGCACTGGGCTGCTGGAATG
>NW_024581063.1:1559-6782 GCF_017639235.1 Corvus kubaryi | reverse complement strand
GTGGGCACTGGGCTGCTGGAATGGCTGCGGGCACTGGGCTGCTGGAACGGCTGAGAGCCCTGCTGGCCCCAGCTCCTGCAGGCCCCTGCTGCTCTCCAGCACTCACAGCTGGGCCATTGCCAGCACGGGCACGGGAGCCGCTCCCCAAACTTGGCAAAAAGACCTTTCTGCCGCAGGGCCCGAGCCTCCCACCGGCTTCGGAGCGTTCTCTGAAAAACCCCCTCACGCAGGATGGCAGAGTTTGAAAAGTTCACAATTCTTGCTGTTAGCCTTCCAAAAAACCTGTGTTTAGTGTCAGCCTGGACTGCAGGCCACCCCAGCAGGCCCAGCTGCTGTGTCCCCTGCCTGGGATGGGAATTCCAGAGGCGGCAGCTCCAGCTGCTCCCTTCTCCCACCCCTCTGGACGCAGGGGGCTGAGGAAGCAGCAAACACCTCCCTGATTCCTGCAAGTCATGCAGGGAGTTTCCATCCCAGGAGCTCTGGCGTGCCTTGTGGAAACAATTTGGGATATAAATCTATGATCCACGGAGTCTCTGGAACGCAGGTTATGAAACGCAGCGACAGGATGGAAAATACCAATTGTGTCAGCACCATCCCAGCTTTCCACACAGGGAACATCCCTGTATCCCGTGGCACATCCTTACATTACTGCCCAGGGAGGCAGGGAGAAAAAACATCCACCCACTGATAAGCTGGAGCATTCCAGCCCTGGATATCCTTTCTTAAACTCCTCCTTCCCCAGCTCTTTAAATCATTCCTTAACCGCAGGAACGCTGCAGGTGCTGTTGGTGTTACCACGCTCTTGCCTCTGTTTCTGCCTCGTTTCTCCCCCACGGGGCATTTTATCCTTTCAAGGACTGTTTGGGCCCAAAAGGGCTGTGTTATTCCCGTGTTCTGCACCATTCCTGGCCTGAGCCGGGTGCTTTTCCACCCTCCTAGAGCTCATCTGCATTCCCACAGAAACACTAAGAGAGCTCTGGGAATATTTTTGGAGTGTGTCTGAAATAGTAACTCAGCGGCTGACCTGCAACCTTTTCGGTTTTAGTTTAAGCAAAACTGAAGGCAGCTGCAGTCTCATTTCCAGCTTTACCTGCATTTGGTTATTAGAGAAGCAAACTGATGGATCGATCTCCTGATTTAATTCCAGGAGACAAGCTGGAACAGTGCGACAGCAGCAGCTGAGGAAGGATGCTCACCTAGAAAATCACTGTCTACACATCACTTAAAGCGCCCGTTTTATGTAAGCTCGGCTTTTACAGTCGAAACCCAAGCAAAGCACCTAAAAAAACCCCCAGCAAGTGCAATTCTGGTTCCAAATCCGGAGTGAGGTGGAAGGCAGATGGTGGCTCCTGGGTGCCAGATTTCCCTCAGCAAGTTGGTCTCTGCAGAGTTCAGGCATGCAGCCTGTGCTCTGTGGCACTGTGGGGTGACGTGGGTGCCGCCAGCTGGAAATTCCAACTCCGCCGAGCCCGACAATTCCCATCTCCCAGCCAGGCCCCCGGTGGAACAGCTGAGGCCATCTGGGCAGGCTCAGGTAAGAGTCTCCACTCACAGGGACACCTGGGGAACCTCTGCTCCCGGCAGGGCCAGGCAGGGTTGATGTCCACGGGCTGCAGGAGCGGCTCGGCTCTCTGGGCACTCACACATGCACGGGGGGAAAGGCACTCGGGGCTTCCATCCACACGTCCCAGCAGGGCCCCGGAGCAGAATCACCCCGGAGCAGAGCGACCCCGGAGCAGAATCACCCCGGAGCAGAGTGACCCCGGAGCAGAGTGACCCCGGAGCAGAGTGACCCCGGCACAAGGCACTTGGCAGCAGGTCAGGACACAGCTCCCAGCAGCAGGGGCAGCCAACGGTGTTCACGGAGAGAGGAGAGGCTGGACTGCAGTCCCTGCAGCAGCTCAGGGCGAGGGAGGGAGGGAGGGAAGCAAACCCCCTTCCCATACGGACAAATCGTCCCAGCAGCTGGTCCCAAAGCCTGGCTCCGCACGTCAGAAGGGTTTTGTCCCTCAGAGTCCCTCGGCAGCACCGGGGACTGTCCCACGCCAGGGTGGGCAGGGTGCAGGGCACAGCGCCCTTCCCAGCAGACACATTCCCAGGTTTGTGCCAGGGCAGGAGCATTTCCCAGGATGAGAGGCTTTGCTGCTGGGGCCATGCAAGCATTCCAGCCCTCTGGGAGCCCAAAGGACACGGGAGGGCCGAGGGGCGGGGCTGAGGCTGAGCAGGTCCGGCTCGGGCACCCGGGGCCGCTCCAGCACCGCAGTCTGTCCGTGCCACCGGGGCCACCGGGGTCACCGGCCGTTTGCCCACGTGCACCAACGCTGCTCCCGTTCCCAGAGGGAAGGTCTCTGATCCAGCAGTGCCAACAGCAGCACCAGGCTTTGAGGACAGCTTTGGGAGGGGTTTCAAGGTACCCAAATAAATAATCCAATGCAGAGTTGGGGTTTTGTACCCGGTGCGGCACAAAAGGGTTGTTTAGGCACAGAGCACAAGAGCAAGCCCACGCTTTTGCTCTGCTCTTCTGTCAGCTGAGGACACTGAGAAGCCACCCAGAAGTTGTTCTCCTGTACCTCCACACTGCAGCTTTAACCCCCTCTACCTGTAGCTCATCAGCCATTTCCTCAGGCCAACGCAAGCTCTACATCTGGCTCTAAACTCTTCTCCACCCAATGTGACCACACTAATTCCCAAATCCAGCTGGGACGAGGAGCAAAGTGAAGGCAGGAATGCCTCGTCACGACCAAAAAGCCATTCTGGGCCAAGCACTCTGCTCTCAGAGCTTTGCTGCTGCACCCTGGATGGGGTGACTGAGCTCAGGCTGTGGGTTCAGCTCTGGGGAGGATGTTCCCCCCTCCTTCCATGGGCTGGGCTGGGAATGGCTGCACCACCTCAGCGCTGCTGCATCAGAGAACTCCTTAGGAACGTGCTGCTGGCCAGGAAGAGAAAGAAACACCACGACTTCATGGGAAAATCCAGACACGAAAGGTCACGTGGAACTGAAAGGGAAGGATTTATCCAGAAGTAGATATGTAACCAAAACCAGGTGAGGAGGCATTCCCAGAAACTCCAGGAGAACAGAAGAAATCAAAATAAAATGGTTAGAGCTGGGAAGAAGCCAGAAATCAAAGAGAAAGGCACTCGTGGAGAAGCCAGGGAGGCTGGAAACCTCCTACAGAACGAAGGGGAGGAGGGAACAAACACAGATCCACCAGCAGGCTCCTTTCTACCACACATCCCGAGGTTTTCCCGAGCGGTCCTACGGAGAACACACACCGAGGGCACACAGGGGCAGCACTAGAGGCGAGGAGCAGCCCACGGGGCGGGGCGGGGCGGGTGGGCACAGCACAGGGTGGCACAGGGTGGGGACACGGGGGCAGGGTCACCAGACTGCCTCTAGACACTACAGTGCCACTACTGGGGGCCGGACTCACTCTGCAGGACGCTTATAGTAGCCTGGGCTCGAATCCACGTAATGGAGGGGTTTTGCCTCAAGTCATTCCTCCTGGGGTCGTTGCTGGCCCTGCACTCGTAAGTCCCAGAGTCTTCCAAGGTAAGGCGGGTTACTCTCAGCACACTCACCCCATTGGCCCCGTAGGCAGTGTTTATGGTGACCCGGCGCTTCCGAGCGCCATCCCACAGCTGTTTGAAAGCCTCGGCGCGGTTGACTTCCGCATACCACCACTGGATCTCTGGAGTGGGGTTCCCAACCACATCACAGTACAGTTCAAAGGCGTCCCCCGTGAGCTTAGTTTCTGACATGGGCGACTTGACAAACCCGGCTGCAGGGAGGGGCAGCAGAAACGCAGTGACAGAGCGGCAGGAAACAACAGAGCTCGCACACAACAAACACAGCAGCGGGGCACAAAACACAGTTAGAGACATGGCATCGGCTGGGGCACGGCTGGGCACCCACGGCATTGGCTGGGGCACCCACGGCACGGCTGGGGCACCCACGGCACGGGGCAGGGAGTTCCCAGTCCTGCTGCTGACCCTCCCTCCCAGGGACTCCCGGCCGCTCTCACCCGTGGGAAGCTCGGGCCGGGCCAGCGTTAAGCGTTCCTTCGTGGCCAGGCAGCCGCTCTCGGAGGAGGCTTCTTCACCTCACCCAGCCACAGGGGCACGAGGGGGGAAACCCCAAAGCTGTGCCAGCTGTGAGCTCTGCTCTGACCGCCTCGCCCACCTGCTGAGGGCTCGCAGGGCGGGCAATTCCCCAGGATCCATTTTCCCGGAGGAGCTGCTGACGGCAGCTGCGGCACCGAGGGAATTTCAGCGGAGTGCGAACACTCACAGACCCAAAGGTTGCTTTGTTAGGAACCTCAGCAGTTCCCCCCCATTTTGGAGAGAGCTGCTGGCCTGACACCCCGTGCTCAGTCTCAGTATCTCCTCAGTAGGGATATCCCAAACCCTGCAGTACTCACCAGAACACACACACACACACTACACTGGCCTTCAACCCCAATCCCAAAGATATCCCTGGAAAACAGCGCTGCCCCCACGGCAGGCCCCTCCCAGAACTGCGGGATTAGGACACAGCTGGGCAGCGAGGGGAGGGACAGCTGGGAAACCTCGGTCCGTGCCAGCCCTCGCTGGTTTTAGGGTGAGGGACGAGTCAGGGGGGTTTGGGGACTCGGAGCCTTGGGAAATTCCCGGCGAGCACAGAATGCCCTCTCCATGGTTTGGCCACAGGGACACGGGAAGCTGGCACTAAAGGATGGTTGGAGCAGGAAAACCCCCCAGAGTCCCCAAAACACACGGGAAGTGTCCCCTGCTGGCACTAAAGGACAGGAAAACCCCCCAGAGTCCCCAAAACTCACGGGCAGTGTCCCTGCAGGCAGAGCAGAGGGGTGGAGCTGCAGGGAACAGCTACAGGGACACTCGAAATTTAAAAACTCACCCTCAAATTCCCTGATTTACGGACTCATGGGATCAGGGACTCCCCACGGGCACCGCCACCGGGAGGGGCTCGGCACTGAGAAACCCCAGAAAATCCCCCGGGGCGGCAGCGGCCCCAATGGCCACGACCCCCGATGGCCACAGGCCCCAATGGCCACGGCCCCCAATGGCCACAACCCCCAAAGGCCACGGACCCCAAAGGCCACGGACCCCAAAGGCCACGGACCCCAAATGACCATGGCCCCCAAATGACCAAAAACCACGACCCCAATGCCCAGCACTCCCAGCCCCAATGCCCAGCACTCCCTGACCCCAATGCCCAGCACTCCC
>NW_024581063.1:102-1549 GCF_017639235.1 Corvus kubaryi | reverse complement strand
ACCCCAATGCCCAGCACTCCCAGCCCCAATGCCCAGCACTCCCAGCCCCAATGCCCAGCACTCCCTGACCCTAATGACCACCACTCCTGGGGCCAAAGGCTCCTTGCCCTGCCTTTTTGGGGGTAAACTGTGGGGTTTTGGTGCATTTCAGAGTGCCTGTGCACTGCTGGAGCTCACCCTGCAGTGTGTGAGCGCCCTGGGAATCCTCTTATTTCAGGGAGTGTCCATAATTGGGATGAAAAGCCCTGAAAAGCCCTCGGGCTGCACTCCGAGTCCCTGAGGCCAGAACAATCATTTCGGAAGATTAAACCGGGCATCCAGAGCTCTCCTTGGCAAACCTTCCCACATTTTAAACCCCACATTTCCAGCGGGGTCAAATCCTCTCGGGGCAGCAACGTGCAGGGATTAGGATCGGCCCCGGCTGCCTTTGGTGCCTCTCCCCACAGCGCCGGGGATCAAAACTCTCTTTCCCAAAATCCCGGGATGAGCAGCGGCCTCCCCACACAAAGGATGGGGAAATTGAAGCCGCCAAGGGCAGCTCTGGGCTGACATTTTTGTGGTTTTGGCCACTCAGGGATGCCCGGGAGGGAGCTGCCCACAGAGAGCTGCGGTGTGCCCGCACCGAGCAGGAATGCTCACAAAAACCCCCAAAAAACGGGGGGGAAAAGGGGAATTATGGCAGAGGGGAGGCTGGGAAGGGAGGGAAGCTGGAATTCCATGCCCATCCCAGCACCGGGCACTTTCCTGGCACCTAGGAGCTGCCAGAGCCTGGCCTTGGCTTTCCTGGGCTCCTCTAGCTCAGCTCTGCGGAGACGGCAGCACCAAACACACACCCCAAACCAGAGCTGGGGCTGGGCCGGGCGCAGGGCGGGCTCCAGGGACTGGGCTGGGTCTAAGCCCAGAGATCTGGGGCTGGGCTGGGTCTAACCCCAGAGATTTGGGGCTGGGCTGGGTCTAATCCCAGAGATTTGGGGCTGGGCTGGGTCTAACCGCAGAGATCTGGGGCTGGGCTGGGTCTAATCCCAGAGATCTGGGGCTGGCCTGGGTCTAACCCCAGAGATTTGGGGCTGGGCTGGGTCTAACCGCAGAGATCTGGGGCTGGGCTGGGTCTAATCCCAGAGATCTGGGGCTGGCCTGGGTCTAATCCCAGAGATCTGGGACTGTGCTCAGTCTAAACCCTAAAGATTTGGGACTGTGCCCGGTTTAACCTCAAAGATTTGGGACTGGGCTCAGTCTAACCCCAGAGATTTGGGACTGTGCTCGGTCTAAACTGCAAACATTTGGGACTGGGCTGGGTCTAACCCCAAAGACTGGGACTGTGCTCAGTCTAAACCGCAAAGATTTGGGACTGGGCTGGGTCTAACCCCAGAGATTTGGGACTGGGCTGGGCCTAACCCCAGAGATTTGGGACTGGGCTGGGTCTAACCCCACAGATTTGGGACTGGGC
>NW_024581063.1:0-92 GCF_017639235.1 Corvus kubaryi | reverse complement strand
AGATTTGGGACTGGGCTGGGTCTAACCCCACAGATTTGGGACTGGGCTCAGTCTAACCCCAACGATTTGGGACTGGGCTCAGTCTAACCCCA
>NW_024581062.1:279765-322402 GCF_017639235.1 Corvus kubaryi | reverse complement strand
GTGCTCACCAGGTCTCTCCTGCGCCTTTGTCCTCTTCTACCGCCGTGGCGGGGGGGGGGGGGTACCGGAGGCGGCGGAGGGGGTCGGCCGGCGGGGCTGTCAGCGCCCGCTGCCCGCGCCGGGAGCGGCGGGGCCGGGAGGGCGGCGGGCCCAGGGCGCGATTGCTGCTGACCGGGGGGATTTCTCCTCCTCCGTCTCTTCTGTTCCCCCACCCCCCCGTGCCGGCGGTAGAAGAGGACAAAGGCGCAGGAGAGACCTGGTGAGCACCGCGGGGGTCACCGGCGACCCCCGAGTTCGTGCGGGGCCCCGGAGCGCGGCCGGGCGGGAGCGGGCGCGGGCGGGTCTCCCCTTGCCGGGCCCCGGGAGGCCGCGTCGGGAAGTTGGGGAGGGGGCGGCGAGTGCCGGCTGACAGCTCCCCGGGGACCCTTCCTCCCTCCCGCCTCCCGTCCTGCCCCGGCGGGGGCGGGCTGGGGTGGCCCGGCCGGCCAGGGGTGGCCCCCGCGCCCCGCGGCGGAGCGGGCGCGCTGCGCTCCGGTTGTCCGGTTGTTTATAAACAGAGTTCAGCAAGTGTGGGGAAACTGCCTCCCTCGGCCGAGCCGGGAGTCCTGGTGCCGTGGTTCCAAGGGAGGCAGGGGTGGGGAGGGTGCTGTCGGGACTGGGAATGCTCTGCTGTCAAAGCCGGGGGTCGGGGAGGAGCAGGATCGAGCGAGTTCTCCCTGCGTGGTCGTAGCGGTTCTGTAACACTACAAGGGGCGGCGGATCCCCTTCCCCGCTCCCATTCCCCGATTCTCCTCCCCGAAGGTCTGGTTTAGGCATAGTCCTGGGGATTAAGAGCCGTGCCATACCCAGGCTTTGGTTGGTTTCTGTCCCTTTAAAAAAAAAAAAAAGTGTAGGTGCCATCTGACGCCCTGGGAGGTTTTCCCAGGTTGGTGTGTGGTGTCACAAGGTGGCACATTTGGAGATCTCAGCATTTAGGCCTTCTCCAGCCAGGAGTTAGATGCCTGAGTGCTTCCCTACTTGGGTTGTGTATGTAGGAGAGATCCAATAAGCCTTCCATGATCATGGGAGATGTCCTGTACCAGTGTAGTTTCTCCCAGGTGCCATGGTACAGGATATCCCAAGGACAGTGATTTTGTTGTTTGGAGGAGTTGGCTCTCCGGTGCTTAATTTTGGGGAAGCCAGGATTTTACAGCACCTTCCCCGGTTTTTATTCTACTGTGGGCCAGTGGAGCTGCTGGTGGTGAAGCAAAGGTGGGAGCCCTGCAGCTCCTGTTGTGTTACAGAACAGCTGGTGAAGTCATTTAGCCTGACTAATTCATTCTAAATTAGAATAGGAGCCATAAAAGTTGCGGTGGGTTCATCCCCTGGGTTCTCTCAGCCCCCAGAGCAGGGTGGGGTCAGCCCCAAAAGGAGAAGGGAAGTGAGGGGTGTGGGTGTCCCATGTCCCCATGCCCTGCTTCACTGTTTCCCTCTGGCTTCCAAGGAGGAAGAGGACGACGACAGCAGTCCTGGCGTGTCCTTCTCGCTCTCTTCGGAGGAGTCGGAGATGGAGCCCGAGGAAGAACGGATCCGTTACAGCCAAAGACTGGTCAGTAGTGACCCTGAATCAATCCTATTCCAGTCTTGGTTCTGTTGCAGCTGGAGAAGGGCAAAGCTTTTCCTGGCAGCAGGATTAAACAACCCAAACAGGCTGGTGGTGGATGGCTGCAGCCTACCTGGAGGTGTGGGCTTGGCTTAGGTGGCTTTGTGGGTCCTTTTGTGTCACCAGGTTTGTCCTAATGAAGGGAATTTGGCTGCTGAGCTCTGGAAAGGGGGGTTGGAGACTGAGGCTGGGCAAGGAGCTTTGGGATAGGAACATGGAACTGGTGTCAGTGTCATTTCTGTCACGACAGGTTTTTTCTGTGTGTCTGTGACAAGCAGAGGACCTGGAACACTGTGTGTTACCATTCTTGATTTGAGTGGCTGTGAAGCCTGAGAGAACCAACTCCAGCTTCAAGCTCCAGTTTCCCTGTGCTTGTGTCTCTTCCTGGTGTTTTCTTTCGGAGGGAGCTGTTCCAGCAGTCAGGTCCCAGTCAAGCCCTGTCAGGAGCTCTGGTGTGTGTGCTGCTGTTCACTGGGACTGCATGAATGCCACGGTCTGGGAATTGGGCTGTAACTGGGAACAGCTCGGGAGCAGCTACTCGGAGAGTCTGAGATGATACTCCTGGAGATCCCAGGGAAGGAGGGAAGCTGCTGTGTCTCTCACGCTGTTTTGAGGCAGTTGCAAACCCCCAGGGAGGGCAAGTGGCAGCTCTGTGGTGGAGTCCCTCTCTGAGTCACAGCAGTACCTGTACCCTCACCTTCCAGGTGCTGCCCATAAAGGTAAATCCTTATCCTTTAATTCTCTGGAATTGTTTGGTGTGAGGCTGTGTGGTTCTTGGCATTAAGCTTTGCCCTCGAGACGATCGGTGCTGGGGAGTTCCCAAGTGCTTTGGTGGATGTTTTAATTTGGCAGCAGCAGTCCCAGCTCCTCCCTCATCCTGGCACATTTATTCCCACAGCTGTGTGGGATGCAGCTCAAGGTGCTGGTTTGACTGGGGAGTGATCCAGGACTAACCCAAAACATCTGGATGAAGACATGGCAGGTGAAGGGGACTATCAGCCAGGAACGTGTCAGTTCAAAAACGCTTATCATCTCTCAAATAAAAATCAGGAGGAGTTGGTGTCCTGGTGCAGGTGGGCTGGGCTCCAGCGGAATATGCTAAGCTGGATAAATGCCTGCAGGCTGATGAGCTCCATGCTTAAGGGGTTTGGGAAGGCACATGGGCCGCAGCATGAGGCTCACCTGGACTTGTGTGGCCTCGTGTGTGCGTGTGTTGTCTGTGCTGGCCTGAGGCCCAGAGGAGGAGGCATGACCCCTGTGTGGTGGGTGAGGCTTAACTTCTACCTCCTGCTATGCTTTTCCTGGAAACTTCCAGCTCATTATGTGCTCCTGCTGTGTCAGTGATGCTCCCTCGCTGAAGGACCCTTAAAAGATGATTATTTTTCTTCTGTAAAACATGATTTGGCTTATTTGAATATCCCACATATACCTTGGACTTGGGAGCTGGTTTAGTAGGCCTGAATGAAAAGTTCCAGGTAAGGAAGCAGGGAGCTGGTGGTACAGCATGTTCCTGCAGCTGTCAGCTGTGTTTCTGGTTTGTTATTTGGGCTCAACTAGCAAAAAAATAAATGTATTTAAAATAAAATAATCCAGGTGTGATAGTAGTCCTACCAGCCAAGCAACCTGAACCAGAATGGTTTATGGTGGTGAAGGAGCTGAATTAATTGTGTGGTTTGATGGTACCATCTGAGATGGCAGAGGAAGTTTGTTTTCTGGTGTGTCAGGTAATAACACCAACAGCATCTTTTTCCTTACTGGTTTCCATCGGGACGTAGAGGAAATCTGGAGTGTTCTGTGGTTTTTTATTTAGTTTGCAGTAATGTTGCCTTTCTTTAGTTCAACAAAAATCTGATATGTGTCAGCTTTTTGAATGAATTTGTGTCAGTGTTGGTGGAAGATCTGGGTTTGGAGGAGAAATTTACCTGTGCTTCGGGTGTAGTCATGCTCCTGCAGGAATTCTCTGCCAGTTCACACATGCCTGGGGGGCACAGTGACACTTTTATTAGGTGGGTTGCACTGCCCTAACTGTACTTGCTTCCTAGTTCAGGCTCTGCATCTCTGACTCCCAGGATAACACAGGCCTGGGTGAGTTGCTCTGGACTCAGGAATATCACTGGGAGGATGTCTTGCACCCATCCAAGGCAGTCTGTGGGAGAGGCTGTGTCCTGGTGAGCTCTGGGAGGCTCACACGGGCCGTGGGTGATGCTGTGTGAGCGTGGAGACGACACATGGGATATCTGTGTTCCTCACCCAGAGACTGGGAGCAGGGGAGATGGGACTTGCAGGTGCTGTGGAGTAGTCTCCTGCTAATTCTGTGTGAGTGTTGTTCTGCCCAGCTCCCTAACGAGGCAGTTCTTGGGGCTTGGGCTGAGGTGCCAGCATTTCAAGCTAGAGTTGCGTGTTTTGCAGGCCCTTAACCGAGGAGCTGAAATGCTCTATTGTGTCTTGAGCCTGAGTGACAGTCCAGCCCTGGCACTAACAATGCCTCGGTCCCTCTCTGAGACTTGGAAATCTTTGCTGGCTGTCACTGGGTGGTTGCACCCTGCCCATGTCACATCAGGCTGTTGGGCTCCCCATGAGGAGCCTGGACTCCCTTAAAGGCTCTGGAGAAAAGGATCCATCAGCCTGGTGCTCACAGCCTTGCTCTTCTGTAGGGGAGCCATGGTGTATTCCTAGGTGCTGGAAGTGTGAGGAAATCTCACCTTCTGCCTGCTCCAGGGCTCATTTCGGAAGGCCCATGCTGTGAACTGAGACTAGTAAGGCCCTGTGAATTACAAGCTGGGATTAGCACATTACCAGAGTGCTGCCGTGTGCTTGCAGTGACAATGTTCAGGGTGAGAAATGAAGGGCAGCAGCACTGGATCACTTTGGAATGGCTTGGGAGCACAGCAGGGGAGTGCCATTATCCGAAGGACAAATCCTGCCCATCACGGTTTTTCCAGCAGTCTGTATCTCAGGGTGTGGTTCCCAGTTAGGATTGCCGGGGTGGCAGAGCTGGTTGAAGAGGTTTTCTCCCTCCCTCAGTTAGTGCTTCAGGAGCTGATGGCCCTGAGGTGAACACTGCTTCAGGGAATTGTGGATCATGCCCTGGATGGAAGTTGGCAGGGGGGAGGCATCTCATCCCAGTTGTTGTCTGTGCTGGGGTAGTGAACAAACCTGACGGGGCTGGAAGTCTGAGATGGGGAGACAGGGTGGGGTAGGAACCTCTTAAACTGGCTCTGCTGCTGGAGAGAGCCCGAGGAGGAGCCTCACCCTCCCTGGGGGCTGTGGGTGCTCTGTGGGCTGAGCCACAGCTCCTGCTGGAGGTGTTGAGGTGTTGGCCCCAAGTGACCATCCTGGCTGGGTGCAGTGTCACCCTTATTTTGGCTGTGAAAGGGGTTGTGACACCCATGAAGGGAAATGGGCTTGTGGAGCAGGAGACTTAGCTGCTGCGAAGTGCTGTGGGTGCTGGAGAATTTGGGAGGTGAGAGGGGAGCCAGGGAGTGAAGTGCTCTGTCCCATGGCATGAGACAGTCCATATCCTGCCTTATCACTGCCCTGCCCTCTGGTCAGATCCTTGTGTGAAATTTGAGAGGAGGCTCTGCCTGTCCCCACCAGCCAGAAGCCGAGGCCTCTCCTGTAAACAGCAGCTACCAAACCTGCCCTTACATGTCGGTGTCCTCGCTATCCCCTGGGAGAGTTCAGATGGGCTTTGCAGCACGTGGAGCCATCAGCTGGGGGATGAAGCCTGGGGAGTGTGCAGGACAAGGTTTCTCTTGCAGCCCTGCATGCTGTGGAGCGATCCCAGCTCAGCCCATGCCCGAGGGATGGCACTGCTGGTTCTGGCCAGTGCCTGGAGTCAGAGCAGCTGGAATCTTGTGGTTCCCAACTTGTTTGTATCCTTTCTGCAGGATGGATGGGGTGATGTCAGTGCAGGACACAGTCGTGGGGCCAGGAAGGCCCACACATGTTGACAGGACACTTGGGTCGGTTTTTCTCACAGCATAAGGATAGATTGAGGGATAAATGGCCTCAAAGCTGAGAGAGGGAAGGCAGGCAGAGCAGGCTGTGGGCTGCTTATGTCAGGTAGGATAGGAAAGAGGAGGATGCAGCTTCCTGCCTTCTCTATATTGCTCTATCTTGAATGTTTCATGCTATCCCAACACTGGGATGCAAGGGGCAATCCCATCAGGTTCAGCCCAACTCCTTGTTTGTGCTGTAAAGCTGCTCACTGCCAGGTAATGATCCCTTTTGGCTGCTGGTGTTTGTCACTCCCAGACATTGGGGGGTGACAGAGGCCAGTCCTGCTGGATACTGGCTTTCCCAGGGCTGCTCCCACTGATTTGGGACTCATGAGTGACCCTGCCTGTGTTGCTCCCCACAGACATTGAGCATAGGATGAGCCCCAGGCACTGGGTTAGAATTTGGGTGGTTTTACTTCACCTGCTCCCTCTTCCCCGCGTTTGAAATGTGACACTGGCAATTCCTGTCAAGCCAAGCTCCTTCCTAGAGTTCCTCTGTGCCCTGTGTGAAACCCAGCCTGGCCAAATGTCCCTGGTCTGCTGGACACACCTCAGCTGCCCAGTCTAGACAGGGCCCAGGCAAGGGGGGTCATTAATCTCTCCCACATGCCTCAAACTGGAGGCACTACAAATGAGTCATTCCAAATGACCCAGGTGTAATGATTGAGCTCTAAATAATTCAGGGGCTGTTCAGATTTGGTCTGGGCAGGGCTTTGGTGGAATCTAGCAGCAACTGAAGGCTATTCTTGGAAAGCTTTAGAAATCCCTGTGAGCGTTTAGATCCTGCCAGATGCATGACTGTGCTGGTCCCTGGGAGAATACATCCCTGAAACCAACTGGATGCTGTTCCCTCTCAGCAGAGAGGGATGCAGGAGGTAAATATCTGCTGGATTCTTCCTGTCCCAAGCCTGGCTGTGCCCTGAGTGTGTCCTGGAAGCTGCAGTGCTGACTAAGCAAGGAGCCAAACACCACAGGAGCACTTGGAAGTTACCTGTGAGTTACCAAACAATCTCTGCAGGCTGCATTTATGATGCTGTCATAACCAGGAATAAGTTTTCACAGGGTTATCCCAGCTGGAGGTGACACTGACAAGTCAGGAGAGCAGTCCCTGTGCCCCCAGTGCCTTTTTAGTTATGTCAGGAGCCACCCAGACAGGGATTTACAGGTCACTGTGTGGGTTTGGGGGAGAAAGGGCACATGTGGGAAAGTGGTGATACGCTCAGAAGGGGGAGAAATAAGGTGCTGCCCTAATCTTGTCCCCTAAACATGTACAAGGGAAAGAAATTCTCTTCAGGATGACATCTCTGGTGCTGCTGCTGAGGGAAGAGTGTTGCTGATTCCAGAGGAGGAAATGATGGCTGAGCCTTTAGGGGGCTGTGAGGAACTTTGGTGTTGTTCTTCCCTTTCCACAGTGGCCTGAACTCCCTGTGCTGCTGATGCTCCCCGTTCACCTCCTTTCCCTGTTCTTGGGAGCCAGGTGGGGAATATTCGTAGTTGGCTGTGGGTGTTGCTTTTTGCCGCTTGAGGTGGTTCAGGTAAACCTGGTGACAAAGTGTATCCTGTGAATCCATGGTGAGGGGAGAGGAGATGGAGCTGTTGGACAGGGACTCTGTCCTGTTCCTGTGTCCATGCTTGTGCATCTCTGTTGCTGTAGCAACAGCACTGGGAGTAAACAGCGTGAGCTGGCTGTCCAGGGATTCTGAATCCCTCTGGAAGTTCCAGGAACTTGAACCAGAGGAGTTTTTGGGCTGTGATCTGCTCAGGGTTGCAGGGTAGTGGATTTTCCATGTTTTAGCCATTGTTCTGTACACTGAAGAGTTTTAATAAAGCTGCCCCCACACACCCTTTTAGGTCAAGGAAGAGGCTCTGTGGGCTTTGTTCATGCTGGTCCTCGGGGTTGGGAGCTGAGTGCACAATCCTGACAGAGTTTGGGAGAAAATACCACTTGAGAGAAGTCCTTGTCGTTCTTCCATGTACCCCTGGCTCCTGGGAGCTGTAATGTTGGGAGCGAGCTGAGGCAGCTGGAAGTGGAAAGGAGAGGGCTGGCAGTGCATGCTCCTTTAAGGTCAGGCTGCCTCAGTGTCTTTAATTTGCTGTGCATAAATATTTCCATGTGTCACTGAGCCCCTTTGCCCCATTTGGAGTAAGGAAGGGATGAGTGCTGGGCTCCTTATGGAGCCGAGGGGGAGGGAATGTGTGCAGGGATGGTGTAACAGCGCAGAGTTCAGAGGAAATATCCTTCCTAGTAGCTGGATTCCCACATTGTCCACGTTCTTCCCAATGGCCCTGGGTTGTTTTCCCTCTCCCTGAGCATCCCCAGCCCTATAGCCTGCAATGCAGCCAGCCTGCTGCTGTTCCCTTTAGAAAACAGTGTCAGCTGAGCAGGAATTGCAGTACAAACCTCAGAGCTTCCTGTGTTTTTGTTATCCCAGTACTCCTGTGGTCCAGCCTCGCTCAGGCTGGGTGATGGGATGGAACTGGCAACAGGTGTTGGCAGAGCTGGTTTGGGACACTGGGAAATTTGGAGAGTGAGCACTTCCCTGATAAAAAAAATCCAAGCTAGTCCTGTGATCCCTCACTGTGCTGGGGACAGAGAGGTCCCCAGCACGGAATGAAGTCACTCAGGGCTGACCTGCTACTGCTGGATCAGCTGCACCTCTGAGTGCTTATGGCTCTCTGTCCCTTGTCCTGGGTCTCTGCCTCCTGGTCTGTGTGGGCTCAGTGGTGGGAACATGGATTAAATGTGTACAAATTCCAAGCCAGCCTTTTTTGGAGCAGTTTGGTACATTTTGGGGAGATTCTGTTGCCTTCCTGCACAAAGCAAAAGGAGGAGCAAAGCTGGTACTGCTCACCTACCTGACTGCATAGGGCACGTGCTGGGCACACCTGGCAGGGAAAGGGGCTCCATGCAGGGTTTTTTCCTTGGATTTCTTCTGACTGGGAAAGGGTGGGATGTGGTTCAAGGGGTTCTCTCAGTCTGCTCCAGAAATGAGAAGGATGAATGTCAAAGGATGGGGTTTGGCACTGAGGGTCAGTGTTCAGCCTTGAAGTGGCGTGGAGGGTTTGATGGTCCTTCAAGAGCTCCTTCAGGCTTTCATGGAATCCAGGCAGGATTTGTCCCCATGCCATGGCTGGTGGTGGGAATGGGCAGTCTGGGGGCTAGCAGTGCCATCAAAGCCCGTTGGGACAGTGGCTGTGAGTGACAGAGGCTGCAGGTGACTGGAGTGAGGAGCCGTATCCCTTTGTAGGAGCAGCACTTCCTTTTTGGGACTGCTGCCAGGGCTGCCCATCTGTGATCTGATCTAGCATGTTCCTCTGCCTCGTGGTTTCGCTGCTGTGGCTGGTCAGTGTGTGGTTTGGGAGCAGCTGTGGAGCTTTCCTTGCCCCTCCGTGCTCCCTCCCCACTTGCCTTGCTCCAATTCCCCAATTACTCCTCATGTACGTTCAATTTTGTAACCCAAAAGTGCAAACCAAAGCGTTCTCCCCGGTCATTCTGAAATGCTGCCAGCCTTGCTCGTGATAGGAATTCCTCCTGGAGCTGAGAAGCCTGGAAAGGCTCCAGTTTTGTGTAGATCCTGTTTGCTCCTCAGCCTGGTGCTTTGAGTCTGTCTTCGTCCAGGGATGTGCCACCTGGGATACGCCCATTCCACACTCCAGGTTTTGAGAGAAATGGGAGGTGGTGAGGGGCATTAAACCTGAGCTAAACTCGGTGGTTCCTCTTGTCCTGGATCTCTTGAGGGGTTTGTGCCTGTTCTTCAGATCCTATGGTTCAAATATGGTGCCTCCCATATTTGGGGGAGCAGGAAGTCCAGGATTGAAGGTGGGAGAGGCGCAGAGGGCAGGAACCTGCTGCCTCTGTGCTGTGCTTGTGCTCCAGAGCTTAGAGCCCAGCCCAGGAGCCAAAGTGGGAGGTGCAGGCTTGGAGAGGAGAGGGATATAGAAAGGAAAAGCTCTTGTGCTTAAGATAAGCAGTGACCTGGCAGGCTGCTGATTGGGTGTCATATCTTGGTGCCTTGGTTCTTCACACTCTATCTGGAAACACTGGCAAGGGAGGATCTTCCCTGCACTGGCACCTGCTGTGCCCTGGGTCTGTCTGATCACAGCCTTGCTGCTTCCCTGCTTGTCCATCTTCCTGTTAGGCTGCCTTGTGCCTTCCTGGAGAAATGGAGCCCTTTCCCACTGCTAGAATTGCTGGGGATTCTCAGCACAAGGTCTCAGAGGCAGAATTCTGGACTTGCCTCAGGCACTTGCTTGAGATCAGGACACCCATCAAGAGATTTGAATGTTGCAGGTCTGGATTTATCTAGACAAGAGCCACAGTTGTTTGCTGTAAAAATATGTGAGAAGTTAAATTCCTTAACTGAGGAGAGTTGAGCTGGTCGATTTATTATCAATTTGGGTGCTTTTCAGCAGAGTAAACCTGCAAAGGGATGGGGGTGAGGAAGAAAAGCACTGCTAAGTCCCACTGTTCTATGGATATGCTGGGAGCCTGGGAGAAGTTAAAACCTGCAACAAGGGGAGTTTGGGGTTGGAAATGGGAAATGCACTCTTCATGTCAAAGGAATAAAGGAGAGTTGTGGCAGGCTTCACATGGGCAAGCTGCTCTGGAAAGACAGCAAGCACAGGGAGAGGAAAAGCAAGGGGGGTGCTCTGGTCTCCTAGGGGGAAGGAGCTGTGGCACAGCAGGAAGAGGTTCCTGGCGACTGGGAGATGGAGCTGAGGGAGGGGATGGCAGCAGACAGGACAGGAAGTGACTAAAATACTGTAGTGTGTGTTGGTTTCACTCTCTAAATACATGAGGCTCTTTCAGCGAAAGGACGGCTTGTTCTTTTTTTCAAATGTGACCTTGTACTCGTTCTTCCCTCAAAAAAACCTCACAGGAGAGGAGTTTTCTGGCTCTCTTCAGCTGACTGTCAGCTCCTTTGCTGTTAGAGGGGAGCTGTGCTCCATGGAGGCAGCGCTTGCTGATGGAAAGATGTTTCCAAGGAAGGGTTTTGGAGAGTGCTGCTGTGGAGTTTCATGAGGTGCTTTCCCTGGAATTCTTGGGCAAAGGAGACTGCAAGTGAAAGGATCAGAATAGAAGGGATAGCTGTCAGCACGATTAATATTCATGCTTCCTATTTCCTCCATTAATTGAATGGTACCCAGGAGGGTCAGAAAGGAATGGTGAAGGATAGCTATCTTAGGTGGGAATTGCTGGCTGCCTGGTCTTGGAGGATGAATAAACTGCTTTTATCTTGACCCTGCCTGACACTGAGAGAAAGGCTTTGGACCACTTGTCAGTTCTTCCTTAGTAAAACTCTCAGCAGGATGAAAAATGCCTGAATCCTAAGAGAAAGCTGGGAAACCAAAGTGATATTTAAATATTGCTGCTTAATGCTGAGGTTGTCTGACAGACAATGTAATGTGCCTGACTCTGTCCCTTGCTTCACTGGAGCTGAACCTCACCCAGAACATTGTCACAGGTGGAGGTTTTGGGGACATCTGCTGATCTCCTTTTAGGAAGCTGCGTGTCCCTGGCTGAACCGGTTGATACTGGAAGGGCTCCCAAATAGTGGAGTCACTCCCAGGAAGCAGCAGTTCTAATCTAAGAGTCCACGACTGTGAGTTGCTGGTGTTCTGCGTAGGAAAGTCCTGGGAAGGCATACTCAGCCAAGCCCCATCCCTGGCACAGGCTGTGGGACAAAGGTAGGCAGCTCTTCCCAGGAAGAGGTCCGACTTGGTGCTGTCAGAAGGATTTGCACAGCTCTGTGTGTGTAATAATGGGCAGGTGAGGTTGGTGTTAGCCCATCATGGCTTTGCAGGTGTCAGCTGTAGCCAATTATCTATCCAGGCAGCAATTCCCTGTGTAGCCTATCACAGAAGAAAGGGGGTCTTGGAGCACCCACCAAGCACATCTGTCCTCATACAGAGACCCAGTCTGGGGACATGGGGTCTGTGGTTTGTGTCACTGTGCTGTGAGGAAGCTGCAGACTCCAGGAGGGGAAAGCTCCCACAGATGCTGCCTCTCCCATAACGTATGCCTGGAAGCACAGAAGCCTTTCCTTCCTCCTGCCTGCTCTGGGGCCCTGAAATACTGTTTTTCCCCACCCTGCCAAGACAACAATGGCATGAAAGCAGTGTGGCCCCGGCTGGGTCTGATGGGATGGGAGCTGCTTGCATTGTGCTTTTGGGTCCTCAGCCACGGCTGGGATCCCACTCTCCTCCATGCTGGGCCAATGAGGAGGCCAGACTCTTCCCTGCCCACGGGAACAGGCGAAGCTGATCCGCCTGAGAGCTGGAGAGGGTTTGTGGCTGATGCTTTGCCGATGACAGGAGCAATAGACTTTGGAATTTGCTTTGCTGGAGGACACAATCCCCTTCCTTCTGTGTTTTGCATCCCTGTTTCCTCATTGCAAAGGGATTCAAGTTGAAGGTGTTCCTGCCTGTTTCCTGGTGTTTGCACTTCTGTGGTGTGGCTGCCTTATCGTGGAGTGGTTTGGGTGGAAGGTTCCAACCTGTTTGCTTTGGAGGCTGTGCTGTGAAGGAGACCTGGGAAAAGAGTCGGAACAGTTCCCTGGTCCCACAGTGCATCTCCAGCATCCACCCATGGCACCAGGAGGATCCGGATCAGGCCCGGCCACGTGGTCACATTTCTGTTGAAAGAGCTGCTCTACACAATCCAGAGCCTGGCTTGGTGCCACTTCCAGAAGGACAGACAATGCCTGGTCATGGTGTCTGTGGCTGGAGCTGCCACATATCCCAAGGTTCATCCTCAAATGGGGCTCACCTGAGTTCCAGCCCAGTGCAGTAACTCTTACTCCTAGTTAAGTGTAGCCAAGGGAGTCGAATATAAGCTATTAAGGGATTGGTTTGGACATAGCCTCTTTTTGCCAGAATTTCCATGCCTAGCCTTTTCCCCCCAAAAGATGAGGTTTTGAATCCAGCAAAGGCAAAAGAGCTGCTTTTCCCCCTAAAAGTGAGTGTCTGGAGTAAGGGAACAGGTCAAAAAGCAGCCTGGTGCTGCACTGAGCCACCACCCAGCAGATCCCAAAACAGGTGAGAGCATGGACTGCCGAATCCTCCTCTTCGTTGTGCACATCCTCTGATTAATGACAGGGAGCTGCCTGCTGGGATCTGTAGCCCTGGACTTGCCTCCCATTGGGAAAAGTGAAACGTTGGTCACGCTGGAGGGTGATTCACATCCTTGCCTGGCATAGGTGTGCCTTGAACTTCCCTGGTGTGGTTTAGTAAGGAATAGCATGAAATGGGCCTTTCCCCAAAATGCTGAGTTCTTCAGGAAAAGCTGAGCATGAGGTTGGCTCATTGTCCCTAAATCCTGCACAGGGCAGGGCCCTCTCTGCTCTGTGCCCTCATTTTAAAGCTGAGTACCACGCAGGCTTCATGGATTCCGTGATTTTTAAGGAAAAGTGCTTCATAAGGTGGGCTAATCATCCATTATAACACAGTCATAACACCTCTACATCACTAACTTAAAGTTCTGATGCATCCCCTTGGAAGAGCTAGTCTCAGTTTAAAGGCAGAGGGAGCATTTGGGAGTTCCTGTTTTTGGTGTGTGCAGCCCAGCCCTAGCAGTGTGAAATTCCAAGTGTTCCCAAGGAATGGGTGCTTCTGTTGCTGCCACTCCCATAGGTCTGTGTTTTTTAAATGCATTTTCCTGCCTTTATACAAATATCTCTGTAAAAAGCTGTAAGTAGAGTGAGGTTTTGTGTTGTTAAAAACGGGGAATGCCCACTCATCTTTAGTGGATGGCTTAAGACAAAGGACAGCAGCCCTTTTACAGATTGTTTAATTGTCCGGGCCATTGGACAGACCCTTGTCGCAGGATCCTGAGGACTCTTCCTGAAAGTGCCCCATTCAGGAACAGCTGATTGTTCCTGCCTGGCTGATGAGGTGTTTGTATCCCTGTTGTTCAGGTTTTTGGGAAGGGAGTTGGAAAGCTGAGCACAGTCAATGAACTGTTAACAATAGGTGAGTGACTCTGTCTTTATGACAGGGGAACTCCTTGAGCATCCATCAGCCTGCTTGAAACTGGGAGTTAAAATTAAGTGTTGGAGGGGGTGGGGGAAAAGCCTTTTTGTGTGTGTGTGTGTGTGTGTCCCTACGTGCTCCTGCACTGGTTCATCTAATTAATTTTAAAATTTTATTTAAAGCAGTGCTTCTGTATGAGGGAGTCATTCCTCTTTCTCCAGTGAGGTCATCACAGGCTGGTTCTGGTGGTGTTGCTGGAGATGTGACACTGCCCCTCCGTGCTGCAGGCAGGTGCCAGCAGCTGTGTCACCTCCTGCCCCATCCTGTCCCTGGCTGTCTGCTGGCCCAGCAGTTGGTGTGCACGCTTGATAATGGGAACATCCCTAATTAGGGGAAGGCAGCTTGGCTAATTCAGCAGTTTGCCTTTTATCTGAGGGGATTTAGGGAGCATTCCCACGCAGGGCTCTGCTCTCTGGCCAGGTGGCCAACAGCTGGGGACAGTAATTTCTTCCAGATCCAGCAATGCCAGAAGAGGATGTCTGTCAGGAATCCCTGTACAGATGTGCTTACGAGACCCTCTTAGAAAAGTGTTTCTTCCCCTCTGCTATTCCTCCCCACACAAACAAGGGAATAAATCACCTTTTTTGTACAGGCACAGCCAAACTTGAGAATCCTTATTTTATCACTGGTGTTCTGGCAGAGATTTAAATTCACAAGTGTCTTTACCTCCAGTGCAGCAAAATACTGATGCAGTTGTAAAAGTGGGTAACTGATTCTTTGTTCTTTGTCTCAGTTACACTAAACTCTCTTCCTTCCTCCCTCCCCTCCTCCTGTATTTCCGTGTTGGAATTCATTAGGAGTGATTATCTGTCTCCCATACAGGCCAATTAGCAGAAATCTGGATGGAGGAGGGGCAAAGCTGATGTTTCAGTGGTGTGTTTTGGGTTCAGGACAGACCTAGGCTGCCCTAGAGGCCGTGGCTGCGCTGTGCTAGGTTGGGATGAGGCTCTGGTTGTTCCCCCTGGTCCATAACTTCCCTTCCTGGTCCACAACTCTTCCCTTCCTGTCGTTCTCCCCTCAGCGTGGCACGATGAGGCGGCGTTACGAGGATGACGGCATCTCCGATGATGAGATCGAAGGGAAGAGGACGTTTGACCTCGAGGAAAAGCTGTCCACCAACAAGTTCAACTCCACCTTCGTGGTCTTCATGGAAGGCAAAGGTTTGTCTTGGGACTGGTGGTCCCAGGGAGCACGTGTGGGGAATGGCGTGGAAGCTGCTCGCTCCAGAGAGCACGGAGCCGGTCTGCAGCTTGCTGGGACACGTGGCAGCCAGGGATGGGAGGGTTTGCCTGGGTCAGCACCTGTAATTGCAGCCACATGTCTACCAGATCCTTAATTCAGGGGCTGTGTGGGATGTCTCCCCTTCCTTTCACCACGCACACGGCTCTGTGGGATGGCTTTTCATCGCACAGCCCCTCATGAGGATTTAACGGGAGGGAGGAGCGCTTCTTCAAGGCGTCTCTTGCTTGGCTCTGAGCTTCCTAGGGAAGTGAACACCAGAATCCAGGCTGTTCACCTGTCAGGAGCAGCCTGTTGGAGCAAACTCCCCCCTCCTTAGGGGAACTGTCTGAGGCTTGTCAGGAGCACACACTGTGCTGCCTCTCAGAACTGCTGCAGAGGAGTTCCAGGATTTCTGAAGGAGTAGAAGAGTGAGGAGCAGGGTTGGCCTAGAGATCTCCAGATATCCTTTTTAACCTCAGTGTGTCTATGATCCTCTGACGGAGTTTCTCCTAAACCTTCCCTCTTCTTGTCTCCCCACACCAGACTTCACAGTTGAGTACATCCAGCGGGGTGGCCTGAGGGACCCGCTCATCTTCAGGAGCTCGGACGGCCTGGGGATAAAGTAAGTGCTGGGAGCACAGAGTGGTGGGTGACTCTGGCCCAATTCCTTCATCTCTCCTCACCGTGTGGGATCTGATCCTGGCTCTGCCAAGCTTGTTTGACTGTGTCGTGTCCGTGCTGTTCTTTATGTGCAGTGAGCAGAGAGAAATATCTTCCAGCTCGGTTATCCTGTTCTTCCTAGTCTGTTTGGACTGAAAAATGAGAGGACTGAATTGGCTCTAGGTGATCAGAATTCCACCAAATGTCTGAAAAGTCCCAGTGCAGCTCTGATGCAACATCTGGCTGGGTTTCTTTCCTAGTAACATAGGCATCTATTGCCAGAGAGTCGAACAATTTGTAGTATTTCTGGCATTTTCCAGAATTCCAACCTGATTTTCTGAACTTCTAAACTGTTCTCTTGCTACAGTACATCCACTGAGGTTTGCAGCTCTTAAGTGTAAGCTGGGTTCAGTGGTTTTTGGGGTTCATACAAAGATTAGAGGAGTAAATGACCCCTCACAAACTTTCAGAGCCAGTACCAGCAGCACTGCTCCGAACCCCCTCAGCTGGCTGTGAATGGATGGGTGACATCTCATCCAGTGCAGGATGTTCTGTGCTGGGGTGAATTGGGTAGGAAGTCGTGCCAGGCTCAGTTTTAACTGCTGGGTGACTTGGGAGGGCAGAGATTTGATACTGGGCATTACAGTGTGGCTGAAACTGGATTTCTCCTGAGCTTTTGGGTACTTCTCTGGGTCAAGAGCTGCTCGAATGGCTGCCAGCCTGCTCCGCCTGTGACAGCAGTGTTTGTACAGAGAAGGGTGCCAGTACAAACATTGGAGTGGTTCTGCTGTGTCAGTGGAATATACTGCGTGTCCTGCTCCGGCCATGCCTTTGGATTGGGATAACTCACATGAGCAGCCTTTAAAATGAGAGCTGGGATTGCTTAGTTCAAGGCCTGCTGGCTCCTTTGCCAGAAGTTGCTGTACAACAGCTCTGGAGATGGTACATCCTATTCCCAAGTCAGCTTCCCGAGCCAGAAGTTTGTCCTAGAGTTTCACCCCAGTCCTGTGCCCCCAGGGATCCCATTCCACGGCCTTCTCCAACAACAAAGCAGCAGAGATGAATCTGCAGAGTGCCAGTTCCTGGGTCACAGGGTGTGCACCTGATGGTTTCTTTTAGCCAGATGTTTGTCCCACAGGATGCCGGATCCGGACTTCAGCGTGAACGATGTGCGGCTGTGTGTGGGTAAGTGTCCAGAGCCACCCTGCACTTGCTTGGGTGGTTGGGGTCCTTGAGGATCTCACCTCCTGGAGCCCGTGGTGCCCAGGGACAGTTGCAGTGACGTGGCTGTCGTGGCAGGGAGCCGACGGATGGTGGATGTGATGGATGTGAACACGCAGCGGGACATCGAGATGTCCATGGCGCAGTGGGCGCGCTACTACGAAACGCCGGAGGAGGAGCGCGAGAAACTCTACAACGTCATCAGCCTGGAGTTCAGCCACACCAAACTGGAGAACCTGGTGCAGAGACCTGCTACGGTGAGCAGGGCTCTTCCTTCTGCAGGGATCTGCTTTCCCTGGAGCTCTGGAGGCGAGGTGCAGCCTGGCACTGGGATGTGGTAAAAGAGGGGCTGCCTGCAACACATGTGGGCTCAGCAGGGATGTCAGTCTGGAAGCTGCTGGAGCTGATCTCCCAGTCAGGCTGTGGTGACCATGGCCAAGTCCCTGGCATGTCACTCTGCAGAGAGATGGCCTGTTCATTGGCTGTCAGCAGTTAGAAACATGGAAGTCTGAACTCTGCACAGTGTGGCAGGGAGGGTTCCTGATGGAAGGTGCTGAAATCTCTGAGGGCAGAGGAGGCCAAGACTAGAAGAGGTGTGCTGGAAGAGGGGCAGGAGGCTGTTTTGTGGTGGGAAAACGAGCTGTCGGAGGTGGGATGGATGGGATGAACATCCTGAACTCCCTCTGCAGTCAGCAGAGGGGAAGTGGCAGCTGTGTAGGGCCAGTCACTTCTCTCTGTTGACTGCAGAGGGAACCTGGGCTTCCCTGGCTCTCCTGAAGCTTAGGGAGTTGAATCCCAGCCTAGGAGATGCTGTCTGGCATATTTATTTATGGAAGCCCAGTGCTGGCATCAGAGCAATCTGGTTATAAGTATTTAATGTGTGGGACTGCCCCAGTGGCACTGGGAAATTTTCTGGGTGTGGGGAAGGAGCAAAAAGGGATTTGCCAGCCTGGGGGGAGCAAAAGGCTTTACCGTGCCACTTTTTTCTCTGCTCACGTCTCCCACCTCTCTGCTGTAGGTGGATTTGATTGACTGGGTTGATAACATGTGGCCCAGGCACCTGAAGGAAAGTCAGACAGAGTCTACCAATGCCATCCTGGAGATGCAGTATCCAAAGGTGCAGAAGTAAGTGACTTCCTGAGCTGTGGCAGGCAGCAAACAATCTCTTGCAGGAAAACTGCCCAAGGGGAGTAGCAGTTTGTACCAAGGGGAAGGGGGAGGAACAATGTCCCTGTTTATTTTGGTGGGTGACACTTGTAAAGCCACTGCAGTCAGTTATTCAGTCCCCTTTAGCTGTGTGGAAGGGGGGTTGTGTAGCCCTGCTTGCACTGCTCTGAGCCATCGGCTTGGGTTTGGGGGGCCCATTCCCTTGGAATGTGCTATGTCTGCTCCAAAACGTGAATCACCACTCATTTTCACCTTCTCCTCATGTTGTTTTCCACCAGATACTGTCTGATGAGTGTCAAGGGCTGTTACACAGATTTCCACGTGGACTTTGGTGGCACTTCTGTGTGGTACCACATCCACCGAGGGGGAAAGGTAGGACAGTCCCTATTGGGACAGCTACAGGTGCTTTAGGAGAGTGGCTGTTGGTCTGTTTTTGTGTAAATCCTTGAGGATGCAGGTCCCAGACAGCAAACTGAAGGCTTTCCACCCTTTTTGCATGGAGCCAGACAGGTGCCAATCCATAGTTCGGGTGTAGCTCTAACATGGTAAATGTAACTCAGGTGAATCCCCTTGTCACTCTGGTGGCTTTCCTGGGCTCTGTATCTCTTGACACTGACGTCCATCATACCCTAAAAAGCATCCCAAGCTCAGGCTACCCGTAGCACTCAGTGTTAGGCTGAGAAAGGCCTTGCTTGTCCTCTCAAGGGGGGCAGCTGCCCAAGTCATTTTCCTTGGACGTTCTCAGGGAGAGGAAGAGATTCAGATGTTGGGAAGAAGCCATCACTGTTCATTATGTGATGACTTACATAAGCATGTTGTCTTCATTTGCAGATCTTCTGGCTGATCCCTCCCACACCCCAGAACCTGGAGCTCTATGAAAACTGGCTTCTCTCAGGGAAGCAGGGAGACATTTTCCTTGGGGACAGAGTGTCAGAGTGCCAGCGCATCGAGCTCAAGCAGGGCTACACATTTGTCATCCCCTCAGGTACACCTAGGGTGGGCAGGGGCATCCTGGCCTTGGCCAGGGTTGTGGCAACACTGAAACTCCTGGGACACGGGCAGGGTTTAGCTCCTTCGTGAGTCACTGAGAGAGGGAGATGTGATGTGGCTCTGTCCTCTCGCTTGCCACCTCCCAAAACATGCCTGTTATGGCACTGTGGATCCAGCCCGTGCTAGGAAAGCTGTGGCTGGCTCACATCACATTTGATTAGTTATTAAAGGAGGCTTTCCCAGATCCTGTCATGTTGACACATGGAATAGTGTAGGCTGAGGACAGGCTGGCCCAAGGCAGCTCCTCAGCGTCCTGGGTGTCTTGTGACACCACTTCAGAGCTGTGGCTTACAGCAGGACCAGGAACAGAAAACACCAGGGATTGCACAACTCACTCATTTGAGTCCTGTTATCACAACTGACACCTCTTTTGAACTGAGTGGCTTTGCCTTAAGGAAACCCATGCTGGAATTCCCCAGATGTTGGACTTGGCTGGATATGCTTAGCCTTGGAGATAAGGGCTGGAACTTGAGTTATTTTGATGGTGTTTTGAGTGTTGGAACAGACTTTGGAAGACTGTTTCCCTTGGTGCTGGTGTTCTTAGGCCTAACACGATTAGGAAACAATCTAGGATGACAGCAGGGTGACAAAAAACTATGCAAGGTGAATCAGGAGGATTCTTCCAACTCTACTTTCTCTCCCAAGGTTGGATCCACGCTGTGTACACTCCCATGGACACGCTGGTTTTTGGGGGCAACTTCTTACACAGCTTCAACATCCCTATGCAGCTCCGGATCTACAGCATCGAGGACCGCACACGGGTGAGGACCTGTGGGAGAGCCGTGCTGGACACCGGGCCAGACCTGGTGTGGCATCTGAGAGCAGCAGCAGCAGGGAAGGAGGCCTGACAGATCCTCTTGCCTGTTTTTGCAGGTCCCAAATAAGTTTCGCTATCCCTTCTATTACGAGATGTGTTGGTACGTGCTGGAGCGCTACGTGTACTGCATCACCAGCCGCTCCCACCTGACCAAGGACTTCCAGAAGGAATCCCTCAGCATGGGTAAGTCCAGCCCTTAGTCCTTCCTCACCCCGATCCAAGTGGCTTCTTCCACCCTCCTGCTGGGGCACTGGCTCAGCAGCGTGGCAGGCAGGGGAGGGCTCTGTGGGGTTTTTTTGAGCATGAAGTCACAACCAGCCAGACTTCTGCTTTCTCCTCTGGCCGTGCAGCAGCCCAGGTTCCTCACATCTGTGAAACCAGCACACCACCAGTTCAAAGCCTTGCATGGAAGAGGTCGGGGGAAGTTGCAGTGGCCACCCTGGTGCTGTGGGCAGGAATTCTCTCTGGCTGGCCAGGGCCTTCTGCACACAGAGTTTAAAGGGCTGACAAAGTTACTTGCAAGGGCTCAGCAACCTCATGGTTGTGAGTGAGTCCACATCCTCTTTCTCACATCGTGAAGGCAACATCAAGGTCCTGAGCCCTCAGCTGGGGATCCCAAGCCCCTCCAAAGCAAAACGAGGTTGGACAGGGCTTTCTCTGAGCAACATGATGTCATGAAAGATGTCCAGGCCCATGGCTCTGGGGTTGGACTGGATGGACTTTAAAGGTCCCTTCCGACCCAATTCCATGAAGTTCAGTCTAGGGCATTTGCTGTTTCTTCCTCTGGGACATTTTTCCGTATCTGGTGCCTTGCATTCCCACAGACAAACCAGGAATGGGAAGGGCTTTTAGCTGTTCTTTTCCAGCTTCTCTCTTCCTTTCACCTCATACATATCTGTTGCTCCAGCATCTCTGGTGACTGGGGGGTCCCCCTACACACTGAACACCTCCTGTGATTGCTCTCCCTGTTTCTCCATTGTGGCAGATATGGAGCTGAGCTCCTCGGACTCGGTGAACATGGAAGAGGAGGAGGAGGAGGAGGATGATGAGGACGCAGCAGGGAAGGAATCCCGGCGCCCCGTGACCAGGAGGTCCATTCTCACCAGCCCCATCGCCAACGGTGCCAACGTGGACTATGACGAACTGGGCAGGAGCTGCCGGAGCAGCCTGCCGGGGCTCAAGAAGACCCCATCCGTAGACTCTTCCGACTCCAGCCGGGGCTCCCAAAATGGCCAGGCCTGGGACCCGAGTGGGGGCAGCCCCCGCAAGAGCAGGAAGGTGCACCTGACCCAGTTTGAGCTGGAGGGGCTGCGCTGCCTCGTGGACAAGCTGGAGTCGCTCCCTCTGCACAAGAAGTGCGTTCCCACCGGCATCGAGGACGAGGACGCCCTCATCGCTGACGTCAAGGTAGGCCTGAGCCGAGTGCAGGGCACTTCCCGTGGGGAAACTGGGCTTTGTCCTCACCCTGCCCCTGTCCTGGGGCAGGATTGGTGTCCTCCTCTTCCTCTGCGTGAGGCTGATGTTACACCTGAGGGACAGCCCTGGGATTCGGGGTTGGGAAAGGAGGAGGGTGGCTGGGCCCTGGCTGGGTCCCTCACGGCTGTCAGTGGCAGGAGTGCTCTTTGCTGATGCCGTTCACTTCAGTTTTGGCTGTGGACTTTGTGACAGTTGGAGCCTTTTCCTTGCCCCAGGTGGATTTGGCTTTGTTCCTTTGAGTTGTTTGCCCAGGGTGTGACCTGGAGTTATGAGAGTCAGTTATTTTGGGCTGCTGAGGGTTGTTTGGGTTTTATTTCCCTTCATCTGTTGAGATGACCCAATGAGCTTTGGTGTTTTAGCTGCTTCAGCACTGAAGTGGGAATATCAGCTTCACTCTATTCCCCAGAGATTCATTCTAGTCCCTAAAAGGTTACCTTCTGCTCCCCTCCTTGCTGTTGGTGATCTGTACAGCTGCTTGCCTGTACCAAAGCTGCCATTCAGACACAGCCATGTGTGTGTCCTTGTCTTTGCCATTGTTTTTATTTCCAAGTGCTGTTCCCTGGGTGTTTTTTGTGGCGTGTTCGGGTAAATCCAGAGCTCTGCTGTGTTTGGAGCAGAGGGTGCGGCTCTGGGGTCCCAGGGTCTTGGCTGGAAGAGTCTAGGTGCTGTTAGGGGCTGCATTTCTGGTTTCCTGTGGCTTTTTGGGTGCCCTGTGCATGCTGTGACCTTCAAGAATGTGACATATGTGTTTCTGAGTCCTGTGTGATGCTCTGGAGGAACCTGAGCTGTGGGCTCTGTGTTTCACCTCGGGACTCACAAAAGCAGGTTGGTGTCGGATGTTTCGAAGGTTGTTGGTGTTCAGTTGGAGTTTGAGACCTGATCAAAGAATTTGTTAATGTATTGGAGGTAGTAAAGGTGTGCCTGTGGTTTTGGTGTGACCCACCCGCCCCTGTGTCCAATTGCACCTCACAGATGAGCTGCAGGTGATAGCCCTTGTGGTCCCAGACAACTTCCCTAAGGATTTGCTCCTTAAAGCTGGCTGTCATTGGAGGTTCAGAAGTATCCTGAGCTGCAGCATTCCATCCCTCAGGACTGGCATCCTCAAGGCATGAAGATCCTTAGTCACCAGCCTGCAGTGGCTGGAGAAAGTGGGACAAGTTTGTCCAACCACGCAAACCTCTACTTTCAAAACCTATTTTCCATAGGAGGTGATGGAATTGGCCAGTAGAGGTTGGCTCGTAAAGCCTGGGAATCACTAAGACATTTCTAGCTGGAACTTTCCACTGGGGCCACCCATCTGCAGCAGGTGCTGTTGTCCTTGTGTCACCAGGTCCATGATGGAGCTGGGATCTGGCCAAGCTGGGAAAGCCCCACTTTGGTCTGTGCTCCCCACAGTCAGGACGTGGCGTTTTCTCGTCCAGACTTGTGGATGAGAAAACGCCACCACCTCGATCTGCTCATCCAGTGCCACCCTCTGCTATCCAGTGTCCTCAGACACACCAGGAGCAGGAAAATTCTGCCTTTTCCCCCAGCCTCTTGTGTGGTGATCAGGATTTCAGGGTGTCTGTCTGTTGGGTCATGTGGAGAAATATGTATCCTGTCACGAGTTCAGCCTGGAGCATCACGTGGTGGGACGTGACACTTTGGATGGGACCCTTTGGATGTGACCGTGTTGTGCTTCCAGCTCTGTGGCAGGAATTGTCTGAAAATCCTGAGCATGGTGGGGGTCACTGGAAGGATTAATGACAAAGAGGGAATTTCTGAGAGGTCCTTTTGTCTTTTGACTGCTTCCATCCATCCCTTCCAACCCCTCTGTGGTGTGCTGGTTTCCATGACTGGATTTGACAGGAGGAGGATGGTGATGAGGCAGCTGACAGCAGGTCTAAAGCCAGACCCCCATGGCCTGGCATAAACAGGTTCTATCTGGGCTCTGCATGGAGCTGTTGGAGCACCAAGGATTGTAGAAACAGGAGAAGGCTCTCCCAGAAGTGCTGATCCTGTGCCCAGGACCTCCTCTCAAAACCTCTGGTGTGGCATTGCCCACATACCTGACTGGGCAATGGGCAGAGAGAATTTGGTGTGGAATATGGGGATTGTATCTTCAGGGATGGGTGAGGAAGTTCGGGGTGGCCTGTGAGCTGTGCCAGGAAGGTCTCCCATGGTGGGGCGGCAGCACTGGTCACGCTCCTGCCTGTGGGTCGAAGAGAGCCCGTGCCAGGGGCCCGAGGGTGTCCCTGGTGGCACAGTTGGTGACAGTCCCGGGTGACAGTCCCGGGTGACAGTCCTGAGCCAGGTCGGCATGCGACTGGCTTCCTGGGAACACAGAGCTGTAGTTGCCTGCAGATGCTTTGGGTGCATCCGAAGTGGGAGCAGCCGCTGCTCCCTTGTGCTGTTTGGCTTTATTTCAGGAGTTTCCTCCATTTTAATTGCGGTGTGTAGCTGGGGGGCGTCTCAGGGGGCTGGGGCTGCTTGGGGACACCTTGATCACCCGGTATGGATCTGTCCCCCTCTAGCGGTTCGGTCCCCGGTGTCTTTGGGAATGTGGCTGCTCCCAAACTTGGCTGGCGGGATGTTTGTCCCTCCAGCTCGGGAGGGTGGGGGGTGTGCAGACTCTGGAGGGAGCTGCAAGGGGGATGACCCTTGCCTACATTCCAAAGCCCCGCTCGCTCCAGCGGGGTCTCCCAGATCCCAAATCCGCCTCGGAGCAGACAAAAGAAAGGCGCCGAGGAGGCTGGGCCTGAGCGGGACGGGGTAAGGGCTCTCGGCCACGCTCTGCCCGGCCCCGGGGAGCCCGGCCCCGGCTTCTCGGATTGCGGCGGCGGAGGGGAGGGAGGGATCCCGGGGAGGCCGGTGGGCAGCGCCGCCCGGACCCTGCGCCAATCCCCGCCGTCCCGGCCCCTCCCGGCGCTGCAGCAGCGCGGCTCTGCCCTCCGCTCCCTCGCTCCCTTTTTCTCTTCTGCCATCTTCCCGTTGCAAAGCATTGCTGGGAACCGCATGTGGGTGACGCAGCAGCATTGTCTCCGGCTCAGGAAGCTGCCGCCGCCGCTGCCCAAGGGCTCGGGAGGAGCACGCGGCCGCCGGTGCGGCTGCCGGGGGCGGGGAGGAGCCGGGGGCGCTCGGGGCGGGGGGCGCAGCTGCTCCCGCAGCCATGTCCCCGAACACCGGGGATCCGGCCGGGGTCTGAGCCAGCCCCCGGAGGTGCCCGGGGAGAGGGGAGGGAGCCCCAGCCCTCGCAGTGCGGGCACCGAAACAAAGAGGGCTCGGCAAACTTCACCCCAGAGTCTCGGCAGCTCCAGAGGCGCAAGGTCAGGCAGCTGGCAATGCTCGTGGCGTGGGGAGGGGACGCGGGGACGCTCCGGTCCCGAACGGGGTGGGAGGGAACCGCGGGGGGACCCGTGCCTCCCTGGACGGGTCCCTGGCCGGTGCTTGGGCTCACCTCTCCCTTCCCCGTCCCCGGGGCGCGCTCGCCGGCACCGCTGCCGGGGCGCTCCGGCCGCGTGCTCGCAGGGTCCCCTCCGCCGCGTCCCCCCGGCCACAGCGCCACGGGGCACAGGGGACTCTCGCCCGCCCCGGCTCCGAGCCAGATGCAGCCGCAGGACCCGGGAGCCCCCGCAGTCCCTCGGCTCGCTGGCGGGGAGCGTGCCTGAGCCGCTGCCACCCCCGCCCCGTCCCCGGTGCCACGGGCAGGGGGACGCTGCAGTCCCACGGATGTCCGTGTGGGAGCTCCGAGCCCTGACCTCTCCCTCGGCGTGTGCTCGTGGGGAGGCGGAAGGTCTGAAGGCGGCACGCTGCGCTGCCGGGGAGCCCAGGGGAGGCTGCGGCTTCCTGTCTCCCCAGACGCCCGGAAAACCGGGCGGGGGACACTCCGGGCACCCCTTGCCCTGGCCCTGCCTGGCAGCGGGAAGCACCGCCCGCCGGGATGCCGGCAGGAGGCTTCTGCCTGCGTAACCATGGCAACGTCAAGTAAATAAAGCACCTTTGCAACCGGCAAATTCGGTGGGGAATGGATGTGGGGAGGGGGCTGCGCTGGAGGGGGCTGAAAGGACCAGGGTGAGGGTGGGAGCCCCATGCACTGGGAGCGAGGGGCTGTCGCGCCGGAGGGCAGCGTGCCAGTCCGTGCCAGTCCGGTCGGTGCTGAGGGATCTCTCCCTCAAAGTCAAAGCCAAACCCCGAGGCAGTGCGGGGGAGCAGCTCTCGGCTACCAGCAGCTTGTGCCAGGCCATAGAGGGGGTGCTGGGGCACCACATCCTGCTGCTGCACCCTCCGGGCTGCCCTGTGCCTGGGATGCAGCTGGGGGGGCAATGCTGGTGAATCCTCCCCCCAAAATCCCCCCAGACTGCTGAATCTTGGTGCTCTCCCCTTCTACCACCGCCCAGCGCAGGGCCTCGGGGCTGAAATGCAGTTGATGAAAGCACTGGTGCAGATCGACTCGACAGAGCTTGTCTGTCTCATGTGGGGAGGAGGGATGGTTGCTGGCGGGTGTGGGGAGAGGAGGGCTCCTTCCCAGCCGCCTTTGAAGCATGCTGGCCTTGGCATCTGGTCGGAGCCTGCCTCGCTGGCGGGAGCCGTGTTTCCCTCTGCTCACACCTGTGCTTTTTGTCTCTCTGCTCTGTTCCCCCCCTCCTCTCTCTCCATTAGCTGCTGTTGGAAGAATACGCAAACAGCGACCCTAAACTGGCACTTACAGGCGTCCCCATCGTCCAGTGGCCCAAGAGAGATAAGGTAGGAGCTGTGAGGAGGGGATCCAGACGGGTGTCACGTGTTGAGTCGTTTCCCAGGCCTGGGGTGTGGTGGCACCGCTTCCATACCCGCCTCGGGAGCAGTGCCAGGGTGGGACACAGGGTGCAGCCACCTCCACGGCACCGCGGGCAAACCCGGAGGTCTCCCACCGTGCCGGTTATCCCAGCTCAGCTGATGGGTGGTAACCGGATCAGCGCCAGCTGCTCTGTATTCTCCAGCCCTTTGGTTGCCCTTGGAGAACGTGGAACCTTGTTGTGGGAGGAAGGGGTGATCCTGCTCTCCCAGCAGCCCTCTGGATTGATAAGGGAGGCCTGGATGGCCTGAGGAATGTTGCGTGTCAGGGAAGGTCTGGCTGTGGCAGAGGTGGGTGAGGTGTGAATGAGGTGTGGGGCAGTCCAGCCCCTCGCTGTGAGGTGTCCCTTGTGTCTCTGTCCCTGTGCTGTAGGATTGGGTCTTGGAACCCCAAGCAAGGTGGCTCTCTCCTGGGAGTCTCTGCCTGTGGATAGCAGCCAGCTGTTCAGCAGTGGGACCTTTCCATGCATCCCTGCTCTTCCCTGTCCAGCTGTGCTCATAGCCCAGGGTGCACAGCTGGGCTACAGCCTGGGCTGAGCTGGCTGGGCAGATGGAGGCACGGAGCAGCCGGACTTCCCCTCCGCAGGCTGCCTTCCTGTGGCCTGCCAGGATGGCTCCCAGAGGTCACTGCTTCCTTCCTGCCAGGAGATGGGCTCACAGGCAGGCTATGGGAAGAGCAGGACCCCATCACACTGGGAAGGATGGGTAACACCCATTTGGGAGTCTGGAGACAAATGAGCCTCTCAGATTGCCCTTTGGAGGTGCCCGTCTCTGCTCGCCTGCCCTACCCAGGGGATCCAGCGTGATCCTTGTGCAGCACAAGCATCTTGGGCAGCTTTTCTGAGAGGTGTGACCTGGGGATGTCTGCATGCTTTGGGTGCAGCACTCTGAGGCTTGGCACATCCGCAGCCTTGTGCTGGGGCTTTTGGGAGCCTGCCCTTCCCCAAACCCATCAGCTGCGGTGCGCATCCCAGCACAGCCAATCCCAGGAGGATGCTGCAGCCAGCAGATTTCCTGTAAGGGCTGATGGGATGTAGGGTGACAGCTGGAGAGCTGTGCTGTCCTACCTGCACTGTAAACAAGGAGGGTGTGGGTGTTCCCAGTGTGCCTCGAGCTTGGGAAAGAGTGGCCTGAGCTGGGTTCTGTCCCCTTGAGCAGCTGGCAGGGTGACACAGAGAGGACAGCCATGGTGGACCTTGCCTCAGAAGGAAAGGGTGGCTGTTGTTGGAGCACCACAACACTTTTGGGACTCAGCAGCCTTTTTCAGACCCATTTGAGCCCTGACTGGGGACAGGGGGAGGAAGGGGAGCTCTTGGTGTGGGGTAGTGTGAGGGGTTAGGGAGTGTGCTCCAGAGCTGCCAGGTCAGCGCTGATCCAGGCGCGTTGGCTGCGGAGCGCTGAGGGAACAGAGCTGTTCTCAGGCACGTTATCCAAAATCAGTGCCAGATCTGGGGATCAGAGCCTTCCAGATCCCAGCAGAACGCAGCACTTCCCTCCCTTCACCCCATTCCCTCTCTCCCTGTTGGCAGCTAAAGCTCCAGGCCCGGCTGCGGGTGCGCCTGCCCACCATCCCCATCACCAAGCCGCACACCATGAAGCCAACGCCGCGCCCGACTCCCGTCAGGTCCACGGTGTCTCCCATCGTGTCGGGCGCCCGGCGGAGGCGGGTGCGGTGCCGGAAATGCAAGGCCTGCATGCAGGGCGAGTGTGGCATGTGCCACTACTGCAGGGACATGAAGAAGTTCGGCGGGCCCGGCCGCATGAAGCAGTCCTGCGTCCTCCGGCAGTGCTTGGCGGTGAGTCCAAGTTGGATTCCTGGGGGATAGCTGGTTGCTTCTCCACAGTTCAGGTAGTAGGGAAGGAAAGGGGGAAGGCTGTCCCACCTCACCCTGGTTTCAGCCCTGCTTTCCCTTGTAGCCCAGGCTGCCTCACTCGGTCACGTGTGCACTTTGCGGGGAGGTGGATCAGAACGAGGACTCGCAGGACTTTGAGAAGAAGCTCATGGAGTGCTGTATCTGCAATGAGATCGTTCACCCCGGCTGTCTGCAGGTGAGCAGGGCACATGCTGGGCAAAGGGGGGCTCTGCTGTGGGGCTGGGCTGCTGTTGACCCCCTCCTCTCGTTGCAGATGGATGGGGAAGGGCTGCTCAATGATGAGCTCCCCAACTGCTGGGAGTGCCCCAAGTGCTACCAGGGTGACGACGCAGAGAAGGGCCAGGTAAGGAGCTGTGCTGTGGCGAGGCAGGATCTGCGTCCTCCACCCCTCCCACAGCATCCTGCCAGGGATGTGTTCAGCCAGCATGGGCTGGAGTTGGGCAGCAACCAGTGAGAATGAGGACCATGAGGGTGCAGCACCTGGGGGCCTGGGCACATCCTGCTGCAATGTGATCCTGAGATATTCCACTGTAAGAGACACTGGACTGTTAGGCACAGAGTGGAAGCCACCCCCAACCTCAAGGGGCACCCCTTTTGAGAAGGGGGAAGGAAAATGTTTGTTGCTGGTGTGGGTGGACCAGAGGTACTTAGATGAGCTGTTAGGAGGAAATTACTGTGAGGGTGGTGAGGCCCAGGCACAGGTTGCCCAGCAAAGCTGTGGATGCCCCATCCCTGAAGTGTCCAAGGCCAGGCTGGATGGGGCTTGGAGCAACCTGGGATAGCGGAAGGTGTCCCTAAGTTCTAACCCAAACCGTTCTGTGATTCTACCTGGGCACTGCTGGTGCAGGTCCTGCCAGCACTGTTGTGTTTCTCCGGGGAAGAGGAGAGGGGAAAAGCCTTCTCCAGGCCCCATTCCCGTTAACCAGCCTCACTGCTTCCCCGCAGAAGCGGAAGGTGGAGGAGAGC
Organism: Corvus kubaryi; assembly: GCF_017639235.1. Classification (NCBI taxonomy): domain Eukaryota; kingdom Metazoa; phylum Chordata; class Aves; order Passeriformes; family Corvidae; genus Corvus; species Corvus kubaryi. The sequence continues at coordinate 293,464 of NW_024581062.1, read as the reverse complement.
GACGAAGACACGGCGCAAGCCAAGGTGCTGCGGCCCCTGCGGAGCTGCGAGGAGCCCCTGACCCCCCCGCCCAACTCGCCCACCCCGATGCTGCAGCTGATCCACGACCCCGCGTCCCCCCGCGGGGTGGTGACGCGCTCGTCCCCGGGGGCCGGGCCCAGCGACCACCACAGCGCCAGCCGGGACGAGCGCTTCAAGCGCCGGCAGCTGCTGCGGCTCCAGGCCACGGAGAGGACCATGGTGCGGGAGAAGGAGAACAACCCCAGCGGCAAGAAGGAGCTGTCGGAGGTGGAGAAAGCCAAGCTGCACGGCTCCTACCTCACCGTGACGCTCCAGCGCCCCACCAAAGATGTCCACGGCACTTCGATCGTCCCCAAGCTCCAAGCCATCACGGCCTCCTCGGCCAACCTGCAGCACTCGCCGCGCGTGGTCGTGCGCCACGCGCCCGCCAGGATGCCCCTGCGGAGCGGGGGCGATGAGGAGGCGGCCGCCGAGGAAGAGGAGGAGGAAGAGGAGGAGGAGGACGAGAACGCGGAGGAGGGGGGGGCGGCCCGGCTGAACGGGCGTGGGGGCCGGGCGCAGGAGGGCGAGGAGAGCTGCGTCCAGCGCGAGGTCTGGATGTCCGTGTTCCGCTACCTCACCCGCAGGGAGCTTTGCGAGTGCATGCGGGTGTGCAAGACCTGGTACAAGTGGTGAGTGTGGGGACGCGTCCTGGGGTTGGGGGCACGTCCGTGGGGGACATCCAGGGGGAACGGGAAAGGATCTCGCTTTGGTGCCCTCCCGTCTCTCCCCAGAGCCTGGCAGCGTCACTGTAGCCAGTCCTGGTGCCTCTGCCATGTGTGCGCCCATCTCTCTTGTTCCCTTCTGCCTTCTTCCTGTCCCCTGCCGCGTCCTTGTGAGGTGCCACTGCCCTTTCCCCACCCACCACCCTGATGGTGCTTGCCCTTCCTGGCCTCCCGCGCTGCCTCCCCTCCCAGCAGGCAGGGAAGGCAGGCTGAGGCGGGATGCGTTTGCTGGCTGGAAGCGCCTCGGGGGGCAGCAGGCCCAAAGACAATGCTGGCACTGGGACAGCTGTGCGTGGAGGGCTTGGGAACAGACGGGAATGGAAACTGGGAGGTTTCTAACAGCCGAGCAGCAGGGATGGCCTGCTTTGATCAGCAGCTGGTGGCAGTGGTGTGGCAGAGGAGTGTCCCCTTGCCTGCACCTTCAGGGGCTCAGCTAAGCTGCCATTGGGTCCTGGCTCTCCACAAACTCCCGTGGGAGAGGAAGAGTTTCCTCCTGGCGAAGCAGCGAGCTCTGCTGGGGCTGTGGGGTGGGACACACAGAGTGTTCTGCAGACTGGGAGTAAGGATCCCTAAGGTCAGGAGAAACACCCAGATGGGGCAAGCAGGCCTGCAGCTGCAACTTGGAATCTTTTTTTGTGGCAGCAAAACCCTGCTAGGGCTGCTCTGGGTGGCCAGACGCCTTCAGCAACCTCCCATGTTTGGGCAAACCTATGGAAACCAGGAGGAGCAGCCTTGTTCTGTGGCTGGGCCCATGCCAGGGCTGGGCTCCTTCTGGAAGCCAGGCAACCTGCTGGCTGTCTATTATTCCATGGGACTCTTGGGACTCAACTTTCAGCCTTGTCCTTGTCCCCAGGTGCTGTGACAAGAGATTGTGGACAAAGATAGACTTGAGCAGGTGCAAGTCCATCACCCCCCAGGCGCTGAGCGGCATCATCAAAAGGCAGCCGGTCAGCCTCGACCTCAGCTGGACCAATATCTCAAAAAAACAGCTTACATGGCTCGTCAACAGGCTGCCAGGTGAGCGTGGGCTGGGGAGGGGTCTCTTTCTCTGCCACCAGCCTGCTCTGAGGCTTCCTGAGAGCTGGATCGTGGGGAGAGACACCCTGCAAACCTGGAAACTCCTGGGTGCCTGGGTCCCATCACCCAGCCACTGTCCCAGCCCAGGCAGGGAGGGGACCTTCTTCCTCATGTACCTGGAAAAAGATGGTGGAGATCTGGGATGCCTCGGAGCTGACCAAACCCGTCTAACTTGTTACCTGCCTCCCTTCTGCCAGGCCTGAAAGACCTCATCCTGGCGGGCTGTTCCTGGTCTGCGGTCTGCGCTCTCAGTACCTCCAGCTGCCCCCTTCTCAGGACCCTCGATCTTCGGTGGGCAGTAGGAATCAAGGACCCTCAGATCCGGGACTTACTCACGCCTCCAACAGACAAACCCAGTAAGCTGCTGCTGCCCTGGGGCTGAGTGGGATGGACAAGGGAAGGGTCCCCAGGGCAGTGTGTCCACTCTGTTTCTCCCGCTCCACGTGCAGGTCAGGACAATCGCAGCAAACTCCGCAACATGATCGACTTCCGGCTCGCCGGGCTGGACATCACGGATGCCACGCTGCGCCTGATCATCCGCCATATGCCCCTGCTCTCCCGCCTCGACCTCAGCCACTGCAACCACCTCACGGACCAGTCGGCCAACCTCCTCACCGCCGTGGGCTCTTCCACACGCAACTCCCTCACCGAGCTCAACATGGCAGGTGGGTGCCTTGCTCCAGGTGCCTCCTGGATTTCCCATCCCTCACCCCAGCGCTGGCTGCTGGAGGTGTCCCCCTCACGCTCCCTGTGCTCTCCCCGCAGGCTGCAATAAGCTGACGGACCAGGCCTTGCTGTACCTGCGCCGCATCTCCAACGTCACCCTCATCGACCTGCGGGGCTGCAAACAGATCACCCGCAAAGCCTGTGAGCACTTCATCTCGGACCTGTCCATCAACAGCCTCTACTGCCTGTCCGATGAGAAGCTGATCCAAAAAATCAGCTAGAGACCCTCCCTGGGGCAGACTGAGGAGAAGGAAAAGAGCCCATCCCACCCCTCTCGGAGAGCCGCTCCTCCACCTCCCCCCCTTGCCCTCCGTGTCCTGCCGCTGCCTCCCACCTGACTCGGCAGGCAGGGCCGCCGCTGGCCTCGCTCCGCTGTCCTTCCTCCTCCTCCTTCCCCGGGACTTCTGCCGAGGAAGATGTCCCGCCAGGCTGGCCAGTACCAGAGGAGGAACGGGCGCACGGCAGGGAGCCTCGGCCCGGAGGCTGGCCACTCCCGAGGCGGCGGCTGTAACCGAGGCCTCTGCGCAGAGAAATGGGGCACCCTCTCCCCCCAGCTTTTCCCCTCCACCCCGTCGTCTCCTTGCCTTGAAACACTTGTTGCTTCCCCCATAGCACAAAGCTTGAGGGTCGAGGCCTCTCCAAGGAAGTGGGAGCAGGGCCAGAACGCCCCGTCCCCCTCGGTGCCACCACCAGCTCGGTGCTCCCCTACGGTCTCCCCCCCTTTCCCTTCCCCTCCCCCTCATCTGGCTGCAGGGACTGCTATCCATCCCCCTTCTCCTCCCACACATCCAGGCGGTTCTTTGGGTGCCCAGGGCAGGAGCCCCGTGGCCGGGGTGTCCCGGGAGCAGGGGCTGGGGGATAACTCGTCTGTCGGAGGGGATGGAGCAGGGGAGAACCCACAGGTACACCAGAGCTCAGGGAGGACTCGGGAAGTATCAGCCAGGGGTGAGTGAGCACGGGGTGGGGACAGGAGCTGCCTCCTCTTCCTCCCCAGCTCCCGGCACCATGAAGCACTCTGGGGCCGGAGGGGCGAGGGCTGCTCCGCGGCCTGGGACCGAACTGGCATCGTCCACTCCTTCCCCACCCCCACCCCCTTTTCGCTGCCTATTTTCCTTTGCAATGAATGGTCGGTCCAAAGAACCTCTCTCTAGGGCAGCAGAGAGCTTTTTGCACTTTAAAAAAAAAAAAAACAAAAAAACAAACAAAAAAAGACAAAAAACAACAACAAAAAAAAGACGACAAAAAAACCGGAAAAAAAAAAAAAAAAGAAAGGAAAAAAGGTTGGAATCTTGGAATCTTCTTTTTCTGGGTCACTATTTTATTTCCCTCCCTGTCCTGCCTGTGCCCGGAAGCTCCCCCTCTCTGTCCCCCCGGTGTCAGCACCCTGCTCTCTCCCTGGCAGCGTACAGATAGCACAATCCGGGGTGCCCCCTCCGTGCCACCACCGGCCCCCAGCCCCGCAGGGGTCCCCGGGGGGCAGCCCGCACCCCCCCGCTGCTTCAGAAGCAATAAGGGAGGACAGGCGGCCCGCGGGGGCTGTCCCCGGCAGGGGGACACGAGGGGACAATCCCGCAGTGCCTGGGACAAGGGGCAGTGTGGCCGCAGCGGAGCCGGAGGGCTCGGAGCAGGAAACCCCCCCCTTCCCCCCTAGGCGAGAGGAGGAGCCTTCGGCCTCGGCCTCTCTCGGCGGCGGCTCCCGGGAAAGACGTCGGAAGAATTAAAAGCTTTTCTTTTTCCTTTGGATTCCTTTTGAGTTTTGCAACGAGAAAGAAACAAATTTCCAGAGCTGGGGTTGAGAGGGGCGAGGGGGGGGAGGGTCCCTCCTCCGCGGGGCCGGCACCCCCCTGCCCGCCGTGTCCCCCCCTCTCCAGGCGCAGAGACTCCGGCGTGTGCGACCCTCCTCACCACCCCGGCGTGGTGCAAATCCACAAGGAAGAAAAAAAGAGAATTATATATAATAAAAATCACTTAGTGATTTAAAACCAACCCAGCCTGCTCCCTAAAGACAACTCCTGCAAGCAAAGTCACTTGTTTAAGGGTTTGGTTGTGGTTTTGTTTCGTTTCGATCCCTCCTTCCCTCCCTTCCTCCCTCCCTCCCTTCCCCGGAGAAATATTGTAAATATCTATTTTTTTGTTGGCGATTTAGAGTCCATCTCTGATGTTTGTGCTTTAAAATTAAATGTAAGCATTAAGGGTAAAAGCAAACCAAGTCTTGCGCTCTCTCAGTTGGGGCTGGGGGTTCTTGGCTGGGGCAGAGGGAGGGCACCTACTTGGCAATTATTTTAGGTTTTCTTTAGTTTTTCCTCTTTTTTTTTTTTTTTTTTTCCTTTCTGAGCCTTCTCCTATCCTGGATTTTCAGAGAGGCTCTTTGCTCATACCATATTCCCACCAGGCTCGGCGAGCTGTTGTGGGGGGAGGGAAGAATCCCAGCCTCCCAAGGGAAAGAATTGCTTCTTGGGGGAGGATTTTTGGAATAAAAAAAATTTGAAAAAAAATAACCAAACCAACAACTACAATCCATGAGTGTGAGCTCTTCCCGTTTGGCTGGGAGGGAAGTGGAGGGAACAAGGCCAGGGCTGGGACCTCCTGTGTCCCCCCTGTCCCCAGCACTGGGGCTGTCCCAGCTGCCAGAGAGGAAACTGGAGCACCGTCGGTGGTGGCAGCTGTCCCGGTGTCCCCACTGTCTCCTGCCGGGTGGTGGCAGCTGTCCCCGTGTCCCATCACCTCCTGCCAGGGCCCCAGGTCCTCCAGAGGCCTGTGGGGCCCTTGCCCTCCACATCCCTTGGGAAACCTACCCCCTCCCAGTGGATTCCTGGGCCACCAGGGTGACATTTAGTGTCCCCCACCCTGCGGGGATGTCACGGCCCAGGTCCCCGCGGCGGCTGGGCCGTGACATTTGCATGGCGAGACACGGGGCAGGTGACACCACCCTCCACGGGTGGCTGAGGCCACTGTCACGCTCCCTGTGCCCTGGTCCCCAAGTGCCACCACGTGCCTCGCCTGGGCACCAGGCCAAGCGAATCTCAGCGCCCCGACCCCTTGCCTGTCCCCTCCAGGTGTCCCCCCCTGGCCTCGGGGACAGGGAGCCCGCGCACGGTGTCACACACACGTGGTGACGCGGTCACACACGGTGACACCTGCTGCCACGCGTGGCACCTGTGGTCGCACACTGCGCGGCGTGGAATGACACACGCGATGTCACACACACACACAGAGCCACTGTCACACACACCCGTGGCGTCTCTCACACCGTGTCACACCCACGGCGCCACACACAGAGACGGCGCTACACCCACGGTGTCACACCCCCACGCTGGCACACACACCCGCTGTCACACTCGCATCCGGTGTCGCACCCAGTGTCACACACAGCGTGTCACACGCACACACCCGGTGTCGCACACACCGCCAGTGCCACAGCCGGTGTCACGGCCCCTCCCGGACGGGCGTGGCGGCGGCGCTGTCCCCGCCCGGCCCCGCTGTCCCCGCCCCGCGTCCCGGTGCGGCCGCGCCCCGTTCCGCGCTCCGCTCCCGCCGCTCCGGGCGCTGCCGGGCGCTGCCGCCGCCCGCGTCCCGGGGCCGCCGAGCCCCTCCCGGCCGCTCCCCGCTCCTCCGCCCGGCTCCTCTCCGGCCCCGTTCCGCTTCCGGGCGCGGTTCCGGTTCCGGGGCCGGCGGGTCGGGTCGGGCCGGGGCCGGTGCGGCGGCGGCGGCGGGGCCGGCGGCGCGGCACGATGGCGGACCTGGAGGCGGTGCTGGCGGACGTGAGTTACCTGATGGCCATGGAGAAGAGCCGCGCCGCGCCCGCCGCCCGCGCCAGCAAGAGGATCGTCCTGCCCGAGCCCAGGTGAGGCCCCGCCGCTGCCCCTCCGCTTGTCCGTCCGTCTGTCCGCCCCCGGCACCGCCACCGCCGGTCCCCCGGGCACCCCCTCCCGGCACCGCTCGCACCCGCCCGCGGGTCACGGACGCCTCCTGCACACGTGTGTGCCGGTCACACCTGCCCGGACACACGGACATGGACACAGGGACATGGACACACACGGATACGGACACACACGCGTCACGCCTGTTGCACAGACAGACACACGGACATGGACGCACACATACGCATTTCCTGCCTGACACAGGGATACACAAACACGGACACATGGACACGGACACACACACATCCTGCCGGACACACAGACACAGTCCCACCCAGCTGTGTGGCCCCTCTGTCCCCGCAGTGTCACACCCGTGTGGAGACACACCTCACACACACACACACACACACCTGTACCCAGGTGTGCAGAGGGTCACGGTCCCCACTCCCCCCGCCAGACCCCGGTGCCCTCCTGCGCCTTCACTGCCAGGCACCTGGGAAGCTTTTTTAGGGGGGGCACTCGTCCCCACCCTCCCTTGGCCCCCAGTGCACGGGACACGCTGTGGTTCTGGCACCCAGCAACGTGCCACACTTGGTGGGGACACACGGGATGGTAGGACATGCATGCCACCAGGGCTTGGGGACATGGGAGGAGCAGGAGAGGACGGGTGGGGAGCAGGGGTCCGTCAGGGGCACAGCTGAGCCCCTCCGGTGTGTCCCCAGCATCCGCAGCGTCATGCAGAAGTACCTGGAGGACCGGGGAGAGGTGACATTTGACAAGATCTTCACACAGAAGATTGGTGAGCTGGGGACACAGGGGCTGTGGTGGACATGGGGGGCACCGTGGCCAGCGCCCACAAGCACAGGGGCAGGCATGGCTGGGCTGGGGGGCTGCACTGGTGGCCACCATGAGAGCGAGAGTGGCCGTGGGAATGGCAGGAGGGTTGTGGGGCCAGGCTGGACAAGGGTGCCGGGGGGCTGCGCCACATTCCCCACCCTGTGTCCCCCGCCCTGTCACTTCCCCCCACGCCAGCGCAAACCGTCCGGGGCAGGAAGCGCCTCTCACTTCCTCCTGCCGGCTCCGGCGGTTTCCGGGCACGTCCGCCCTGCTCCGTGTGCCCGCCCGTGCCCCTCCTCCACTGTGCCCCACAGCAGCCCCCTCAGTGCCCCGTGCTGTCCCAGGGCGCTGCTCCATGTGCCAGCTGTGTCCTTGTCACCCTGTCACCCTGCCAAGTCCTCACCGCTCCCTGCTTGGCACTTCCCCTTCGCCGAGCCTGGCACTGGGGTGGCAGCAGGGCTGGGCAGGCCCAGGGGATGTCCCTGTGTCCCTTGGTCCAGGCTGGGGGGCTGTCACCTCTCACGCCGTGGCTCTGTCCCTGCAGGCTACCTGCTCTTCCGGGATTTTGCCTTCAACCAGGCCGAGGAGGCCAAGCCCCTGATGGAATTTTATGAGGAGGTGAGGCGGGGCACCCCAGCGACAGCCCCCTGTGTTCACCAGGAGGGCTGGGGTGGGGTTGGTACCTCCAGGGCCCACGGGCACCACAGACACAGTGCCCAGGGAGCCAGGAGATGCTCTCCCATGGGACGGTGGCACCCAGAGGGGCCACGATTCCCAGCATCCTGTGTGCCCTGGTGCCACTGGAGCTGTGCCCTGTCCAGATCAAGAAGTACGAGAAGCTGGACTCGGAGGAGGAGCGAGCTGCCCGGAGCCGCCACATCTTCGACCATTACATCATGAAGGAGCTGCTGGCCTGCTCCCACGTGAGTGCCAGCCCCTGGGGGGCGGGAGGGATGTCCCCAGTGTGCCCACAGCGTCCTCAGAGGGAGCTCCAAACCCCCCACAGGCTCCGTCCTGGGAGCCACATCCCAGCCCTGTGGATGGCGGTTCCTCTGTGGATTCCTGCCTCACGCAGCCCGGCCTGGCCGCTGTCCCTTCTGCCCGAGGTGACACGGTGCTGTCCCCCTCACAGCCCTTCTCCAAGAGCGCCACGGAGCACGTCCAGAGCCGCCTGAGCAAGAAGCAGGTGCCCCCAGACCTCTTCCAGGTGGGCATCACCTGGGACAGGGAAGGGTCCCTGCCACCTGTGGCACTCAGAGAGTTAATCCTTAGAGGGGGCTGGGGGTGATGGGAGGGGGGTGTCCCAGGAGGAATGGGGACCCCAAGGAATGGTGAGCGGGTCCCTGGGGTGCTGGGAGTGAGGGAGATTGCTTGTGGTTGCCGTGGGGTGGTGGAAGACTGAGGGCTGGAGGTAGCAGGGGGTCCTCAGAGGGAGGTGATTGGCACCCTGGATGTCACCCTAGGGCTCCCCAGGGCTGGTGGTGTTGGGGTCCCCAGAGACTGAGGTGGCAGAAGCATCCCCGAGAGCCTGGAAGCGGCAGTGGGGGGATGTGAAATCCCAGGGGTGGAGGAGACCCCACGTAGTGATGGGATAGGGGTGGCCTGGGTGGCCCTGGGGAGCCAGCGCTGAGCCCCGTGTCCTCCCCAGCCCTACATTGAGGAGATCTGCCAGAACCTGCGTGGGGGCATCTTCCAGAAATTCATTGAGAGGTGAGTTGGGAGGAAATTCCCGTGCGGATCGGGGTGTCCCCTCGCACTGGGGACCAGGGTCTCCCTTCCCAGAGAGCCACCAGGGGGCCCCACACTGGGCACTGAGGGGTCTCTTCCTTTCCCGAGTGTCCAGACAAATCCAGGGAGTCTTAGAGGATGGTGTTGCTCTGGGATCTCCACTCTTGCCCTCTGTTTTTCCTTGCAGTGACAAGTTCACACGGTTCTGCCAGTGGAAGAACGTGGAGCTGAACATCCATGTGAGCAGGAATCCCTGCCCCTCACCTCCCAGGGAGGGGGATGTGCTTCCAGGGAGCCTCTGTGTCCCTCACTGGGAAAACTGGGGCAGGGGGGTGCTGTCCAGGCTCACCCCAGTCTCCTCCTCACCCCTCCAGCTCACCATGAACGACTTCAGTGTTCACCGAATCATTGGCCGCGGCGGCTTCGGGGAGGTCTATGGCTGCCGGAAAGCGGACACGGGCAAAATGTAACGGGAATGCTCCCACATGGAGAGACCCTCCCGGGATCTGGGGGTGCTGGGCGGTCCCAGGGGCATCCACAGTGGCTTTGCTGTGTCAGGGTGTTGTGGGAATATTGTCCTGGCTGCGAGCACCCAGGGCTGGCAGGGATGTGGGCAGGAGCTGGGTGCTGGCCCTGCTGTGGGGACATGGTGGCTGCAGGGACTCCATGTCCGTCCCCCAGGTACGCCATGAAGTGCTTGGACAAGAAACGCATCAAGATGAAGCAGGGCGAGACGCTGGCCCTCAACGAGCGCATCATGTTGTCCCTCGTCAGCACCGGGGTGAGGGGACACGGGTGCTGGGCAGGGGACAGGGGACAGGGCATGGGGACAGGGAGGGTGACCCCGTGTCTCCCGCCAGGACTGCCCATTCATCGTGTGCATGTCCTACGCCTTCCACACGCCCGACAAGCTCAGCTTCATCCTCGACCTCATGAATGGTGAGACCCCGGCCCTGAGGGCCCCCGTGGCTCAGAGCCCCCTTCCCACAGCTGCCCCGGGTGACAGCCGATCCCTGTTCCCACAGGGGGGGACCTGCACTATCACCTGTCCCAGCACGGAGTCTTCTCGGAGGCGGAGATGAGGTTCTACGCGGCCGAGATCATCCTGGGCCTGGAGCACATGCACAGCCGCTTCGTGGTGTACCGCGACCTCAAGGTGACCGTCCCCACCCACAGGACATCCCCGAGCCTTCAGAAACCCCTCTGGGACCCTGTGGGCACCCACAGGTGTCACAGACGCTGCAGGAGCCCTCCGAACGCTGTGGGCACTCCCCAAGCCCAGAGGGCACCCTCAGGTCCCACAGGCACCCTGACAGCAAAATCCGTGGGCACCCTGACACTTCGGGGGGCTCTCGGACACCCCCAAATCCCACAGAGCCCCCCCAGGCTCGCCACCCCCCTTCCCACGGGCCATTCTGGGGCTCAGGGTGTCACACGGTGTGTCTGCAGCCGGCAAACATCCTCCTGGACGAGTTCGGCCACGTCCGCATCTCCGACCTGGGCCTGGCCTGCGACTTCTCCAAGAAGAAGCCCCACGCCAGCGTGTGAGTGTGCCCACACCCCTGCCCGCCCTGCCCCCCCGCCCGGGGCGGCCCCTGACCCCCCTGTGCCCCCTCCCCAGGGGCACCCACGGGTACATGGCGCCGGAGGTGCTGCAGAAGGGGGTGGCCTACGACAGCAGCGCCGACTGGTTCTCGCTGGGCTGCATGCTCTTCAAGCTGCTCCGGGGGTGAGTGTGGGCTCAGCTGGGCACAGCTGGACACAGCTGGGCGCAGCTGGGCACTGCTGAGCCCTGTCTCCCTCCATGCTGCAGGCACAGCCCGTTCCGGCAGCACAAGACGAAGGACAAGCACGAGATCGACCGGATGACCCTCACCATGGTGCGTGGGGGCACTGAGGGGGCCATGGGCAAGGCATGGGCACCCCTGTTCTGCCGTGGCACCCACTGGCCTGAGGGGCACACAGGGGCTCAGGGACAGCTGTTCCCGGCCTGGAGCACGTGTTTGTGCCCCTCTGTGTGTCAGTGTGTGTCCCTGTCCCCGCTCACTGGCGTGCTCACGAAATCTCCTGCAGGCCGTGGAGCTGCCGGACTCCTTCTCCCCGGAGCTGCGCTCCCTGCTCGAGGGGCTGCTGCAGCGGGACGTCAACCGGCGCCTGGGCTGCATGGGGCGAGGGTGAGTGTCCCCAAGGCCCCCAGGGGACCAGGCAGAGCGTGTGGCACAGCCCCCCTGCAGCCGTGGTCACCCGCCCTCCTCCCTCCCCAGAGCGCAGGAGGTGAAGGAAGAGCCCTTCTTCAAGGGCCTGGACTGGCAGATGGTGTTCCTGCAGAAGGTGAGGGGTGTGTGCCCGTGGCTGGGGACAGGGACAGGGACACAGATGTGGGCGGTCACCCCTGTGACCCCCCCTTGCTGCCCGCAGTACCCGCCACCCCTCGTCCCGCCCCGCGGCGAGGTGAACGCGGCCGACGCCTTCGACATCGGCTCCTTCGACGAGGAGGACACCAAGGGCATCAAGGTAGCGGGCACAGGGGCCGAGCGTGGGGGCATCGGTGTCCGGCAGCCCCTCACCCCTGCATCCCGCCCTGCCCAGCTGCTGGAGAGCGACCAGGAGCTGTACCGCAACTTCCCGCTCACCATCTCGGAGCGCTGGCAGCAGGAGGTCACTGAGACCGTCTTCGACACCGTCAATGCCGACACCGACAAGCTGGAGGCTCGCAAGAAGGCCAAGAACAAGCAGCTGGGGCACGAGGAGGGTGAGTGGCGCCGGGGACCCCCAGCCTGAAGCACCCCCGGCCATGTGCCGGGTGCTGATCCCACCTCCCTGTGATTCCAGAGTACGCCATGGGCAAGGACTGCATCATGCACGGCTACATGGCCAAGCTGGGCAACCCCTTCCTGACGCAGTGGCAGCGCCGCTACTTCTACCTCTTCCCCAACCGCCTGGAGTGGCGTGGGGAGGGCGAGTCGCCGGTAAGGAGGGCACGGCACCGGCGGGATGAGGGGTGAGGGACCCCTGGGGAGACCCCGGGGGCCGGGCTGAGCCTGTCCCCCCAGCAGTCCCTGCTCACCATGGAGGAGATCGACTCGGTGGAGGAGACGCAGGTGAAGGAGCGCAAGTGCATCCTGCTCCGCATCCGCGGGGGCAAGCAGTTCGTGCTGCAGTGCGATGTGAGTGTCCCCCCCCGCCACCCCTTGGCTGCTGGCCACCTCCTGCTGCCTGCTAGCCATCCCCTCTGCTGCCTACTAGCCGCCTCTTGCTGGTCACTGGCCCTGCACGTTTAGTCCTTCAAGCCATGCCAGGGCATCGATACTGAAAACGTGGGGCAACCCCACAGCCCTGGAACCCCGGCAATCCCTGCCCGCCCCGTCCCCTGCCCTGTCTCCCTTCCTGACGCAGTTCCCTGCCCCGCAGAGCGACCCCGAGCTGGTGCAGTGGCGGAAGGAGCTGCGGGACGCACAGCGCCAGGCGCAGCAGCTGCTGCAGCGGGTGCCCCGCATGCAGAACAAGCCCCGCTCGCCCGTGGTGGAGCTCAGCAAAGTGCCGTTCATCCAGCGCTCCCCCAACGGGCTCTGACCCCTCCCCGAGCCCCCTTCCCCCTTCCCACCCCGCCTCTAATTTATTGGGTTGGGTTCCCGCGTGTCCCCCCCGCTCTCCGTGTGCCCAGAAGGAGGGGGGTGCGGGGGGGGACACTCCCGGTGCCGGTGTCACCCGGGGGCGTGGCTGCGGTGACGCCCGGCACCCTCTCCCCGGTGTGCCCCCCGGTCCTCCAGGAACTCTCCGGCTCAGATGAAGGCAGCCCCCGTCCCTCCCGCCCGCTTCCCAGTGCCGCGTGTGCCAAAGGGGGCCGGTGGGACCCCCCCAGCCGGCGCGTCCCCTCCTCCCCGCGCGGCTGTGCCCGTCCCGTGGGTGACAACCCCTCGTGTGTGTGTGGCTCTGTGTGAGTGAGTGTGTGCCCGGGGGGACCCCCTGTAAATACTGTGCCACGGGTCCCCTGCGCCCCCGGCTCTGCCGCTGCCCCTCCTGCCCCTCCCCAGGGCACCCCCTGCCCTCCCTCCCGAGGAGGAAGGAGGAGGTGGGACCCCCCCTAAATCAGCCAGGGGGTGGGCACAGGGGTGCCCCATGCCCCGCCAGTCCCTGGCAGCATCTGTAAATATTGGTCTCTGGTCGCTCTGCTCCCGGGGCTGGGGGGGCACCGGGCAGGGGGGCACTGGGCAGGGCCGGGGCAGTTGGGTGAGTGAGGTTTTCATGAGCAGAGATGTGAGAATGCAAAAGAAAAAAAGAGTTTTTATAATAAAAGGATACAAAAACATCATCCGGCTCCACCTCACTTGCGGGGGGGGGAGATGTCTCCATGCCCGCCGAGGGTGGCACGGAGTGCTAGACACCTCCTGTCGTGTGGGAGCTTCCTCTATGTCCCCCTGTGGACACACCAGCACTCTGGGACATCCCAGAGCATCCCCAAGTCCCACAGAATGGGGGTGCCGGGCCAGCGGGGGGTGCCGGGGGTCGTGTCCCCCGTTGCTGCGCTGTCCCCAGGGATGATCTTGGCTGTCCCTTGTCACCAGACAGTGCAGGTGCCACCTCTCCTGCCCGCACCCAGCCTGCGGGCAGCGCGTTGGGGCGCGGCGCAGCCGGGCCGGTGCTCCGGCATTCCTGGGGAGCGGCAGGGCCGGGAGGGGATGGGAT
>NW_024581062.1:252993-279665 GCF_017639235.1 Corvus kubaryi | reverse complement strand
GGGACGGGACGGGACGGGATGGGATGGGATAAACCCGTGACTGGGTGCACGATGGTTCCGAGCAGCAGGTACCCCCTGATGTCATGACATAGAACGGGTCAGGGAGCCCCGGGCACCGGCAGCCCCCGGTAGCGGGGGTCAGCTGGGGGCTAACGGGTCCCTGGGGTCAACCCGAGCGGGAGGGGGGGAGAGGGGGCAGCCCCGGACTGTGGCCGGTGCCGGTTCCAGTCCCATTCCCGGTTCTGCTGCAGTGGCGGTGCCCAAAACCACGGTGCCCGGTGCCCGGTGCCGTTCCCAGTGCCTGCTCCCACTCCCGTTCCCGATGCCGATGCTATTCCCGTGTCCGGCGCCTGTTCCCCTCCCTGGTGCCCCGTTCTCGTTCCCTTTGCCGGTGCCCGTGCCTGGTGCCGATGCCCGTTCCCTTTTCCCGTTCCCTCTGCCATGCGCCGCTCCCGGCGGCGATGCCGTTCCCTGTTCCCGCTGCCATCCGCCGCTCCCGGTGCCGTTGCCTGTTCCCGGTGCCCGGTGCGGCCCCGCCCCGCGCCGCCGCGCTGCGCCGCCGCCGCCCCCGCGCAGCCATTGCGGGCAGGCCCCGCGCTGCGGCCCGGTCCGTCCGCCCCGGCGGCCCCGGGGACATGGTGCCGGGATGGCCCGGCCCGCCGACACCTTCCCGCTGCACCGGCTCGTCTGGCACAACCGGCACCAGGCGCTGGACAGCGCCCTGCGCGCGGGGACGGTGGGAACGGCGCCGGGAGCGGCACCGGGAGCGGCGCCGGGCAGCGGGCACCCCCCCACGCACCGGCACCGGGAACGGGAGGGGATGGGGAGGAGAACGGCGGGGCCCGCAGCGCGGGGGTGGGGGGACTGGGAGCACTGGGAATGCTGGGGGGGACTGGGAGCTCTGGAGGAAACCGGGAGCGCTCTGCGCGGGGGGGTGGGGGGGGATGCTGGGAGGGCTGGAAGGACCGGGAGCACTGCGGGGACTGGGGAGCCTTGAGGGACTGGGAGCACTGGAGGGAGACTGAGAGCGCTAGGGAAGGCTGGGGACACAGGCACTGGGAGCACTGGGAGAAGACTGGGAGCATTGCAGAGGGACTGGAAGCACTAGGAGAGACTGGGGGCACAGGGGACTGGGAGAACTAGGAGCACTGGGGGAGCTGGGGACACAGGGCACTGGGGGAACTGGAGAGAGGCTGGGAAGACTGGGAGTGTGGGGAGCTGGCTGCACTGGGTGGGGAGGACACCACGGGGAGCACCTGGGGGAACTGGGAACACAGGAGGAAGACCGGGAGCGCTGTGGGGACTGGGAGTACCAGGGGAGACTGGGACTCAGGGGACTGGGAGCACTGGAAGAACTGGTGGCGCTGGAAGGACTGGTGACACTGGGATAATACGGGGCTGTAGCACCAAAGGCCTGGAAGCAACTGGGAGCTCTGGGATCGGGTTAGCAGCACTGGGAGAAGAGGGGGCTGGGAGCACCAGGCCTTGGGAGCACGGGGGGCGCAGGGGGGGCACTGGGGTGGCACGGGGAGGGGACAGTGACCCCGCCACCTTTCCAGCACGACGTGGAGCTGACGGACCCGCGTGGCCGGACGCCCCTGGAGCTGGCCGTGTCCCTGGGCCACCTGGAGTCGGTGCGGGTGCTGCTGCGGCACAACGCCAACGTGGGCCGGGAGAACGCCAACGGATGGACGGGTACGGGGCCACCACGGGGACTTGGGGACACCATCCAGGGGTGCGGGTGACCCTGGCTGACGGCGCCCCGTGTCCCCAGTGCTGCAGGAGGCGGTGAGCACGGGGGACCCCGAGATGGTGCAACTGGTGCTCCAGTACCGCGACTACCAGCGCGCGACGCGGCGCCTCGCCGGCATCCCTGAGCTGCTCAGCAAGCTGCGGCGGGTACGGCCCCTCAGAACTGCACCCTGCACCCCCAGACCTCCCCAGGGACACTCCCCACATCGCCCCACTCTGCCAGGACCCCAGTAGGGATCCCCATCCCTTTGCTCAAGGCTCCCCCCCTCCCCAGTGACCCCAGCAGGGAGCCCCCAGCCACCCCACACATCCCCCACCATGCTCCTCATCCCTTCCAGGCATCCGACTTCTACGTGGAGATGAAGTGGGAGTTCACCAGCTGGGGTGAGCGTGGCCGGGCTGGGCGGGGGAAGGGGGTCGCCAGGGTCTCCCCCAGCCGCGGGGCTGAGGGGTCCCTGTGCCCGCAGTGCCCCTGGTGTCCAAGGTGTGTCCCAGTGATGTGTACCGCGTGTGGAAGCGCGGCGAGAGCCTGCGGGTGGACACCACCCTGCTGGGCTTCGAGCACATGACGTGGCAGCGCGGACGCCGCAGCTACATCTTCAAGGGGGAAGGTCAGCTCAAACCCCCCCCCCCCCGCGGCCCCCCAGGACCCTTCAGTCACCCCAGACTCCCTGCACCATAAGTACACCACCGTAAAGAGCTGTCTGGATTCCCTGGGGGCCTTCTGGTCACTGTGTGGAGCCGCAGACCCCCTGCACTCTAAGTGCGCCCCTGTAAAGACCCCATATCCCCTACAGGGACTCCCCTGGGGATCCCCCAGGCCCCCTGCACTATAAATACTCTCATAAGGACCTCCCAGATCTCCCAGAGGGCCCCCCTGGGATTTCAGTTCCCCCGTCCTGAGGGGGACACCTCAGTCCTTACACGTACCAGGGACCCCTTGTTCCCCAGATCCTCTGTAGTGACTCCATGGACACCCCAATTCCCCCGTGCTGAGGGGACCACCTGAGCCCCTACATGTACCTCGATGGACCCCCAATTCCCCCAGATCTTCTATAGCCACTCCATGGGGACCCCAATTCTTCCTTCCTGAGGGGTCCCCCTCACATACCCAATTCCTCCAAACCACCTCCAGGCCGGGGGGTATCATGGGGGCCTGGGCACTGACCCCACCCGTGTCCCCACGCAGACGAGGGGGCCGTGGTGATGGAGGTGGACCACGACAAGCAGGTGGTGTACACGGAGACGCTGGCGCTGGCCCTGCACGAGCCCGAGCTGCTGCTGGCGGCCATGCAGCCCACCGAGGAGCACGTGGCCGGCCGGCTCACCTCGCCCATCGTCTCCACGCACCTGGACACCCGGAATATCGCCTTCGAGAGGTGGGAGGGGGCTGGGAAGAGCAGTGCTCAGCGGGAAGGGGCCGCGCGAGGGGGAAGTGTGGGCAGAGGGGAAGGAAACGCTGGTGCAAGAGGGTGACCTGAGGCCTCCCTCCTCCCCCAGGAACAAGTCTGGGATCTGGGGCTGGCGCTCGGAGAAGATGGAGGTGGTCAGCGGCTACGAGGCCAAGGTGAGCACGGAGGCAGGGGGGGATGCTGGGGATGGCCTGGAGTGGGGCAGGGCTGATGTTGTCCCCACACCAGGTGTACAGTGCCAGCAACGTCGAGCTGGTGACCAAGACCAGGACGGAGCATCTCTCTGACCAGGACAAGTCACGCAGCAAAGGTGACAGCCCCGTCAGCCAGTCAGGGGGCCTGTACACGGCAGGGGCACGCCACCCTTCCTGGGTGGCACACGTGTCAGGCGTGGGACACTGTGCGTGTGACGTGTGACAGGCGTGCGGGGTGTCACCCATGAGGGGTGTGACCCGTGCCAGCCCCGGGGGTCCCCCCCATTGCCCACAGCTCACCCCTGCACCTCCCTCTCCCCTGCAGGCTCCAAGACACCCTTCCACTCCTTCTTGGGCATCGCGCAGCAGCACGGCACCCACAACGGGGTGAGTGGCCATCCCAGGGGGTCCCTGGGGAACTGGGGGTCTCCAGGGGGGGCTGAGCGGTGCCAGTGTCCCCACAGGCACCTGTTCTGCAGGCTGCCAGCCCCACCAACCCCACGGCCATCACCCCCGAGGAGTACTTCGACCCCCACTTCGACCTGGAGACCCGCAACATCGGGCGCCCCATTGAGATGTCCAGCAAGGTGCAGAGGTGAGGCCACCGCCCCGGGGTCAGGACCTATGGGATGGTGACAAGGTCCTGGGGATGTGGCACTGGGTGTCAGGACTTACAGGGGGTGGAGATGGGATCCCAAGGGACAGAACACCAGGTGACAGGAGCCCTGGGGGTGGTGATGGCATCCCAGGGGCTGTGACATGGGGGTGGTGCCAGGTCCCAGGAAGTGGCAGTGAGGTGATGATGGACTCCCAGGACAGTGGCACTGGACATCAGCACCCATGGGGTGGTGACAGGGTCCTTGGGGCCGTGCCACTGGGTGTCCATACCCCGGGGGTGTGGCCAGGGCCCTGGGGCGGTGCTGGTGGCCCGTGGCCCCACTGGGTCCCCGTGCCCACGGCGGTGCCCGGGCAGGTTCAAGGCGACGCTGTGGCTGTGCGAGCAGCACCCGCTGTCGCTGGCGGAGCAGGTGACACCCATCATCGACCTCATGGCCATCTCCAATGCCCACTTCGCCAAACTGCGCGACTTCATCACCCTCAAGCTGCCCCCTGGCTTCCCCGTCAAGATCGGTGAGAGGGAAAGCTTCCTTTGGGGCGGGATTAATTAGGGGCAGGGCTTCACTGGGGCCTTAATTGACCGCTGTACCCACAGAGATCCCCCTGTTCCACGTGCTCAACGCCCGCATCACCTTCAGCAACCTGTGCGGGTGTGACCAGCCCCTAGGCTCCGTGCGGATCTGTGCCCCCCAGGAGCCCCCCGGCGCCCACCCCCCTGGCACCCAGCCCTCCGGGCCCAGAGGTGGGGCTGGCAGGGTCCTGGCACCAGGGAGTGTCGGGATTCCGTGGATACGGAGTGGGGTGGGCATGCAGGGGGGTGATGTGGGGTGTTGTAGCATGCCATGGGGAGCTGTGGGGGTGCCGTGGGGTGCTGTGGGCGCAATGTGCCATGGATGCGGGGTGCCGTGGGGACACCCAAGGGTGCTGACGGCTCCCCGTGCGCAGCAGCGTGGCCGTTCCCGTGCGAGGTGGAGGCGGGCGTGTTCGAGGTGCCGGCGGGGTACACGGTGCTGGGCGCGGGGCGCAGCGAGCCCCTGCGGGATGAGGACGACGACCTGCTGCAGTTCGCCATCCAGCAGAGCCTGCTGGATGCCGGCACCGAGACCGACCAGGTGCGGCCGCGCCCCCTCGCCTGGACGCGCCCCACACGCGCCTGGGCACGTCCCTCACGTGTGGCTGCGCCCCACAGGTGACCATCTGGGAGGCGCTGACCAACACCCGCCCTGGCGCGGAGCCGCCGCCCTACGACGAGGACCTGCAGCTGGAAAGGTGAGGTTCCATCCATGGAACCCCATCCGTGGGGGCGTGGCCCGGGGGTGCCCCCACCCACCTCACCTGGGCGGGGCCAGACTGGGAGGGGCAGGGGTTAAAGGTGTCAGGGTGGGGCAGGTACAGGGTCCGTGGGGGTGAGAGGGGCAGGGGTTAAAGGTGTCAGGGTGGGGCCACGGGAGGGGCTTCTTGCTGCCCAAAGGGTGTGGTCATAATGGGCGTGGCTAACCGCGGGTGTGGGTGTGGCTAGCATCTGGGCGGGGCATGTGGGACAGGGCGTGGCTCTCCAGTCCAATATGGGGCTGTGAAGGAGGTGTGGCCACCTGGGGTGGGGCACAGGTGTGCCAGAGGGGGTGTGACTCCTGTGACAAGGGTGTGGCCCTGCTGCTGTCCCCTCGCCAGGGCCCTGCAGGAGAGCATGCTGCTGCAGGCCGGGCCCAGCGCCGAGCCCCCGGCCGCCGGGAGTCCCCCAGGAGCGGGCGGCGGGAGCCCCCCGGGCCCCCCCGGGTACGGCAGCTTTGCGGAGCAGCTGCGCTTGGCCATGGCGCTGTCGGAGCGGGAGCAGGAGGAGCGGGAGCGGCGGCGGCGTGAGGAGGACGAGGAGCTCCAGCGCATCCTGCGCCTCTCCCTCACCGAGAAGTAGCGCCCCGGGGCGCTCCACGCCGGGACAGGGACGTCCCACGCAGGGACGAGGGTGTCCCATGTGGGGTCACCCCACGCAGGGACACGGATGTCCCACGTGGGGACACCCCTTGCAGGGATAGGGACACCCCGCCCAGGGGACACCCCAATGTGGGCACTGTCCCACACCAGGACGCCCCAGCGCCTGGGCAGCAGCCGGTGCCGGTGTGGCCCCGCCGTGATGGGGACCCCCCTGATGTGGGCACAGCCCCCGCAGCGGGGAATTTGATCCAGGGATCCTCCTACCCCCGGGACTCCCAATCCAGGGCTCTTCTCCTGCCAGGCCCAAACCTCAGCCCAGGGACCCTCACCTGGGGACCCCCCCTCCAGGGACACCCCAATGCCCAGGACCCCTCCCTAGGGACCCCCCTCCTCTTTGGTGTTGTACCGTGACCCCGTGGGGGGCAGGACGGACCCAGGGATCCCCGTGGGATGTGGGTGACCCCTATTTTAAGGCACTCCAGTGTGGGGGGGGCTGCGGGGGACCCCCAGGCCCCATGCTTTGGGGCAGTGCGGGGCAGGGGGGCCCCGAATGTCTGTACATATACATATACATATATATATATACACACACACGCTTGTCTGTGCCTGGGGGGTGATGGGTGGGGTGTCCCATGGGTGGAGCATGGGAAAAGGGATGGATCCTGCACGTGGGGTGGGGCTCAGGTGATGGGGCTCACCCAGTAAGCGTGTGGGTGGCACTGGTGGGGTGCTTCTCTTCAGCTCGCCCCAAATGTGGCCCTGTGCCCCCGTTCCTGGCCCAGGGATTGATTTATTTCGTTTATATTACTCGGGAAAAGACCCCTGCCCAGGGAGGGGGAATTTGGCTGGGGAGCCATGGGGTGACAAGGGGTTCTTTGGGGGTGACCTGCCGGGGACACTTGGGGGAATCCCACCGGATGAAACCTGGCGTGTCTCAGATGCCGGTGACCCTAGGGGGGTCCACAGTTTCTGGGGATCTGGGGAGGGCATCACACATTCTGGGGACCTGGGGGAGGGTCCCACGTGCCGGGGGGCTCCCACTTTCAGAGGAACTGGGGGTGTCCCAAGTGCTGGAGTGTCAATCCTGTCTTGCCCACACCGATGTGGGTCCCGGGGGGGCTCCGGGGCGCCGGGGAGGTCCCGTTCTGACGGAGGGCGGTCTAGGGGTCCCGGCTGCTGTGTTTCCGTGGCGGAGGGGGGCCGTGCCGTGCCAGGCCGTGCCCGGGGCCGTGCCCGCTCCCGCTCCCGTTCCCGTTCCCGATCGGGCGGGGCAGCGGAGGCGCTTCCTGGTGCGGGGGGGCGGCGCGGCGGGGCATGGCGCTGGTGACGGTGCGGCGGGCGGGGGGCTCCGCCGGGGGCCCCGCGGTGAGTGCGGCGCCGGGCCGGGGCATCCCGGCACGGACGGCACGGGGGGGGGGGGGTCGGGGGGTCCCGGAGCCCCGGGAGATCCCGGTGCGGGCTGGCACAGGGGCTCCCGGGGGAGTACGGGCGGTCCCAGAACCGCGGGGGCTCCCGGTGCGGGCGTACGGGAAGGACCGCGGGGGGATCCCGGAGCTCCTGCGGGTCGCGGTGCCCTGGGGGAATGGGCCGGTGTGGGGGATGCCGGTGTGAGGAGTGCGGGCTGTGCGGGGGTGTCTCGGAGCCCCGGGGATTCCCGGTGCGGAAGGTCCCGGGCCGTCCCAGCGCGGAGGTGGAGGGGGGAAGGTTGCTCTGGTCGCTCCCGGTGCGGGGTTATCCCAGGCGCTTCCGATGGGACTTTACTGAGAGTTTACTGGGAGCCGAGTTGCCCTCAGCACGTGTTGGAGTTTCCTGTGCTCCCCGCTGAGGTTTTCCCGAAGTTAAGGGAGGAAAATGGGGGTGTGAAGGGGGGAGGGCGGTTGTCCCAAGTTGCTCCCACTTTCCCCAGCGCTCCCGGTCCCTTAGCTGTCCCAGTGCCCCCCAGTGCCCCCCAGTGCCCCCTTCCCCTCTTCCTCCAGTAACCACTGGGCCTTTTCTGGGTGCTCAGGCCCCCCCTTCCAGCACTTCCACCCAGCCAGGGGTGGGGGGCACAGGGGCAGGACCCCCCCTGCCATCCCGAGGGGGGTGCCCAAGGATCCATCTCCACAGCGGGACCCCCAAAGGGCCCCCATGCCCCACCGTGGGGCCCACACTCTTTGGAGGGGGTGGGTGTTGTTATGGGATCACCAGACTGTGGTGTCTGTGCTGAGGGGAGCTTGTGGGGTCTGGTCCATGCCCTGGGGTCACATTTCCCCCAGGAATCGCCTCCCAATTTGCAGGAGGAAGATGCTCCCAGACGTGGCCAACTGCAGCGACGGTGAGAGGGGGCTCTGAAGCCCCGGGCTGGGGAGGGGACACAGTTGCCCCTGCCTTGGGGCAGCACTCTGGGGGTGCCCCGGGTGCTCAGGACCCTCCTGCCCCCCAGGCAGAGCTTCGTCATGGTCAAGGGGGCTGCGGTGCTGCTTCCTGCGGAGGAGCCCCCCCCGGCCGAGCCCCCCCCGACTGAGCCCCCCAGCCAGGCCCCAGGACAGCAGGAGCAGCACCTGCACCTCATGATGCAGCTGCTGCGCCCCCAGGACGCCATCCGGCTGGTGAGGCACGAATCCCCCCCTCCAGGAACATGGGGATGGGATGGGGACAGGAACGGGGATGGGATATGGATGGGGACAAGGTGGGGAGAGAAAATTGACAGGATGGGACAGAATGGGCTGGGCTGCAGATGGGGATGGGATGAAGGTGGGGACAGGATGAGGAGAGCACAGGACAGGAGAGGATTGGGATGGGACAGAATGGGGATGGGAACAGAGAGAGGAAAGGAATGGGAGTGGGATATGGACAGCATGGGGGCATGGTAGGATGGGGTGGGAATAGAATGGGAACAGGGATGTTGTAAGATGAGGACAAGATGGAGATAAGATGGGATGGGGACAGGGATGGAATAGGATGTGATGAGGAGGGGAAATGGCCCTGCCTGATACTTCTTCTTGGTCACTGGGAGCACTGGGAGCACTGGGAAGGGACAGATCCCCCCTCCAATGCCCCCTTTCCTGCAGGCGGTGCGGCTGGAGTCGGTGCGGCCACGGCGGGTGCGGTACCTGCTGGTCGTGCGCCCGGAGGAGGAGGGAGCCGAGGCGGAGACGGCGCTGCTGGGAGTGGATTTCGCCCACGAGGGGTGAGCGGGGCACGGGGGGGGCCCGGGGGGGCGTCGGCACCCCCTGACCTCTGCCCGCCCCAGGGCCGCCCACTGCACCCTGGGCATGGTGCTGCCCCTCTGGAGCGACACCCAGGTGTTCCTCGATGGCGACGGGTAAGGGCAGGCTGGAATTTTGGGACAGGGAGGGGCTTAGAGGGGCTGGGGTGCATGCCCTGACCCATGCGCATCCCCACGGTGCCCAGGGGGTTCAGCGTGACATCGGGGGGACAGACCCGCATCTTCAAGCCCATCTCTGTGCAGACCATGTGGTGAGAGAGGCCCGCGTGTGACCGGGGGCACAGGGGGCGTGGGGACCACCCTGGGCACGGGGGGTGTGGGTGGCATGGTGAGCACAAGGGGGGTGGGCACCACCTCGGGGACTGGAGATTTGGGCACTGCCATGGGCACAGGGGATGCTGTCACCATCCTGGGCACGGGGACGTGGGCACCAAGCTGGACACAGGGATGTGGGCAGCGGGGGTTTGGGGATCACCACGAGCACCACCACGGGCACCACCATGGGCACCTGGGCACAGTCATGGGGATAGAGCTGGGGAGGGTCTGGGTGGCACCCACACGCTGGGGACAGCCAGTGAGGGGACACAGCTGTCGCGGTGGCGCTGGCAGTGCAAGGGTGGCAGGTGCTGTGCGGCAGGGCCGTGCTGCAGGAGCTGCACCGCGCCTGTGAGGACGCTGCCCGCGGCGGGCACATCCCCGGCGGCCCCGCGCTGGCCTGGGCCCGCAGCTACGCGGCGGAGCTGGGCTCGGAGCAGAGCTGCCTCAACGAGTGGCTGGCCATGGCCGACCTCGAGTCCGTGCGCCCGGCCTCGCCCACGCCCCTCCGGTAAGCTCCCCGCCACGCCCCTGCCGCGCCCCACAGCCTGCCGGCCACTCTCTGGCAGGGCGTGGGCTGGGTGGGGCAGGTGGCACCAGTGACAAGGCCGTGCCGGTGCCAGGCCGGCGATGCCAGAGCTGTCGGAGCAGGCGGTGCGGGCGCTGCTGCGGGACGTGATGGCCAGCGCCGACCTGGAGAACGTCACCTCCAAGGAGGTGGGTGGCACCGGGCACGGGGTCCTGGGGACAGGTGGGGCCGGGCAGGGCCATCCCTCACCCGGGGCGCTACCCAGGTGCGGGAGGAGTTGGAGCGCCGCACGGGGCACAGCCTGGCCGAGCACAAGGATTTCATCGACAACGAGATGCTGCTGGTGCTGGCGCAGATGGATCGGCCTTCCCGCATCTTCCCGCACCTCTTCCTGGTGGGCAGCGGGGCGGGCGGGGCAGGCAGGGCGGGTGGCAGCGTCCCCACCCCTCACCGCTGTCACCACACAGGGCTCCGAGTGGAACGCGGCCAACCTGGAGGAGCTGCAGCAGAATAGGTGAGCAGGGGGTGGCACTGTCATGGGGTCATCATGGGATGCCACTGGGGTGTCACCCGTGTCACCGCAGGGTCACCCACATCCTGAACGTGGCGCGGGAGATCGACAACTTCTTCCCGGCACTGTTCACGTACATGAACGTGCGGGTGTACGACGAGGAGGCAGCCGAGCTCCTGCCCCACTGGAACGACACCTTCCTCTTCCTCTCCCGCGTCCGGTTGGTGGGCATGGGGGGTGACACCAGGGGGGACATCGTGGGCACAGAGGGGCAGGGGCTGGAGGTGGGGCCAGGGGAGAGGGGGGCACGGGGAGGGGGCCTTGATGAATGAGGTGCCGGGGTACACTGGGAGCTTGGGGACTCTGGGGCAGGGGATCCTTGGGGACACCAGAGTTCCCAGGGACACCGGGGTGGCTGGGGGATGCTGGGAGCCCTGGGGATCCTGGGACAGCAGGGGGGCACTGGGAGCCCTGTGAACACGGTGTCCCCGAGTGTCCCCCGTGCCATGGTGCCAGCAGTGGGTGCCACAGGGCGGCGGGAGGCCGGGCACTGGTGCACTGCCGGATGGGGCTGAGCCGCTCGGCCGCCACGGTGCTGGCCTACGCCATGAAGGAATTCGGGTGGTCCCTGGAGCGGGCGCTGCGGCATGTCCGGCACCGCCGGCCCAGCGTCCTGCCCAACCCCGGCTTCATGCGCCAGCTCGACTTCTACCAGGGCATCCTGAGCGCCAGGTGCGTGGGGACAGGGTGGGGACAGCAGGGTGGGGCCAAGGGAGTGAGGGCAGGTGGGCACGAGCAGGTGAATGGGGACAGGTGGGAGGGACCAAGGGCGTGGGGCCTGGGCTAACCACACCCCTGTGTGATAAGAGGGTGGGGCTGTTGTGACCACACCCCTGAGGGTGGAGTGGGTGGGGCCCTATTCGGGGAGGGGTGAATTTTGTGGGGGAGGAGCCTATGGGAACCCCACCCTGCCGAGTGGGTGTGGCTCCAAGCGGGGGCGTGGCCAGGTGCTGATTGACAGGTCTGTGGCAGCCGGCACAGCAGCCTGTGGGAGCCCCGGGCGGCCGAGAGGACGCCGCACCCCGAGGAGGACACCGCGAAGGACACGAGCATCCTGTCCCCGCTGTCCTCCCCGCTGGCGTCCCCGCAGCCCTCTGAGGAGGAGGCAGCCGGCGGGGGGCTGCTGGGGGCCTCTCGGCGGCCCCGCATCTCCCTGTGCGCCGTCATGCGGACCATCAGCCTGCTGGAGACCCCCGAGCCCCCCGAGCTGCTCGGGGAGCCCCTGGCCGGGGAGGTGAGCGGCGGCCGGGGTGGGCTGAGGGTTGCGGCCGCAGGGTGACAGCGGCATGGGATGACCCTGCTGTCCCCCCTCAGGTGTTCAAGGCCGCGGAGGAAGTGGGGGATCCCTCGCCGAGGCCACGACCCTCGTCCCGCCCGCGCGGGGTGGTGCGCCAGGCCAGCCTGGATGGCGGCCCCGCCCCCTTCGGTGACCACACCCACAGTGACGACCACGCCCAGTGCCACACCCATGCGCCTGACAACGCCCACACTGATGAACCCACTCCTTGATTTGGGGGAGGTGGGACAGGGCCCCCCCGCTGCCACGGCAACGAGGGGGTGAGGCCTGTCCCGGGGCCGGGGTCATCGAGCCGGAGCGCCCCGCCCACGCCACGCCCGCGCTCTGGGGGTGGGAGGCGCCTCTGCCTCAGCCCCGCACGCACAGAACACCGACACCGCTCCTGCACCGGCAATAAAGTGTGGAAATGGCAGCCCCCTGATGGCTCTGTGGCCCTGAGCACGTGGAGGGTGGGGCGCCGTCAGCAGGGGCCAGAGTGAGGGCTCTGGGGGCTGCGGGAGGCGGGCGCGCACAAGGACCCAGCCGCGCCATGTTGTGCGGCACGCAGGGAACCACAACTCCCGGCGGCCTTTGCGCGAGAAGCACAACTTCCGGGTTGCCACGGCAACCGTTGCGGCCTAGGCCCGAACTGGAGCCTGGGCTGGAATTAACTCTGAAATTGGTGCTGGAAGCGGGACCGGGGCAGTCCCGGGGCCCGGCAACGAAGGAGTGAAGTGGGCAGAAAGCCTGCAGCCCGCTGTGGCCGTGGCAGAGGGGCAGGCTGGGCACACCCTGCCACTCACTGTCATGGTGTCATCCCCTTCCCACCATGGTGTCCCTTCATGTTATGTCACTCCTGACCCACAGTACACCTTCCACCATCCCAGGTTGCTTCAAGCCCCGTCCAACTTGGCCTCGGGCACTTCCACAGCTTTCTGGGCAACCTGTGCCAGGGCCTCAGACCCTCACAGGGAGGAATTTCTTCCCAAAATCTCACCTAAACCCTTCTCCCAGGGAAGGAGATTCCTGGCTCCTACTGCCCCTGAGGCTGCTACTGTCCATCTCCTTGGGTTGTTCCTGTGGCTGGAGCTATCCCAGACACTTCCCCCCTTCCTGGGACACCCACCAGGTTGGGACTTACCCTCTGCTAAGGAAGGAGCATGGGAATCTCCCTCCTTCTTCCCACCAGGGGGGCACAACCCTGGGCTGGCTGGCTGTGGAGTGGTTATTTTTTGGGGGTCCACCTAAACACCTCAGTCCCGTGCCCAGCAGAGGAATTATGTCCCTGTAAAAGATATCCAAGGGACTGCAGCTCCAACAGAGGAGTAAGATCTGGCTGGGTAATGCAATCCAGAAGGTCGGGAGCCTGCAGTGTGAGTGGGACGGGAGCTGTGGGTGGCCCCCCACCCATCCCACGCCATTCCAGGTTACTGCCAGCTCCGACGCTCCATTGCAGCCTTGGGATAGAAACTATTAATTTTATTGATAAAGCAACAGAAAAAGCTGGTGAATTAAGTCATTGATAACCCGAATAATTAACAGACATATCCTGTTATTTACGATTCTGCACACAGCAAAGCTGCTAATTAGGGCTAATAAACATCTGAATCCCACGGGACGCTGTCACACTTCCCACCCCACTGCAGAACATCACCACAACCCACAGCCACCTGCCTCACCCCTCTGTGCTCACTTTCAACTGATTTTATAGCTCATTCTTCATTTTTTCCCCCCATTTCTGGAGAAAAAAATCCCACCTCCCTTTCTCCACCCAAGAGCTGATTTTTCCCCCTGCGTCGCAGTTGGGTGGCATTAAAACTGTGTGGCTGGACACCCCACCTGGCTTTTTTTTGGGGGGGGATGCAACTCCCTGCCCTCCCCCTGCACCCCAAGGGCTTCACCCCGCCCCGTGCCCCCCCAGACAGCACACAGCACCCCTTCCTTCGCTCACACCAGCTTTAATCCGCCCGGTGTCCCTGGAATAGGGTCTGGGAGCGTCGGGAATGGTCCCCCCCATTCCCTCGGCGCGGCGCCTCAGAGCTCGTACTCGTGCCAGAGGCTGCGGGGGCACAACGGGGGTCAGCGGGAAGGGTGGGGGGCACCGGGACAGGATGCCCTGTGCCCCCCACGCACCCATCCCACCCCACACCCACCTGTAGGTGACGTCGGGGTTGTCCCGGTGCTCCAGAAGGGCGTCACGGATGGGGCCAGGGGGGCTCAGCCCCAGCTCTTGTGCCCGCTCCCAGCGCTGCAGGCGGGTGATCCCTGCAGGATACCGGGGGTCAGCGGGGCCGGGGGGAGCCCGGGGCCACCGGGACAACCGGGGGTGCTCACCGGTGCAGGGTCCGTATTCCCAGGAGAGGTCGAAGCGCCGCAGCATCTCCAGGAGCGCCGGGTCCACGGGGGGCTGCGAGGGGGCGCTGGGACAGTCCCGCACCTGCACCTTCACCTTCACCTGCACTTTGTCCTTGTCCTTCTTGTCCTTGAGCCTGCCCGGGGGCCGCCCGGGGCCCCGCCGCCGCCGCCGCGGGAAGGAGTCGGTGATGCGCCGGGGCTGCTCCATGGCCCTGCGCGACATGGAGCTGGCACGGCCCCGCCGCTACCGGGAACAGGGCGGGACCCGCCGCTACCGGGAACCAGCGGGAGGGAGGGACCCGCCCCCTCCCCTGCCTGTGGCCGGGCGGAAGCGGCGGGGCCGGGCTGGGGAACCGGCTATGGACACTCTCGGCCACTGCCACCCTGGCGGTGGTCCCGGTCCCCCGCCCCTCTCGACACCCCCGGCTGTCCCCGGGTGCTGTCACCCCCCCCAGTTGTCCTCGCCACCCCCCGCACTGTCACCCCCGCGGCAGCTTCTGTCACCCCGAGGGCACTGTCACCTCCATCTCAGTGTTCCCTATTGCCCCTGGCACTGTCACCCTCCCAACTGCGCCCACTACCCTCTGGCATTGTCACGCCTGTGGTTCTTCTCCCTGTCCCCATCAACATTGTCACCCTCATCCCAGCACTGCCCATCACCCTGGATCCTGTCACCCCCCTGTCTATCCCCATCAGCCTCCAAACCATGACTCACGCTGTGACACTGTCACCCTCTGCCCCGTCCCACTCTGTCCTGTGTGTCACTGTCTGTCCCTCCAGTGCCTGTGCCACCCCCAGCTGTAGTGACACCGTCCCGGGTGAGGGGGTGACACTGCAGGTGCCACCACTGCAGATTTGCCTGAGGCTTTCAGCCCTCCCTTGGGAAACTGAGAATAACTGAGATGCGTGCCCTGGGACGGGGTGACTCCCAGGGGACCCCGCTGTTTCCCTCAGTGGTGACACGTGAGCCACCAAGCCGTGTCACCGCTGCAACAGTCAGTGCTGGGGGGACACAAAACCCCACAGAAACCATCAGAGACTCCACACCGCTCTTTAATTTGAGGTTGGCTTTTCTCCGGCGTGGAGAGGGGACAGCAGGGCCTCAGGGCCCGTCCCTGTCCAGGCTGGGATTGTGCAGGATGTAGCGGCAGACCCCAGGCAGGCGCTGGTGGCCCAGCAGCTCCTGCAGCTGCTGCATGGGCCGGTTGCCCAGCGCCGTGTGCCCGAACGTGGGGAACCCGCGGGCCTGCGCCCGCTGCGCCGCCACCGTCAGTGCCACCTGCATGTGGCCGCGCCGCCGCTGCTCGGGCAGGGTGTAGCTGTGGGTGCCCGTCCCGAAATGATCCGTCAGCACCCAGGCGACGGGCTCCCCGCTGCCATCCTGCAGGCACACTTGCGGGAAGCGCCCCAAAATCTCGGCCAGGTAGCGCCGGCTGCGGGCGTTCCCCCCGTAGGGCCACGTGTTGTTGAGCAGGTCCACGTGCGAGGGCTGCAGGGAGCCCACCCGCACCCCGGGGGCCGGCCTGGGGGAGGCGGGGGTCAGTGGGGGGCTCAGGGGTGTCCCCATGTGGGGACGGGGGTGGGGGCCTCTCACCGGGGCTCCGGCATGGTGCTGGGGTCAGGGTGCCAGTAGGAGTAGTACTCGACGATGTCCAGCTCCACGCCCTTCCTCCCCGCCAGGTCCTGGGACACCGTGGTCACCCCATCCTGTAGCCCTGGGGATGGGGATGTCAGGGGGTCCTGCTCCCCCTACACCCCACCATCCCTGTCCCCAGCCCCTCTGTGTGACCCCAGTGTCCTCCTCAGTGTCCCCAGGAGCTACCTGCAACCCCAGTCTCTATTTCCTGCACCCAAATCCCTGCTTCCGGTGTTCCCAGTACTCAAATCCTGCTCCCAGCTCCCTCAAGTACAACCACAGTACTCCCCAGTGCCCCCAGCACCTCCAAGTCCAACCCCAGTGCCCCCCAAGACCCTGCTCCCAGGGTCCCCAGCAGTGCAATTCCCCGGTGCACCCCAGCACCCCCAAATCCAACAACGGTGCTCCCCGGCATCCCTAAATCCCGCCCCAACACTTCCCACTGACATCACCCGTCAAACCCCACCCCAGCACACCAAGCCGTGCCTCCTGTGCTCCCCAGCACCCAAACACCCATCCCCAGTGTCGCCCAGCACCTCCAATACCCTCCACCAGTGCCTCCCAGTTCCTCCCTGCCTCCAACAGCTCTCCCCAGTGTCCCACGCTCCCAGTGCTGCCCGGCACCCCTCACAGCATGCCCAGTGCCCCCCAGGACCCCGGTGTCCCCAGGCCACCGATGAGGGTGAAGGCGACATCCCAGCGCAGGCACCCAGGGGTCTCCAGCAGCGCCCGGTACGCCCCCAGGTCCCGGTAAAACGCTGCCTGTGTGTTCCAGTAGCCATCGTTCACCAGCACCTGGGGGCACCCACGGGTGCTCTGAGCACACCTGCCACGTGCCAGGGCACCGTGTCACCGCCCCCCTCTACTGTGCCCCGTGTCCCCGCTGGCTACCTCTCCGCTGGGCCGGGCCAGCACAGCACCGAATTCGGGCCATTTGTCCACCAGCACCTCGAACTGGCCAGGGTTGCCCCGGTTGATGTTCAGTACTGCCCCGAAAACCTGGGGGAGAGGGGGGGTCAGCAGTGGGGGACAAAGAGGGGACAGATGGGGGTCAGGGATGGGGGCTAGATATGGGGGACATGGGGGCAGATGTGGGGTCAGAGCTAGGGGGAGGGGGGCAGGTGTGGGGGACAGGGTGACAAAAGGGTCCCTGGTGACACAGGGGGCCCCATCACCGGCAGGGCGAGGGGCAGGCTCTTCCTCAGGATCCCCTCCAGGCGCTGCAGCTGGGCTGGGTGCGTCAGGATCTGCATGGTCCTGCTGAGAGACCCTCGATAACAGGGGGACAGGACCACCAGGCATGGCCCCTGTCCCTATCCCTTTCCCCATGGTCCCCAGCTCCTCCAGCACTCACCCTGCAACAATCCTGAGTCTGTGGGTCCCAGAGGGCCTTGTAGTGGGAGTCTGGAGACTGTGTGGCACTCGGTGACAATGGTTAACACCAGCTGTCACGGGCCAGCGAGTGCCCCCTGCCTTGGGGGGCAGCGGGCAGGGTCCATCCTGCTGGGCACTGGGCACTGGGCCAGCCCTGTGGCCGCCTGGGGACGGGTGCTCAGCTGGGACACTCTGGGACACTGCCCCAGTGCCACCAGCGCCCCACGGATCCTCGGTGTCACTGCCTGCCCCACGGTCACAGAGCCATGCAGATCCTGAGGTGCCCAGCCCAGCTGCAGCTCCTGGAGGAGGCCCTGCGGAAGAGCCTGCCCACCACCCTGCCGGTGACAGGGACCCCTCTGACCCCTCTGTCCCCTCTGCCCTGTCCTGCTGGTGACAGAGTCCCTGGGGGCCCCTTTGTCCCCTCACCCTTGCCCTGTCGGTGTTGCTGATCCCTCTGTCCCCTCTCCCGTGCTGGTGAGGGGACCCTGGGGACTCTGGGCACCCCTCTGTCCCCTCTCCCCTGCCCTGCTGGTGACAAGGACCCTGTCCTGCAGGTCCTGGGGACTGTGATGACGGTGGCCAGGGGGAACCCAGCCTCCCACGAGGTGCTGGTGGACTCCTGGCCCCATTTCGGCATTGTCCTGACCCGCCTGTGCCCAGAGGTGCTGCCCCAGGTGTCCCTGTCCTGGCAGCAGCACCCCACACACCGGGGGGCTGGGAATCAGGGTGCCACTCTCAGCCCCATGTCCCTTCCAGGAGCACAGGGACCCCAGGGACTACTACACCAACCAGCTGGCTGTGTTCTACCGGGACAAGGGAGCCCTGCAGGCACTGCTGGGGGGCACGGAGGCGGTGACCGGGGCACGGGCCTTCCAGATTATGGGTAAGGATGGCACTGGGGGGGACACAGGGCTCCCCTACCCACTGTCTGGGTCCCCTGTCCAGCTGACAGAGGGTTCCAGGGATGCAGGATGGGCTGGACGAGGCCGTACGGGAGGTGGCCAGTGCCAGGGGGCTGAAGGTGGAGACGATCCAGCACCGGGCGTTGATTAGCCCCGAGCCCCCCCAGCCCCGCAGGCAGTGAGTGAGGGGCACTGGGGGACATGGGGCACTGAGGGACATGGGGCACTGGGGGACATGGGCACTGGGGGGCCAGTCACGTCCCTGGGTGGCACATGGAGACCTGTCACATTTCTGGGTAGCACAGGGGGGTCATAGTCACATCCCTTGGTGGCACAGGGGTTTCCGAGCATATCCCTGAGTGGCACAGGGTGGCATGAGTGGGATCACTGAGCACACCCCTGGGTGGCACAGGGGTTTCTGAGCACTTCCCTGAGTGGGACAGGGATCACTGGGTGACTTGAGTGGGTTCACTGGGCACACCCGTGGGTGGCACAGGGGCGTACCCAATCCCATCCCTAGGGGAAACAAGGGCCCCAGATTCCATCTCTGGGTGGCACCAGGGTTCCCAATCCCATCCCATCTGCCATCCCGGCTGGGAACAGGGTTCAGCCTCCATGCCCCGTTGCAGGATGCCCCCGGGCCTGCGCCTGGCGCCCGTGTCCCCCTCCCACGTCCCGCTGCTCAACGCCACGTGGGCCCTGGGGGGCAATGCCCGCAGCCAGGCGTTCCTGCTGGGGCTGGTGCGGACGCTGCCCTCCGCCTGCCTGCTGGGCCCGCGGGGCCGCCCGGTGTGCTGGAGCCTGCTGGACGGGCACGGCTGCCTGCGCCACGGCTACACGATGCCCGCCTGGCGCGGCCACGGCCTCACCGGGGTCGTGGTGGCCGCCATAGGCCGGGAGCTGCACGCCCGCGGCTTCCCCGTCTACGGCGCCGTACGGCCCCACAACACGGCCTCGCTGCGTGCCCTGCAAGCCATCGGCTTCCTGCCCCAGCCCGGGACCTTCTACATGATCCTGGGCACCCCAAAGTAGTGCCCGGGGAGGGCGTGCCAAGATGGAGGGTGCCTGTCCTCGGGGACACCCCGATTCCCACACTGAGCTCAGTTTGGAGTCGTTCCCTCTGCTCCCTACTGAAGGCACAGGGGGAAACATTCCAAATTCCACACGGAGCTCCGGGTTTGGAGCCGTTCCCTCCGGTCCCCACCGGGGTGTGGCGCCGGGCGGGGCAGGGCGCTGGAGAAAGGCTTTTATTCGTTCATACAAGAATAGATCTTCTGCAATAAATACCCCAATAAATAAACATCTCCAATAAATAAACACTCATAGACGCACCGGGACAGCGGCCACGCCCCGGCCGCGCCCCATGGCCCCACCTCTGCATCCATGGGCAACCGTGGGGGAGGCGGGGCTTGGATAAAGGGGCGTGGCCGGCTGCGGGGAGGAGGCGGGGCTTGCTACACAGGCGAGTGGGCGGGGCTTATTGCCATCCGGGGCGGAGCCTACTGCTCCGGGGCGGGGCTTGCTGCTGGCTGGGGCGGGGCTTATTCCTACACTCAGAGGGCGTTGGTCCTTTTTGGGATGGGCAGGGTTTGCACCCACTCCGGAGATTTTAGGAAGGGGGACAGGCACCCTGGAGGTTGGGGACACCCTGGCGGGGCACTTGGAAGTCAGGACACCTGTCCCTTAAGACACAACGTGGTGGCAGAGGGGCTGCAGGGTGACTGTGGTAGCACTTTGGGGTCAGGAACTCCACCCCTTAAGGCACAGCCGGGTGATGATGAGGATGTGGAGTGGCTTTGGCAGCACTCTGGGGTCAGGAGACACAGTTTTGAAGGGACGCTGGTGGCGGAGAGGGGACGTGGAGTGGCTTTGGTGGCACTTGGGGTCAGGAGACCCATCCCTTACAGCAGAGTGTGGTGACAGAGGGGATGTGGCACGGCTGTGGTGGGTGGCACATGGGGTCAGGAGCCCCTCACTTAAGGCACGGTGATGGGAGTGGGATTGTGAGGTGGCTGTGGTGGCACTTGGGGGTTAGGAACCCTATTTCTCAAAGCACACTGGTGATGGAGAGGGGACGCGGGGTGGCTGTGGTGGCACTTGGGGTCAGGAGCCCCATCTTTCAAGGCACTGCCAGGTGATGATGAGGTTGTGGGGTGGTTTGGGGGTCAGGAGCCCCATTTCTCAAGGCACACTGGTGGTGGAAGAGGGGACCTGCATGGCTGCGGCGGCACTGTGGGCTCAGAACCCCCTCACCTCCAGCCGCAGGGTGACCACAGCAGGCGGCACCTTCTTCTTGAGGCGGTTGAAGTCCTTGGCCGAGCGCCAGAGCCAGGTCTGCAGCTCCTTCAGCAGCCAGAAATCATCCATCTTCTTCAGGAAGTCATTGGGGGCCGCGGGCACGCCGGGGGGCGTGGGGGGCGCGGCGGGGCCGGCGGGCAGCGGGTACCCCAGCGAGGACATGACGCCGCCGATGCTGAGCACCAGCCCCTGGAGGCTGGCGCAGAAGTGGGCGAGGCGGTGGCGCAGCTCGGCCGTGCCCACCTGCCCGTCCAGCACACGCAGGTAGCAGAGCAGGCGGCTGTAGGCCCGATAGTTGGCGGCCAGGCGGGCGTTGTCCGTCAGGCCCCGCCACAGGTCCAGGTCCACCGTGGCGCTGGGCACCCGCTCGGCCCGCGCCAGCCGCGGAGGGTTGAAGTCGGGCTCATTGAAGGGGGGACCCAGGTAGTTCAGCTGGAAGGGAAGGGGGGTGCCAGCGGGGTCAGGTCTTCACGTCCACCCTGTCCCCACACATCTCCCCCATCCCAGCTCTCCCTTCGCTTACCACGTCCCCCTTCCCACTGTGCCCCCACTGTCCCCAGGCCGGACATGCCCAGCACACCCCAGGCAGTGCCACCGTCACCGCTTGGCACCCAACGTGCCGGCACCGCCGAGGGCACGTCAGGGCAGGGACGGGGAACCTCCGGGTGAGTCGGCGACGCCGGCGGGGAGGGAGAGGCGGATGCCCGCGCCCATGACGGAATCATGGGCCGAGGGGAGGGTGCCCGGGAGCCGCCCTGCGCCCCGGGGGCGATGAGGCATTTCCGTGACCTCCGGCGTGGGAGCAGCTGGGCACGGGGTGGATATCCCGGGGGGTAGATGAGGACTCACGTAGGTGCCGGCGAGGGTGCGGAGCTGGTGCTCCAGGTAGCGGGTCAGGTCGTAGGTCTGCTGGATGGACTGGCCGGCGCCCAGCTCCTCGGAGCAGTTCAGCGCCGGCAGCGCCGGCAGGTTGCAAAGCGCGGCGCACAGGAAGGTGAAGATCCCCCAAGAGTCACCTGCGGGGGACACACGGCACCTCAGGGGGGGGTGACAGGGACACTCCGACTCTGTGCGTGCGGCGCTGAGCCTGCGGAGTATCCCTGTGTCACCCGTCTGAGCGCGGGGAAACTGAGGCACGGAGGTGAGGAGGGTGGGGGCCCTCTCACCTCAGCACCCCCCTTGGAGCAGCAGGGACCCCCCACCTCAGTGCGGTGACCCCCCGGCTCCCCTCGGAGCGCTCCCGCCCGCGGCTGCACCAACAATCCTTTATATGGTCTGGAGCAGCGCGCCCGCGGCATTCCCGCCGGGACGCACGCCTGGGATATATTTGGGCACCGCCAACGCCGCAGCGGGCCGGGCACCCAGCGGGGACCCCCGCCGGGGGGCCACCGGGAAAGCGGTGGGGGGTGGGACGCGGCTCCGAGGAGCGGCCGGGGCGCGGGGTGACCTTTGCGGAGGCACCGGAAAGCGCCGGCGGGGTCCCCGTCATCGGCCTGACGTCAGGGCGGCCCGGGACCGCGGCCCGCCGGCCGGCGGCTGTGGAAAGGTCA
Source organism: Corvus kubaryi (assembly GCF_017639235.1). NCBI lineage: Eukaryota > Metazoa > Chordata > Aves > Passeriformes > Corvidae > Corvus > Corvus kubaryi. Next base: position 257,740 of record NW_024581062.1, on the reverse strand, counting down.
CGGCCCGCGGCCAGGACACGCCGGCCAGCTGGCACCCCCGGCTCGCCACAGCCGGCCTTCCCGGCAGCGCCTCCCGGGAAAGACCGGCCGTTGGCACGGCTCGGCACCGCGGGGCTCCTGCTGCGGGCAGCCCCCCGTGCCCCCGCGCGTCACCGCTCCCCGTCACCGGCTGCCAGTGACGCACGAAGGTCCTCGGGGACACCCCGGCTCCGGCCACAACAGCCCCACCGCCGTGGGTGTCCTGCAAACTGCAAGGCTCGCTGTGGGGGATGCGAGTGCCCAGTGGGTGTGCAGGACACTGGTGACACCTGGGAAACGTCCAGGACACACCTGGGATACACTTTGTGTGTGTGCATCGCACAGGCACCGTGCACGCGTGGCACCGTGCACGTGTGTGATGCACCACACGCATGAGACACCACACCGGTGTGTCACCTACCACACGGGCGTGTGACACGTGTGGCACGCACAGGACACGCCAGGCGAGCGTGCTACGTCCTGCGCACACACCCCACGAAGGGGGGGACACGCTGATGCGTGCCATCCACGCGTGACACGCCAGGCACACACCACACCGTGCTGTGACACCCCATGTGACTCCACATGCCCCCGTGCCCCCCGTGCCGGTGCGTGGCAGCCACGGCTGGCCCCGGCTCGCCCGGTGCCCCGCGGTGGGCACGTGCCGCCTCTTGCCCGCGTTCCGGTGCGTCCCAGCGCGTGGAGCGGGTGGCCGGCCCCGCGTGCGTGCGAGCGTGGGCCGGGGGGGGCTGGCGGGGGGGCTGCGGTGACTCACACCACACACACACCCCCCCTTCCCGGTGTTTGCTTTGGCCGGACCCTCGCCCACCGCCGGCTCCGCTTTCCAGGTGGGATTTACACCCGCCCCGGCCTGGCCAGGGCCAAACCAAACACAGCCAGGGAGCGGGATGGGGGGGGCATGGCAGGGATGTGGGATTGGGATGAAGCCATGGTGTCTCCTGGGCAGGTGGCCGGGGCATGAGGGTGAGGATGAGGATGATGGAGGTGAGTGTCTGAGGGATGGGAATGGTGGGATGCACAGAATGGATGGCACTAGGTAGTGGTGACCATGACGCAGTGACGACAGTGACCCTGGCACAGCACTGACAGTAACCATGACACACATGACACAGCAGTGACAGTGACACTGGCACAGTAATGATGGTGGCCATGACACAGCAGTGACAGTGACTGTGGCACAGCAGTGATGATGACAGTGGCACAGCAGTGACAGTGACCATGGCACAGTAGTGACGGTGACCACAGCAGAGGGGTGATAATGGCCCAGCCATAGCGGGTGCCCCCGCTGTCCCTTGCCCACCCCTGTCCCAGTGGCTGGCGCCGGGCACCCACTGGCACAGACAGTGGAGGAGGGAGGATCCAGCCGGCACAGCTGGATCCCGGTGACGTTGGAGAGGAAGAGCCCGAGGGTTTCAAAACCGGCCCTGGAGAACGGCCAGGATGCTCCCAGCCCATGTAAGCAGCTCATGGCGTGCCTGTCCGGGGTCACCCGCTGGGCCCTGGGGACGCCCGAGGAGCCGGGGTGATGAGGGGCCATGGGAGCGGGCACCCTCTGGCTCTGCCAGCAGCACCCTGGGACACCCACACTGGACACACCGGTGGTGCCCCTCGCACACATGGCAGCGGGGACGTGGCTCACCCGCTTTTGAGGTGACAGCCGGGACCCCTGGCCTGCCACCCGGCCAGCGGCACAGGCAGCATTGCTGGCCAGACCTCCTGGCCAGTGGCCGAGGCGGGAATTCGGCCACGGAGCTGGTGAGCTGTTCCCTGGGCATGCTGTGGGCAGAGCCACCAAGGGCCGAGCGACCGCAGCCCTCCCAGAGCCGCTTTCCCGAAACTCTGGTGGCGGGGGTGGCAGCCGGGAAGGGGAGACCCCCTGGCCCCGGAGCCCCTGGCAGCGGACGGAGCTGAGCCGGCCCCCGACGCTGCGGCGGGAGCTGCCCTATCTGATGGGCCGGCGTCCAGCGGCGAGCAGAGCCTCATCCCACCCCGCAGCCCCATTCCTGGGGCCAGCACGGGAGGTCTCGCTGTGGCCAGGCATGACTGTGGCACTGAGGACAAAGCAGCCCTGTCCCCACTGCCTCAGCCACTGTCCCGGCCACCAACTGGCAACACTTAACCCTCCATGGGGCGTTTCCCAGTCCAAAGTGGCCGGCAGCTCCAAGGGGCTTGGAGTGGGTGACACTCAAGGGCTCATGGACAGATGCCTCTGTGTCCCCACACTGCTGGCATTTAACCCCACTGTGTCTGGGGAGGTGACACCATGGCATAGCAGCAGCCCTGTGGAGCCAGCACGGTGGGGGCACGAGGATGCTCACGTTCCACACCTGGATATCATGGACACAGCATTCCCTGAGCTCCAACAGGAAGAACATGTGTGCCCTTGCTCCCCGACAGCGCCCACAGCCACCACAGTGGGGTCCCCATCCCATCCATCCCATTCTATTGCATCCCATCCACCCCATCCTATCCCATCTCATCCCATCCACCCCACGGCGAAGCCACCGTGCCAGGAGAGGGTGGTGGCGTGGGGGGTGCGTGGCCCTGCGTCCCCCCAGTCCCGGCCGTGCCTGTGCTCGCGGCGCTGAGTGTTTACATCCTGTCTCCTCCATGTGTTTATAAATGCGGCCGCGCACGGGAGACTCCAGCGAGGCCGTAATTAGCTGGGCCTGGATTTCCCATCCGGCTCCGGCTCCAGCTCCAGCCAGCGGCACAATGGAAACACCCCCGCCGGCGAGGGGGGCGCAGGCCCCTAATCCCAACCAGACCCCGCTGCCCTGCACGCACGCCCCACACCCAGGAGCCACGAGAGGCACCTCGATCCCTTCCCGCCGCTCCTGGCACAGGTCACGGAGCCACGCAGCCCAACAGCTCCCCCAGCACCATTCCAGGGGTTCACCGGCACAGAGCCAGGCTGGCCGCTCTCCAGCAGGGCAGGGGACCCCCGGTGCCAGCCCGTGTGGCACCACAGAGCCGTGGGTGACACACCCTGGCACCTCCAGCCCCGCTGCCACCGCTGGCATCGCCCGCCACGGGGACACTGCCTGGCTGGGTCAGTGTGGGACCGGCAGCTCTGGCGGGCACAGCCGTGCCCTGATGTCCCCACAGCACCCTGGTGAAGCCCGGGACGCCTCTGTCACCCACAGGCCACGTGCCACACGCAGCCACAACACTGCTGGGCCAGCTGCTTCCCAGATATCCCGGATACCCCATCCAGGAGTGCATCCCCGTGAGCCTGCCGGGGCGCTGGGACAGTGGCACAGGGACATAAGCGCTGCCTCCTCGGGGAGGGGGGCGGGGGGGGCATGATTTATGGGGCTCGGTGCCACTTAGCAGGGCATAAATCTCCCCCCAGCGCGGCCCTGTAAGCAGAGCCCTCCGCATTTCCCCGCGGAGCCTGCGCCTAATGCAGCCCAGATGTGCGGCCGCCACCGTGCTCTCGCGCCGCCTGCTAAATAGGCACGGGGACACCGCGGATGCCGAGAGCCCCCGAGCCCCGCCAGGGACACCACCTGGGCAGCCCACGGGTGGGGATGTCCCAAAACGGGGAGCGGGGTTGTGGCAGCCGAGCTGCAGCCGTGCGGCCCCTCCTCGGCGTCCCCTTCCCCGCCCGTCCCCGCAGGCCTCGGCACCGGCTGTGCCACCGGTTCGGCCACGTCTGCCGGGATCGGCGGCAGCGGGAAGGGGGAGAGGAAGGGGCGAGGGAGGGCGATGGAGCCGCTGGGGATCCCGGCCTCGCTTTTCCGGTTCCCCGGCGCTCGCCCCGCTTTGCCCGTCCTGCGTCACCGCCGGCACCGCGGGAGCTGGACCCGAACCCGGCGCCGGCCTCGTGCTGCCCCGGCCCCGGCCCCGGTCCCGCCGCCCGGGACCCCGGGGAGCCTGGCGGAGCCCACACTTTGACCTTTTAAGGGTGTTTTCCAGCATTTTCCCCGATCCCCGTGTGCCGCCAGGCCGGCCCGGCCCCCCAACAGCCCCGGGGGTGCCGGTGGCCGCTGGGGCAGGGGGAACAAACCCGTCCCCTCCCCAGCACCCCAAAATCCCGCTGCTGTGTCCCGCAGCAATCTCGCCTGATCTAGCGGCGGCGTTCGGTGTCAAGCGCCGAAATCCAGCCCCGGGCAGGATAACTAACTTTTCCTGCCCCCCATAAATCCCACCGACTTTCCTTTTCCTCCCCTCTGTCAGTCCCGGGGTTTAATTCTCCGTGCTCAGCGGCGGTTCCCTCCCTGGTAATCACAAACATGCATGGAAAAGAGGGAACGAGAGAAAGAGGGGAAAAAAAAAAAAAAAAAAAAAAGAACAACAACCCAACCTAGAGAGGGGAAAGTCTTAAATCAATCCCAAAGCCAGACAGACGTTTTAATCACGTCAAATTAAAATCAGCAGTCGGTTTGGAAAGGGGGGAAAAACTCCCGGCAGATGCAGGCAGGGGAGTTGGGGCAGCCCCCCGCCCCACGCCCAGCGCCGCTGGCTTACCTGAGAGCTCCCCGGTTACATTTAGCATAGTCGGGGTGCAGGGGGATTTTGGGGGGGCTCGGCTCTTGCTCGGCGCCCCGAGCCCGCCCGCTCGCCTCCGCCCCGGGTCGCTGCTTCGGTCGCGGTTCGGGGTTGGGTGGTGGTTTTTTCTTTTTTGGTTGGTTTCTGGCTTTTTTTTTTTTTTTTTTTTTTTTTTTTCTCCTTCCCTCGGTCTCTATTTGTTTTGGTTTGGGCT
>NW_024581062.1:227067-252893 GCF_017639235.1 Corvus kubaryi | reverse complement strand
CCCTTTTGGGGTGTGGAGGGTTCGCACCGTGCTCCGGCTGCCTCGCTCGCCGCCGTTCCCCCCTTCCACCTCCCTTGATTTGCTCTTTTGATTGGGGTCCAGGAATGCAGGAATAAAAAAAATAAAAAAATAAAAAAAAAAACAAAAAGAAGGAAAAAAAAACTGGAGCTCGCATCCACCCTCTCCAAGCTGCTGCCTCCCTTCTTTCCTCTTTTTTTTTTCCCAATTCAAGTGTTAAGCAGAACCAGGTTGCTTTCAAGAATGTATTTGATGCAATTGTACACAAGAGCGGGCTCCATTCATTCCCTCGCTCTCCCCCCCGCCCCGGCTTTATCCCCCATTTCCCCATCCCCGGGGTCCCGGCACCGGGCAGAGGTGGGGAGGCTGGAGCTGAGCCCCGGTGCTGCGGAAGGCGGAGGGGAGGGAAGGGAAGAGGGGGCTCCCCCGGGGTGCCGCTGGCCGGGTAGGAAGGGGGGGACCCCCCGCTTTCTCCCTCGCTGCGCCCCCCGTGTGCTTCTGGCTCCCGCCCGGCTTTTGTTAAAGTGGCAGCGGCGGGGCCGGTGCGGGGCCGGCGCGGGGCCGGTGCCGCTCGGCGGGGGGGTCTCCTACCTGCTCTCAGCTCCATGCGGGACGGGCGCGGGGCCGGGGCGCTGGGTGCGTGCTCTGGGGTCCCCGGGCGGGCAGGCAGCGGTCCCGCACACCGGCCCGGGACTGCGGCTCCCATTTGCCGCTCCGAGCCCTCTCGCCTCTCCTCCTCCCCGCGCACAGAGCCGAGAGCCCGGTCCCGGGGGGGGCACGGGGGGGACGGGACGGACGGGGGGGTCCGGGGAGGGGAGGACGGGGGGTGACGGTGCGAGGTGCGGCCGAGCGGCTCCTCTGGCGGGGCCGGGGCCGGGGGGGGGGGGGGGGGGGGGGGGGGTGCCAGCCTGCCCCCCCTTCCTTCCCCCCCCGGGGCAGCGGGGAGGAGCGGCGGAGGGATGGGGCCGGCCGGTGCGGGAGGGTGGCGGCGGGGCGGGGAGGGTGGGGGGTCCTCGGCTCTTCGCTGGCACGGCCAGCCCCCTCCCCTCCGGCCCAGAGAGGGGGTCCGGGGGCCGCGGACCCCCCCCGGCTTGGGGACCCGCAGCGCAGCGGGCACTGCCCCGCCGGGACGGCGGCAGGTGAGCGGCGGAGCGGGGGGAGCGCGGCGGGGTCCCGGCGGCACGACCGGAGCCCCTCGGATCGGCGGCGGCGGCGGCTCAGCCCCGGGGGGACCCTCAGCCCCGAGGGAGGGCTTCGCTTCTCTCGGCGCCCCCCGTCCACGCGGGGACGGGGAGGGACCCCCCCCAGCCCTTCTCCTCCGGGTGCCAGCGCCGCTTCCTTCTCGATTTTCCTCCCCCGTTAGGACGAGCCCCGTCCCGGCGCCCGCGGGGCCCTTGGCAATGACCGCGGCGTTCCCCGCAGCCCACCCGGCGCGAGTGGGGTGGATTGGGGGGCGTGGGGAGACCCCCAGGGCCAAGCGGAGCCGCCGCCGGAGGGGAGGGGGGCGACCCGACAGCCAGAGCCCCTCGTCCCTTCCCCTCGTGGCCCTCATCCATGAGTGGGTGCTGCCGCGGGGGCTCTCTCGGCGGGGAGGGGAACGTCCTGGCTCCCCCCAAAAAAAGCTTTGTTTAAAACAAAGGCGCTGGGAGCGCCGGGAAGGGCCGGGAGGTAACAGGCGGATTCGCTTCCACTCCAGACCCCGGCCCTGGCCAGGTCCGAGCCCTCCCGGACACGGGGGGCCTGCTCGGAGCACAGCGGGACCCTCTTTCCCCAAATCCAGCGGGACACTGGGTGCTGAAGTCATTAGCAGCAGTTTGGCGACCCCCCGTAGGGATAAACCACACGCGGGCGCGGTGCTGGCTGATTTATGGCTTGGGAAGTGCGGATTTGGTGTCGAATCCATGAGGAAGCGCCCAACAGACATGTCACGGGTGGCGAGGGGGGCTCTGGGTCCCGTCCCCCGGGTGAATGGGGGATACTCCACAGCCCTGAGGATCCGGAGGTGTCAGACTGAGCTGCCCAAACGACGCACGGATGGACGGAGCCCCGGCCCGGTTCCCCGGCAGAGTGTCTGGGGGGATCCGCTCGGCGTGGGGCCGGCCCCCTCGCCCCCCCAGCCGCGGGACAGGGTATCTGGTTTCCCCCCCGAGCCAGCAGATCCCGCCAGCAGCGCTGGAGCAGTTGGGAAAAGCCGCCGGCCCGTCCCCGGGGGTCTCCAGCTTGCCGAGGCGGTGGGGCTGCCCCTCGCTGCCTGCTCCCCTCCCCAAAACCCAGCGCTGCGGTTGCGTCTGGGGAGTTTTCCAGCTGCCACGGCTCCCGCTGGGCCAACACCTGAGACAGGAGAGGAGGAGGAGGAGGGAAACGTGGCCCGGCGGACGCGGCTCCCGGCTTTCCCAAGCCCCTCTCCCCGTGCCAGCCAGCGGTGCCAGGACGGAGCCCCCGCCCCAGGACGAAGCGGGCACAGGGCACAGGCAGGTCAAGCCGCTGGGAAGCCTCATCTCCGCATCCTGTTCTTCCTCCTCCTCCTCGCCCGGTGGCCGCAGCGGCTCCGCGTGGGTGAGGCCGTGCCCGCCCTGCCCTCGGGGCCACGTCACCGGGCAGCTGAGCTCACCTCCGTCCCACCCCGCGGCCGCGGGTCCCCCGGCCGGCGCCAGGGCCAGCCCGGCCTCCCACTGCTGACCTTTGCGGCCGACAGCCGGAGGAGGGAGAGACGGGGGGCGAGCAGACCCAGAAATCCCGGCTTTAGCCCCAAACCGCCCGCGAGGCGCGGGCTGGGAGGCTCCGGCAGCGCCCGGCTCCTTGGGGACACCCCTGGGGCGCAGGCAGGGGCACGGAGCAGCCATCCGGCTCGGCGTGTCCCCTCCTGCCGGGCTGGCAGCAAGAGCCCAGCTGTGGCCGTCTGTCTCCCCGCGCCGCTGCCTGGGCGAGGGCGCCGTGCCATGTGCCGGGAAGGAAGCCGGAGGAGCGGGAAGGACGCTGGGAGACCGCCCCGAGCCCGCCGGGTGCGAGGGTACACCCCTGTCATCTTCCCTGCCATCCCTGGGCGAAGCTCCCCAGCCCCAGGGGGAGTCATGGGAGAGGCGGCGCGGGCGCAGCTGAGCCTGGGGGTGCCGGAGCCCCCCGAGGGCTGCCAGGCTCCAGCTCCCAGCCCGTATCCAGCCCTTCCCTGGTCGGCGCTGGTGGGAAGAGGGAGGGGTGGCCTGGCCCTGGCCGCCGCTGAGGTGTGTGTGTCACGACTGCAGCCAGCTGCGTCCTCTCCGCAGCCCCATAAAACGCCGAGCCCCGAGGCCAGAGCCCCTCCTGGGGACGCCGGCTCCAGAGGAGCCCGGCTGCTCTGCCAGAGCTGGAACGGACACTCGCACACAATCCCATCCTCCTCCTCCTCCTGGGAGGAAGGGAAGTAGCCAGTGCTCACCCCAGGGGTGGAGGAGCCAGATCCGTCTGGAGCCCGAGCCCAGGCCAAGGCAGGCCTGGGAGTCCCTGGAGCGCCGTGCTGGCGATCCCAGCGCAGCCCCGTACACGTGGCTCGGGCTGTGGAGCCCCACAAAGGTCAGGAGTTTGTGTACCTGGAGAGGATGCATTGCTGAGGGGCGCCGGGTCCGGAATCCTGGATAAAAGGCACTGAGCACACCAGACAGGGAAAGGAGAAGGAGGAGAAGCTGTCACCATGTCCTGGAGGAAGGCAGCCACGGAAAAAGGGCTCTGCACCCCCCTTCCCACGTCCCTCTGCTCAGGTGCCAGCCCTGCTCCACAGTGGGGCCCCTCGGCTCGGGCTCCACGGCCACCGAGCCCGGGAGGAGGGACTTGGGAAGCGGCTGCTCCAGCGGCAGGCGGGAGCCGGCTGGAGGACCCCGCTGTGAGCACGACTCGAGTTCCTCACAGCCACATCCCCCCGGCTCCCTCGAGGCCACAACTCCAGAGCCTGTCGCTCCAGGCTGGCTGCGAGCACAGGCTGCTGGCTGAGCCCGTGTCACATCCCTGGAAGTGCTCGTGGCCACACTGGAGCAACTGGACCAGTGGGAAATGTCCCTGCCCATGGCAGGGGGGTGGGACTGGGTGGCCTTTAAGGTCCCTTCAACCCAAACCATTCTGGGATTCTACAGACAACCCACGGATACACCTAGTCAGCCCAGAATTTACAGTGCACCCCCACTGGAGAATCCTGGGACACCCCCAAGAATCCATCCTTGGAAGTGCTTGGAGCAACCTGGTCTAGTGAAAGGCGTCTCTGCCCATGGCAGAGGATGGAACTGGATGAGCTGTAAGGTCCCTTCCAACCCCAACCATTCCATGATTCTATGGGAAGCACAGCCAGCAGCACCTCCAGTGTGGACAGAAACCACCGAGCATTGACTTGCAGCATCTGACTTCCCCTGTGCCCCTGGGAGACAGGGATCCCCAAAACACAAGGATCTCGGGAAGCACCGGAGCAGCTCCAGTCCTTCGTGGGGAGCACCGTGCCCCGGGAATGCGGGAAGGGGCGAAGGGACCGGAAAGAGCAGGCAATGCTGCGGAAGGGCAGCCCCGCCCGGGATGCTGCCGGGAATGAAGCGAGGGTCAGGGTCCTGGGAGACACAAGCAGGGAACGGCCCCGGGACAGCCCCGGGATGGGTCGGAGGGCCCCGGGAAGGTCCCGGTGCGGAGCTGACCGCCGGGAGCCGCGCTAAGGGGCACGTCGAAGCCCCATTGGCTAAACCGCACGTCACTCGGAGCGCCGCCCAATAGCGCGCCGCGGGAGGCGGGGCTTACCGGCGGGGCAGTCCCGAGAGCAGCGGGGCCGGGGCCCCGCCCCTCCCGCCGGTCACGTGAGGCCACGCGCAGCGCCGTCACGCGCCCCCTCAGCGCGGACCAATCGGCTGGCGGCGGGGGCGGGACGGAGCGGCGCTCCTGGCCAATGGGGAGGCGGCCTGGGAGGGCGGGCGCGGGAAGCCGGGAAGGCACCGGCGGGGCGCGGCGGGGAAGAGGCCGGGACCACCGGGAAGGGACGGGGCAGGGGGGCTGCGGGACACCACTGCGGGGCCGCTGGGGACAGGCGGCACCGGTGGGGCGGGGAGGGAACAACAACGGCGGCGGGGGGGGCGGCGAGGCCCGACCAGAACCAATTGGAGGGCGTGGCTTAACCCGCGGGCTCCCTGAGGGGCGTGGCCTGCGGGGAAGGGGCGTGGCCTCTCTGCGGGGGCCGGGGGCGGCGGGCGCGAAGCCCCCACGTGCCCGCCCGCTGCCGGTGCCGGTGCCATGAAATGTGTCATCGCCGGCGGCAACGTCAAAGGTGAGCGAGGCCTGGGGGCCCGGGGGGTGCGGCACGCCCGGGGGGCCCTGCCTCACCCCCACACCCTCTCCTTCCCAGTCCTCGGCCGAGCCGTGCACTCGCTGTCCCGCATCGGCGACGAGCTCTACCTGGAGCCCACCGAGAACGGGGTACGCAGCGTCGGGGGGGCCGGGTGGGAGCTGGGGAGCACTTGTGCCCCCCTCCATCCCTGCAGGCCGTGCCAACACTGTGGCTGTGTCCCCAGCTGTCCCTCCGTGCCGTCAACTCCTCCCGCTCCGCCTTCGCCTCCTTCCTCTTTGCGCCCCTCTTCTTCCAGCTGTACGAGCCGGGCAGCGCCGGGCCCGACACGGAGCTCTTCCGATGCAAAGTCCACATGAAGGTGCAGTGTCTGGGCCCCCTCAGAGCTCCCCGTTCTTCCAGGGGGACCCAGGCAGGTGACAGTCCCCATATCCATCCCCTGCCCACAGTCCTTCCTGGGCATCTTCCGCTCACTGCCCACGCTGGAGAAGTCGGTGGGGAAATGCCTCATCCTGCTGAAGCCCCGTGCCAGCCGCCTGGTCCTGCAGCTCCACTGCAAGTACGGTGAGTGCCGGCGGGGACATGGCCCGGGGGTGACAGGCTGGCACCGCATCCTGCCCCGCTGAGCTGCTGTCCCCCCTGCCAGGTGTCACCAAGACACACAACCTGGCCTTCCAGGAGTGCGAGCGGCTCCAGGCCGTGTTCGATACCCAGCGCTGCGCCAGCCGCCTCTGCGCTCCGGCACGGTGAGGGGGGACACCACAGGGGTGGCACTGCGGTGGGCAGAGCGGGATGAGGGCGGATGGAAGGAGGGACCCCCGCCGTCCATGCAGGATTTGGGGTGCTCAGCCCCCTTCCTGTGCCCCTCAGGGTGCTGGCAGAGGCCGTGGTCCACTTTCCCCCGACGCTGGCTGAGGTGACACTGGGGACTGGCCCCGGTGGCAAAATCAGCCTGCGGAACTACGTGGAGGATGAGGCAGGTGAGTCCTGCAGGGTTAGGGGGCCCCTTCCCCACCTTGGGGTGCCCTCCAGCCCCCCATCCACCCCATTTTCCCCTGCAGAGCCGAGCAAGACGATGGTGACGGAGCTGTGGCTGGCTGAGGACGAGTTCCAGTCGGTGGCTGTGGCCTCGGGCTCCCACATCACTTTCTGCCTCAGGGAATTCCGGGTGAGTCCCCACCCAAGCTCCATAGCCCTGTGTCACCCACCCCCCCCGCCACCCCAGTCCCCCTCACCCTCCCCTTTGTCCCCAGGGGCTGCTGAGCTTCGCCGAGGCTTCCAACCTGCCCCTCACCATCCACTTTGACGAGCCTGGCAGGTAGGAGCAGTCACCATGTCCCCACCCATGCCAGCCCTGTCCCTGGCACCCCCTCAGCCCCTCTGTGTCCCCAGGCCGGTGGTCTTCACCCTGGATGACACCGTGCTGGAGGTTCACCTGGTGCTGGCCACCCTCTCTGACCTGAAAAGCAACTCCCAGTCCCCTTCAACCAACGGGTAAGTCCCAGATGAGCCCTCCAGCTGCCATCAGCAGGGCCCAGAGTGAACATTCCCGATCCTGCTCTGTCCCCCTCAGCGTGTCCCACCTGCCCGTCCCGTCAGACGACTTTGCTGACGACCTGGAGTCCTACATGGCTGCCATGGAAACCAGCGAGGGGGGCTCAGGGGGGCCCCCCAGCCCCACCTTGCCCCTGTGCACCCCCCGGCCAGCCGAGAGTGACCCCGAGGAGGAGGAGGAAGGAGCTGTGCCAGGGACCCCCCCGCACAAGAAGGTTTGGGATGGGTGTGCCTGGGGGCAGGGGGTGGGCACGGCTTCCTCCTGACCCCCCTGTTTCTCCCCACAGTTTCGCTCCCTGTTTTTTGGCTCGGTGATGACACCGGGAAGGCCCGGCCCGGCCACCACCCAGGAGGTGCTGGCGGAGGACAGCGATGGAGAATGCTGAGCCCCGAGTCACTGCCACCCCCAGCCTCCATCCAACCACCAGCACAGGCACCCCCCAGTGACCCATTACAAGTTTATTCCTCAAAAAGTCCTCCTGCCCCCCCCTCCGCTGCCACCCCAGGGCTGGGCTCTGGGCTCCGGGCTCCCCCCTCGCCCCGGCACTCCCTGCCCTGGGCCTGGATTTGCTTTGGTGGAGCGTGGCGGGGGGGGGGGCAGGATCCTACAAATAAAAAAAAGGGTCCAAAGAAAAGCGGCCTGATGCGGGGGCGGGGGGGCATGGGCAGCACAGGGGCAGCTCCCAGCTCATTTCTTGGCTTTGGCAGAGTTCCGGGGAGGGGTGACGGGGCGCCCGGCGGGGTTCAGCCCGCTGAACTGCCCGTATTTGCCCTTGTTCTTGTCAGCCGGCTTCAAAATCTGGGGTGGGGCAGGAAGGGGGAAAGAAATCAGTGAGCTGCCGCCCCAGCTCCCCACTGCCATGGAGGGCAGAACTCCCTGTAGCCCTCCCGGCAGGAATTGGGGGTGTTCCCCCTGCCTGGGCTCACCTGGAAGGAGCACATGAGTGTCTCGTCCACGCTCATCATGGCGCCAGCGTTGTCAAACTCGCCGCAGTAGTTGGGGGCCGAGAAGAGGGTGACGAGCTGGCGCTTGGCGAAGAACTCGTAGCCGTCCTCCACCACCTGGAGGGGGCACGGGGTTGGCAAATATCCACTCCCCCCCTCCCTTCCCCGCCATGGCCAGTATCCACCTAGCCTGGCCAATTCCCAGTCCCCCAGGCCAAATATCCAACGCCCTCTGCCAGGGTGAACCTCCCTTCCCTGAAGCCACCACTCGGGACAAACACCCACTGCCGCAGGGCAAATATCCATCTCCAGAGTGATTATCCAGCCTCTGGGAGGAACAGGCACATCCAGGGATGACTATTCATCCCCCCGGGGCAAATACCCAAATGCCGGGGTAAACACCCAAATGCTGAGGTAAATCCCCAAATCCCAGAGCAAACACCCCCAGAATTCCAACCCACTCACTCCTGGAGCACCCACCACCCTTGACAGGGAAACAGTTGGGGTGGAACCACATGACACTCACTGGAGACCCAAACCCTCCTCCCAGGTGTCCCCAGTATTTGGGGGGTCCCGGTGGTACCTGGTGTGCCCGGCAGATGAGGTCCAGGTCGTGCTTGTGCAGGAATTTGGCCACCACCTCGGCCCCAAAGGTGAAGGAGACCCCACGGTCGTTCTCCCCCCAGCCCTGCACATCCTTGTCAGGGTCGGACCAGAGCAGGTCACAGAGCAGCCCCTGATCCGGGACATCCGTGGGCCGCATGATCCGCCGGATCTGCTCCATCGACTGCAGGTCTGGGGACAGCCCTGCGGGAAAGGGGCACCCCCAGAGCTCAGCACGGAGATCCCACTCCTCCTCCAGCCCTCCCAAATCCCTGGGAGGGGCCGTTCCCACCTCCGTGGCAGCAGAAGATCTTCTCATCCACAATGGCGGCGATGGGCAAACAATTGAAGCAGTCGGTGAAGGTCTTCCAGAGCTTGATGTTGTATCGTCGCTTGCCTGCGGGGCACAAAGGGGACTTGGGGTGTCCCTGGGGACAGCGTGGGGGTGTGGGGGTGGGCAGGAGGACACGGAAGGGCAGAGGACACAGGAGAACACATGGCAGGGAGGGAAGGAGCTCACCGGTGGGGTCAGTGTGGGACAGCACTGGGACAACACCGGGAGCCCAGGGATGGCAGCGGGCTTTTAGGGGACACAGCCCGGGCACTCACACTCGTCATAGAAGCCATAGATGCGGTTGATGCTGGCACACTCGTGGTTGCCCCGCAGCAGGAAGAAGTTCTCGGGGTACTTGATCTTGTAGGCGAGCAGCAGGCAGATGGTCTCCAGCGACTGCTTGCCCCGGTCCACGTAGTCCCCCAAAAACAGGTAATTGCTCTCAGGGGGGAAGCCCCCGTACTCGAAGAGCCTCAGCAGGTCGTAGTACTGCCCGTGGATGTCGCCTGCGGGGAGGACACAGGCTGTGAGTGGCACCCCGCAGCCCCCCACGCCACCCCAGCGCTGCCCGGCAGCTCTCCGGGCCTCACCGCAGATCTTGAGGGGTGCCTCCAGCTCCAGCAGGATGGGCTGGCTCAGGAAGATCTCCCGGGATTTGAGGCACAGCCCGCGGATCTCGTTCTCCGTCAGCTGCACGTTCTTCCCCGGCCGCGACCCTTGGACTGGTCCCAGCACAAAGAACAGGATCAGGGACCCCAGAGTGCTGCGGGACCCCAGCAGCGCCCCAGAAACCGCTGCTCTACCTGCCCCAGCCCCCCTCCCCATATCCTCCACGCCCTCCAGGCTCAGCTCCAGCCCCCAGACCCTTCGGGGCACCCCAATACCCTCCAGTCCCCCCCTCCGCGGGGTACAGACCCCTTCGGGATCCCCCCCTTATCCTCCACGTCCTCCGGACTCATCTCCAGCTCCCCAGATCCCATGGGGATCCCCCCCAAAACACTTCCCAGCCCCGACCCCCCCAAACCACCGCGGCCTAACCCGCCCCCGCCAGGTCCAGGCCGGGGACCCCCCCGCGGGGTTGGGGCACGGCCCGGGCCGGCCCCGAGGGATTCCCCGAGCGGAGGAGGGGTATCCTGGGGCTCGGGGGGCCGGCGGGGGCCGCTCACCCTCCAGGAGGCGGCTGATGATGGAGTCGAGGTTGAGCTTCTCGGTGTCCGCCATGGCCGCCCGCGCGCCGCCCCGCCCCGCGCGCCCGTCCAGAGGCGGCCCCCGCGCGGGTGGCGCCCCCTGCGGGCTCGGAGGACTCAGTTCAGCGCCTGGCCGGCGGGGCTGTCCCCGTGTCCCCCCTGTCCCCTCGGTCAGGGGATCCCAGCCCCGGGAGGGGCGGGAAGCAGGGACAGCGTGGCGAGGGCGGCGACAGCAGGAGGCCACGGCGGTGTCACAGAGGCAAGGGGACACCCGTGAAGAGGGGACACGCCCGGCAGCGGGACATTCCGGGAAGGGGAACACCCCGGGAAAGCGACACCCCGAGCAGAGGGACATCCCGGGCAGAGGGACATGCCTGGAAAGGGGAACACCCCGGAAAAGGGGACATCCCGGGCAGAGGGACTTGCCTGGAAAGGAGGACTTCCCGGGAAGGGGGACGTCCTGGGAAGGGGGACGTCCTGGGAAAGGGGACATCCTGGCAAGGGGGACATCCCAGGCAAGAGAACAATCCCGGCAGGGGGGCACGCCGGGCAAGGGGTAGAGCCCGGAAAGGGGACACGAGGGACCACAAGGACTCATATTCTGGGCCTGGGGGGCACAGGGATAGAGTGGGAGAGGGTGGGCAACAGCCTCGGGATAGACAGGAGTTCCTGGGACTGCGAGGAGACAGGAGGGGACACGGGGGGAACGGGGGATCCATATCCCGGTCCTGGAAGCACCGTCACAGCCTGGGGACACGGGAGGGGACAGGATGCCTGGCAGAGCCCAGCGATATCCCCAGCCGGGGACTCTGGGGACACCGCCGGGAGCAGCAGCGGGCGGTTGCCGGGAGCCTGTTGTCACCCTGGGGTCCCCGGGGACACCCCGAAGGCCGGGCTCCCACTGGGGACACGGGGGAGGGTGACACGTTTGTGCCATCGCTCGTGGAGGGTGGCAGTGTCCGGGATGGGGTCATGCCTGTCCCTTGCGCACACTGGCTGTGCCATACCGTCCCATGCCATGCCGTCCCATGCCATGCCGTCCCATGCCATGCCGTCCCATGCCATTCCCTGCGTCCCATTCCATGTCGTGCGGGGAGGTCGGGAATAGCTCCCAAGGCCTGCCCTGACATTTCTGCTTCGCGGTGTCAGTTTTACACCCGGCCCCGGGTGACCCCGGACGGGTCCCGTCCCTGCCCCCAGTCACTTGTCCCCTGTCCCGGTCCCCATCCCTCGTCCCGCTCCCTACCCCAGTCCCTTGTCCCCCGGCCCCGCCGCCGTCGCCCCCGCTGCCCGCTTTGTCCCGCCACCCCCTTCGGTGTCCCGGTCCCCCGGTGTCCCCGGTCCCGCCCCGCCCCGCCCCGCCCCGCCCGGGCAGGACACGGCGCCGCCGCCACCGCCGGGACCGGAGCGGGCAGAGCCACTGCTGGGGACGCGACAGCACCGAGACCGACCCCGACAGACTCCGACAGACCCCGACAGACCCCGACACCGCCGGGACCGAAGCGGGCAGAGCCGCTACGGGGAGTGACAACACCAGGACAGACCGACACCGACAGACACCAGCACCGGCACCGCCGGTGGGTGCTGGCAGCAGTGGGGGTGATGTGGGTGTTTTTGGGGGGGTGCTGGTGCCAGGGGGGGCGGAAGCAGCGGGATGGGGGTCGGGGGGTGTGTGCATACTTGTGACAGGGTGCAGGTGACAGGTGGGTGACGATGTGCGTGGCACGGTGCGGGGGGACGGGGCAGGTGGCAGTGCAGCGGCATGGTGCAGGTTCTGGGGTCTGGGTGACAGTGCGGGTGACAGGGTGTGGGTGACAGGATACGGGTGACAGGTAGGCGATGTGCGTGACAAGGTGTGGGTGACAGTGCAGGTGCCAGCGCAGGTGACGGGGTGCCGGTGCTGGTGCAGGTGCCACAGTGTGGGTGACAGGGTTTGGGTGACAGGGTTTGGGTGACGGGTGGGTGACGATGAGCGTGACAGGGTGTGGGTGACAGCCGCAGGTGACAGGATGCTGTTGAAGGTGCAGGTGGCGGTGTGTGGTGGGTTGTGGGTGACAGGGTGCACGTGACAGTTCGGGTGACAAATGAGGGGGGCAGGGTGCCGGGCACGGTGCGAATGGCGGGGAGCGGGTGACAGCGCGTGCAGGGCCCTGCGGCGCGGCAGCCGCGCTGGTGGCCCCGTGCCTGCCGGTGGCGGTGACGGTGACAGTGACAGTGACGCCGCGGGCAGCTGGAACTAAGCCGGGGGACGTGCGGGCTGGCAGCTCCGCCACGCTGGGGACAGGGCGGGGAGGGGCGGCGGGGGGGACGGGGGACGTGCCCAGCCTTGGGTGTGCAGGACAGGGGGACAGGGACACCCCGCCAGGCTGAGCCACCCCCCGCGTCCCGCTGCGGCAGCGTGTCCCTCGCTGGTGACGGGGACAGGGACACGGACAGGGGTGCCAGCGCCTGGCGCGAGGTGGCAGAGGGGACAATGGGGCTCTGTGTCGCCTAATCCGGGGCACGGGGCCGGGGGTTGGCACCCCGGGTTGGCGCGGGGGGGGTTTAAAGGCCAGAGCGGCCCGTGTCCCCTGTGCCAGGCTTCCCCGAGCCCTCGTCCCCTGCGCGCTCTCAGGCCACGGCTCCCACCCCAAGGTACCGGGCGACACAGCTGTCCCAGTTTGGGGACAGCAGGAACACCTCCCAGCTGGGGATGGAGGGGGACAGGGTGGTCCCCGGGCTGGGAGGGGAGGGGGGGCGGACCTTGAGGGACCCCTGTGGCTGGGTTTTGGGTCCCTGTGTCATGCCACCGAGCCGTGTGTCCCCTAACCCTGTCACCGGGTGCTGGGTTTGGGGACACCCGCCCTGCCAGCTTGGGGACGCCCTGGCTGACAGTGGGCACTGCTCAGCTCCGTGCCTCAGTTTCCCTCTGTGCCCAACTCTGCCGGGCACCTGCTGGGAGCGAGGGCACCCGGGGGGGTGGGGACACCCCGGTCCCTGGGTCTGCGCCCCCAGGGCACCTTGGCACCCCCGGGAAGAGGAGGTGCCTCCGACTGTGCTGAGCTGGCACGGGATTACACTAAGCCGGAGGTATCGCGGCCACCGGGGCTGGCACCGAGGGGACACCCTGAGGCCATCGTGACTGGCACCGAGGGGTCAATCTGGGGCCACCAGCGCTGTCAACGAGGGGACAAGCTGGGACCACAGGGATTGGCACCGAGGGGTCAGTCTGGGGACACTGGGACTAGCACTGAGGGGACAACATGAGGACACTGGAGTTGGCACCGAGGTGTGCCCCAGGAAGTGTGCCAGGCTCTGGTGGGTGCTGTAGGACGGGTCCCCCACGGGAGCTGGGGTTGGGGCTCCCAGCCCTGGCCGGGGGTGCCCGGGGAGGGGTGGCAAGTGCTCAGGGGGCCGCGCTGACTCTGCCTGTCCTTCTCTTGCAGCCCCTCTGTCACCAGGATGGTGAGTGGCCCCCGGGTGGGGGGTCCGGGCGGAGGTGGGTGCCCCATCCCGGGATCCCGGCGGTGCCGGGCACTGGCGCGGGGCAGCAGGCAGTGTGGCGTGCTGTGCCCACCCGCCGCGTGACCCCGCGGGGACAAGGGGACGCTTTGTCCGGGAGCTGGCGGCCCCGGCGGCTGGCACTGCCCCGCTGTCCCTGAGGCGGTGGCGCCGTGCCCGGCGCCCGCAGCCCCCCAGCACCCTGACGCCCCCACCCCACGGGTGCGCAGCGGCGCCCGGTGCCCCCCTGTCCTGTGCCAGCCCCCCCCTGTCTGCCCCATGTCCCCATGCCCACCCGGCGTCTGCCCACATGCCAGCCCCGTGCCAGCCCCTTAACCCCACGCCAGCCCTATAGCACCCCTTACCCCCGTGCCAGCCCCGTGCCAGCCCTGTCCCTGCTCCCGCAGCTCTCCACGGCGCAGCCGAGCCCGGAGCGGGTGCCCAGCCCGGAGGAGCAGGAGTGGGCAGGGCCCGAGGCGCTGTGCCCGGGCTGGCTGGAGGACGAGGCCCCCGATGGCGAAGTGCCCGGGGACAGCGGGGACCCCGAGTGTGCCACCCACGCCTACGAGCGGCTCCAGAGCGCCCTGTGCCAGGAGGGGCTGCCTCCCACGCTGGACTGCTCCGCGGAGCCCCGCACGGGTGGGGGACACGGGGGGCACGGTGCCAGGCTGGGACACGGGGGTGGCAGGGCTTGGGGTGGCGATGGGGGGCATGGCGCCAGGCTGGGGACACGGGGGTGGCAGGGACAGGGATGTGGGCGCAGTGCCACGCTGGGGTAGGGGGGTGGCAGGGACAAGGACGGCAATGGGGATACGGTGCCAGGCTAGGGACACGGGGGATTTGGGGTCTCCCAGCCACACTGGGGTGCCGGGGGCAGGGTGACAGCAAGGTCCCCACTCCGGGGCTGTTAACCCTTCCCTCCCTGGCAGGATTTGGCCCGCTGGACATCACCGTTTGCATCCTGGGCTCCCCCACCGCCTTCCTGCCTGTCCTGCTGGAGGGTGGCACCCGCTGCCCAGGTGGGTGCGGTGCCTTTGTCCCCACCCCGCATGAGATACCCCTGAGCCAGCAGCAGGGGTCCCCACACCCCCCTGTGCTGGTCGGCCGGGACCGTGAGGGAAACCGAGGCAGGGGAGGAGGGCGGCACCAGCTGCGTCCCATTAATCCCAGTAGCCACAAGTTCGGCAGCAAATCTCGCCTCGCCCCGCAGCAGCACCCCCATGGAGGGCAGTTTGGGGCAGGGGGTGCGGGGTACCCACCGCCCACCCTGCTGCCCACCGCAGGTGCCATGGTGCTGTGTCTGTCCCCCACCTGGGCCAGCCGTGTGCCATCGGAGGCGTCCCCGGGCGCCTGGTCCCTGCTGCTCTCCCGGGGCGTCTCCTTCAAGGTGGGGGGGCACAGCGCCCTGGAGACCTTCGTGCCCCCCCGCCGTGCCAACTACGTGACGGGCACCTTGGCGCCGGGGGACCCCGAGGGCGGCTGGGTGGGCGAGCTGGCCCGTGACCTCGACTGCCCCACGGGGGGCTCGGTGCTGCTCGCCCACCGGCTCGAGGACACGCTGGTCACCCGCTGGGTGCTGGCGGCTCGTGCCCACCTGCCCGTGCCCCCCACCCTGGCCTTTGTCCTGGGGGCCAGGGGGGACCTGCCCGCCGAGCCCGTGGCCCCCGGACTGAGGCTGGTGCGGCTGGAGGACCCCCAGGGCCATCAGAGCCTGGTACAGGAGGAGGTGGGCGCTTTCCTGGGGGGCACTGCCATGGAGCCCTACAGCCAGGTGGGCACGGCAGGGATGGGTGGTGTTGGTGGCACTTGGGTGGCACTGGGGGGCATGGAGAGGCCCCCACGGGGTGGCTGTTGGGGTGGCACGGGGGGGGCACAGGGTGACAGGGGTGCGTGCAGGTGGTGCGGTGGCACAGGGTGACACGGGGGCTGCACGCAGGTGGCGGGGTGGCTGTTGGGGTGGCACCGGGTGGCACGGGGTGACACGGAGGTGCACGCAGGTGGTGGTGCGGCCGGCGGGGTGGCGGTGGCGGGGGACAGGCACCCGCAGCACCCACAGGAAGGAGGAGGGGGCGGCGGTGGCGCAGGCGGTGGGTGCCTGGCTCCGGGGGCTGACGGAGGAGGACAGCGTCCTGCTGGAGGCCATGGTGCCCACCGCCCGCCTGCCCGTGCCCCCCCCACGTAAGGCCCCCGCCCTCGGGCGCCCACCACCCTGGGAGGGGGGGAAGAGTCCCCCGGGGTCCCTGCCGCTGTGCCAGCCACCTGTCTGTCCCCTGGGGTGGGTGGCTGGGGGGCCATTGGGGTGCCCAAACTACTGGGGTCCTGGGGGACGGCATGAGGGTCACCCTGGACGCCCACAGTGCCCTGGGTTAGGGTTGGGGGACAGTTTGCCACCTTGAACCCTCCCCCCCAGACCCATGGGGAGGGGAGAAAGTCACCCTGGACCCCCACAGTCCCCTGGGGCGGGGCAGAGCAGGGTGTTGGGGTGACCCCCTTTGACTCCTGACAGTCTTGTGGGGCTGGAGGTGACAGTGGCCACCACGGTGGCACCGGGAGTCCCAAAAGCCCCCAGAGGAGGGGGGGGTCGGGCAGGGCCGCCCCGTCCCCGCGTGGCGGCCGTGCCTGCCCTGTCCCTTGCCCCCCAGGCAGCCCAGCGCCACGGCTGCCCATGGCCCTGCGCATCTGCACCCTCGTCTGCAGGTCCTGGGGGGACCGGCCCCAGCTCTGCCAGGTATGGCGTGTCCCCACACTCTGGTGGCTCTGTGTGTCCCCCACCTACGACGGCGTTCCATGTCCCCATGCCCTGGTGGCCATGGGTGTCCCTAAGCTTGGTGGCCATCCACGTCCCTTGCCTCGGGTCAACGTGTCACCCCATGTCCATGTGCCCCAGGCTATGGGATGGCAGCCAATGTCCCCATACCCCGGTGGCAGCCGATGTCCCCAAACCCGTGTGGGTGTCCCCGCAGGTGGCCTGCGCCGTGGGACGCGCGGAGAGCCCGGTGCGTCATGGCACGGCGCTGCCCCAGGGCCTGGACTCCAGCCTGCGGCAGTGGGGGGTGGTGGCCCTCAGCCAGCGGCAGGCGCTGGCCACGCGGCTGCGGGAGGCCACCGAGGCCGCCATGGCCGCTCTCCTGGCCACCGAGGCCGAGCTGAGCCCGCAGCAGCGCGGTGGCACCCGCGCCCACACCGACATCCTCGGTGAGCACGGCGCGGGGCACACCGCCGGTGCCCGGGGTCACCCCGCGGTGCTGAGCCCGGTGTCACCGTCACCAGGCGTGGACTTCCTGCTGGCGTGCGTGGACGACGCGCTGGAGCTGGTGGCCCTGGCCACCAACAGCCAGCGGTGCCTGGAGACCTGCGTGCTGGCCGAGGCCATGGGGCGCGGTGTGGGCGAGCCCCGCGGGGACCTGCCGCGGCTGCTGGCCGAGGCCATGCTGCACCGGGCGCAGTGTCACCTGGTCGAGGGCAAGGACATCCTGCTCATCGGGGCCGGGGGCGTCAGCAAGAGCTTCGTGTGGGAGGCGGCCCGTGACTACGGGCTGAGGGTGAGGAGCTCGGGCCGTCAGCGCGCTCAGGGTGGCGGGGGGTGGCACAGCTGTCCCCCGGTGACGCCTCTCCGGGGCCGCAGATCCACCTGGTGGAGTCGGACCCGGAGCACTTCGCGGCGGGGCTGGTGCAGACCTTCCTGCCCTACGACAGCCGGGAGCACCGGCGGGACGAGGAGCACGCGGAGCGGGTGCTGGAGCTGCTGCGCTCCCGGGGGCTGCGGCCCCACGCCTGCCTCTCCTACTGGGACGACTGCGTGGTGCTGGCGGCCCTGGTGTGCCAGGGGCTGGGGCTCCGCGGCCCCGCGCCCGCCGCCGTCCGGGTGGCCAAGCAGAAGAGCCGCACGCACCGGCACCTGCAGCGCTGCCGCCGCGGCCGCCCGCCGCCCGCCGCCTTCGCCGTGCCCTGCCGCCGCCTGCAGAGCCACGGCGACGTGGAGCGGGCGGCGGGCGCCGTGCCCTTCCCCGCCGTGGCCAAGCTGGAGTTCGGCGCGGGCGGCGTGGGCGTGCGGCTGGTGGAGAACGCCGGGCAGTGCCACGCTCACGCCGCCCGGCTCTGGAGGGACCTCCGCGACGACGCCGACCACCCGGGCATCGGGCTGGGCTGGGGCAACGCCATGCTGCTCATGGAGTACGTGCCGGGCACCGAGCACGACGTGGACCTGGTGGTCTTCGAGGGGCGGCTGCTGGGCGCGTGGGTGTCGGACAACGGCCCCACGCGTGTCCCCGCCTTCCTGGAGACGGCGGCCTGCCTGCCCTCCTGCCTGCCCGCCGACCGGCAGGCGCAGCTGGTGCGGGCGGCGCTGGAATGCTGCCGGGCGTGCGGGCTGCGCGACGGCGTCTTCAACGTGGAGCTCAAGCTGGGGCCGGCGGGCCCGCGCCTGCTGGAGATCAACCCCCGCATGGGGGGCTTCTACCTGCGCGACTGGATCCGCGAGGTCTACGGCCCCGACCTGCTGCTGGCCGCCGTGCTGGTGGCGCTGGGCGTGCCGCCGGTGCTGCCCGCCCGGCCCGCGCCCCGCACGCACCTGGCCGGGGTGATGTGCCTGGGATCGGAGCACGGCGAGACCCTGGCGGCCGGCGGGGGCATGGAGGCTCTGAGGGAGCTGCACGGCCGCGGGCTCGTCCGCCTCAACCGGCTCTTCGAGGAGCCCGAGGGGGCCGGCGAGTACGAGGAGCCGCTGCTGAGCGTGGCGTGCGCCGGGGCCACGCTGGCCGAGGCCTGCGAGCGCCTGCTGGGGCTCTGCCAGGGGCTGGGCATCGACTCCCCGAGATACCCCGTGGAGCATTTCTTGTCCCACTTCAAATAGCGCCGGGCAGGCAGCGGGGAGAGCGGGGGAATGGGTGCCCCGGCAGCCCCCGGCACCCCCTCCCGCTGCCCCGCCGCCCCTCCCCGGCATCCCCGTGGCACCCCGTCCCGCTGTGGCCTGGCGCACCATCCCCTGGCACCCCCGTACCGCCCCGGATCCCACTCACCTGCCCTGCCATCCCGCTGCCTGGCATTCCCCTTCGTCCTGGCATCCCATCCCCTGGCATCCCCTCACTCCCCTGGCAGCTCAGTCCCTGGCATCCTGACACGCCATCCACTGGGATCCTCCTGTCCCCTGGAGTGTGGAGGGTGGCATCCCCCCACTCTGCTGGTGCCCCATCCCCTGGCATCCTGAAATCCCATATCCTGGCATCCCCCCACTACTCTGACACCCCAATCCCTGACATCCCCCGTGTCCTGGCACCCCTCCATCACACTGACACCCCTTCCCCGAGATTCCCCCTCTCCCAGTCCAGGCACCCCGTCCCCTGGCATCCCCCCATTACCCCGGCACCCCATCCCCCTGCCCTAGCACCCCATCTCCTGCTTCCCAACATTCCCCCCTTTCTGCCCTGTCCCTCCCTGTCCCCCCTGCCCTGTCCCTGCATGCCTGGGACACACGGGGGGGACACTGACCCCTGGCTGTCCCCGTGCCATCCCCAGGGTGGGGGGCAGCCAGGAGCCCCCCTGAGGAACCTGGGCCACCCCACGAGAGCAGCAGGTGAAGCTTGAGGTATGTTGGCACCTGCTGGCATGGGGAGGCCCTACAATAACAAACCATTATGGGGAGACCCCATAATGACACAGAATTACTGGGAGACCCCATAATAACAGAAACATGGGGAGACCCCACAGTAACAGACTGAGGTGGGGAGACCCTTGAAGGGGAGACCCTACAATAACAAACTGGCATGGGGAGAACCCACAGCAACAAACCAGTGTGGGGAGACCCTACAGCAGCATAAATTGAATGGGAGACCCCACAATAACAAACTGGCACGGGGAGACCCTACAGTAATAGACCTACACAGGGAGACCCTACAATAACTAAGGGGTACCCAGGGATTCCCTGGAGCAGCTTGGAAAACCCTCTGGGGAAAGACTTGTGTGGGGAACCCATGTGATATAGGGCTGTCACTGGGGAGACCCTACAGTAACACCGCTAATGCCCAGCCCCTGTAATGTCCGAGATCCTACAATAACACCTGAGACCCTACAATAACACAGAGCCCCCGTAGTGCCCCTGACACTACAATAACAGCAGTGACCCTGCAACAACACAGAGCCCCTGTAGTGCCTGAGATCCTACAATAACACACAGCCACCGTAGTGCCCGAAACCCTCCAATAACCCCCAGGCCCTGTAGTGCTCCTGACCCTACAATAACACCAGTGACCCTACAATAACACCAGAGGCCCTACAGTAACACACAGCCCCCACAACCCCACAGTAACGGCAGTGAGCCCACAATAACCCCGATGACCCCACAATAACCCCAGAGCCCCGCAGCCCCGCTCGTGCCCTCCAGCCGCGCGGGAAGCCCGAGCGGGATCTCCGCGTGGGGTCACCGGGATGTCCCCCTCTCTTCCTGCCCCCTCCTCTGACGTCACGCCGGCGCCGCTGACGTCAGCGCGGCGCAGCGGGGGCGGGGCGGGGCCGGGGACCCCAGTAAAGGCTGTGAGCGGCCGCGCTGCCTCTGTCCTGTTCCCTGCGCCACCCCCGGGGACCCCCCGTCCCCGTGTCCCCCGGCAGGGGGGACCCCCCGTCCCCGTGTCCCCCGCGCAGGGGACGCCCCGGTGACGCGCGCGGGGAGGGGGCGTGGCCGGCGGGAGGGGCGTGGTCGGTGGGCGTGGCCAACAGCGCGGGTTCCCCGCGGTCCCGGCGAGGCGGCGGCGCGGGGGCGTGGCCGGGGGCGTGGCCTAAAGTGGGGGCGTGGCCACCGGGGCGGGTCCCCGGGGGTCCCGGCACGGCGCCGTCATGGCGGGGGTGTTCGACATCGACCTGGAGACCGAGGAGGGCAGCGACGGGGACGAGCCCGAGCTGGGCGCCGTGAGCCGACAGCGGGGCGCGGGGGGGGCACCGGGGCTGCGCCCGGCAGCGGCGGCTGGGGCGGGGGGCGCCGCGGGGACTGGGGGCACCGGGAGCGGGACGGGCGGTGGAGGCGGTGAGCGGCACCGGGACGCGGTGGCGACAGCGGGACCGGGGGTGTCGGGGCTGCGCGGGGTCCGCTCGGTGCCGGGGACGGCGGGCAGGGGCTTGGGGGGACAGCGACAGGGGCAGTGACAAGGGTCCCGCTGGTGGCGGGACAGGGGTGTAGCCGGGCTGTCCGCGGGGACGGGGCGCCGGGGCACCGGGGGCAGCCGCGGATCCCGAGAGGGCAGCGGGCGGCTCCCGCTGGGCAGGGCCCGGCCTCGGCCCCAAAACATCCGGCTGGGCCGGCTCGGCGCTGCCTCGCCCCGCACTGCCGTGTCCTGCCCGCGTCCTGCCCGTGCCGTGCCCGTGTCCTGCCTGCCGGGGCTCCCCTCCTTGCCATGTGTCCCCTCCCTGTCGTGGGTCCTCTCTCTGCTGTGTCTCGCCTTCCTGCCATGCGTCCCCTCCTTGCCATGCGTCCCCTGCCTGCTACTCCCCCGCTGCCCACCTGTGACCGCGAGTTCCCTCCCGCAGGAGATGGAGCTGGAGCCCCGGGGGAACGGCCTGGAGTAAGTGGGGGACAGCCTGTGTGGGGGACAGGCAGGGGACAGGCTGTCCCCGCTAACCCCCTCTCCCGCCAGGCCGGTGGGACACTACGAAGAGATCGAGATTTCCGAGAGCAGCGTCAACAACGGCCCCGAGCACATCGGCCCCCACTGCTTCGAGCTGCTCCGGGTCCTGGGCAAGGGTGGCTACGGCAAGGTGGGGACACGGCGGGGCTGGGGAGGCTCTGGAGGGGAGGGGGGGGTCCGGCGCTCCCTGACGGCTTCCCCAACCTTCCCCGCCTGTCCTTCCAGGTGTTCCAGGTGCGCAAAGTGCAGGGCACCAACACGGGGAAGATCTTCGCCATGAAGGTCCTGAAGAAGGTAGGGCCGCCCCGGCCCCCCCAAACCCCCCGGGGAGCCCCCCCCGCTCACCGCCTGCCCCCCAGGCCAAGATCGCCTGCAACGCCAAGGACACAGCGCACACCCGGGCGGAGAGGAACATCCTGGAGGCCGTCAAGCACCCCTTCATCGTCGACCTCATCTACGCCTTCCAGACGGGCGGCAAGCTCTACCTCATCCTGGAGTGCCTCAGCGGTGCGGGATGGCTCGGGGGTTGCTCTGGGGGGTCCCAGGGATGGCTACAAGTTGTCCCAGGGATGGCTCAAGGGGTTCCAGGAATGGCTCAGGCTGTCCAGGGATGGTTAAAGCGTGTCCCAGCGTCCAGGGAGAGTGTCCAGGGATGGCTCAGGTGGTCCAGGGGCGTTTTGAGAGTGTCCCAGGATGGCTCAGATGGTCCCGGGGTGATCAAAGTGTGTCCAAGGATGGCTCAGGAAGGTCCCTCTTGGGCTCTCAATGCAGGTGGAGAGCTCTTCATGCAGCTGGAGCGGGAAGGAATCTTCCTGGAGGACACTGCCTGGTAGGGATGTGGTGGTGGTGGGTGCAGATGGGGGGTGGGCACCCCGACACCACTCACAGCCCCCCCCGATGCTGCTGCAGTTTCTACCTGAGCGAGATCACGCTGGCGCTGGGTCACCTGCACTCCCACGGGATCATCTACCGGGATCTTAAGCCAGAGAATATAATGCTCAACAGCCAAGGTGGGTTTGGGGGTGGGGGATCTGGGGAGCTTGGGGGGTCTCTGTGGGCAGTGCTGACCCCCCCACGCCCCTCAGGTCACATCAAGCTGACAGACTTCGGGCTGTGCAAGGAGTCCATCCACGACGGAGCTGTCACCCACACCTTCTGCGGCACCATCGAATACATGTGAGGTGGATGCAGCACTGGGGGGGATTTGGGGGGGTCTCTCCTGGCCCCCCACCCGCTCAGGGCCCCCTCTGCACCCCCCAGGGCCCCCGAGATCCTGGTGCGGAGCGGGCACAACCGGGCGGTGGACTGGTGGAGCCTGGGTGCCCTGATGTACGACATGCTCACCGGATCGGCAAGTCCCGCTCCTGCTCCTTCCTCCCTGGGGACTGGGGGGGCATCCCTGGATGGGTGGGGGGTTGCCCCCGAGCCTTCCTGGCCCGCCTGGCTCTTCATGGCCCCCCGGTGCCCCCCGCAGCCACCGTTCACCGCCGAGAACCGCAAGAAGACCATCGACAAGATCCTCAAGGGAAAGCTGGTGCTGCCGCCCTACCTGACACCCGACGCTCGTGACCTCCTCAAGAAGGTGGCCCCCCCCAAAATTATCCTCACCTCCGCCCACCCTTATTTATGTCGGTCCTCCCTGAACACCCCCCATTCCCATCTCTATCCCTGTTGCTCTTCCAGTTCCTCAAGCGGAACCCCAGCCAGCGGGTCGGGGGTGGCCCCGGTGACGCGGCCGATGTGCAGGTACAGGGGTGGGCAGGGGGTGCCGGGGGACCCCCCCGATGCTGCCTGACACCCCCAAACCCCACAGAAACAGCCCTTCTTCCGCCACATCAACTGGGAGGACCTGCTGGCACGCAGGCTGGACCCCCCCTTCAAACCCTGCCTGGTATGGGGAGGGCTGAGGGTTGGGGAGGGGGAGACTGGGGATGTTTCGGGGAGCCCCGTGGGAGCAGCCGCCATGTGCCCCGCAGCAGTCGGAGGAGGACGTGAGCCAGTTCGACACCCGCTTCACCCGCCAGACCCCTGTGGACAGCCCCGACGACGCTGCCATCAGCGAGAGCGCCAACCAGGCCTTCCTGGTAAGGGGGGGCACAGCCATGGTGGGGGACCCCCGGTGCTCCCGGGCCCCCCTCACTGACACCCCCAAACCCGCAGGGCTTCACCTACGTGGCCCCCTCGGTGCTGGAGAGCATCAAGGAGGGGTTCTCCTTCCAGCCCAAGGTGCGCTCCCCCCGGCGCCTCAACAGCAGCCCCCGCACCCCCGTCAGGTAGCCGGGCACAGGGGGGCCGGGGGCACTTTGGGGTGGGGGTTTCAGGGTGGGCGCCAAGGTGGGGGCAGGGGACAGTGCTGGGGGTGCAGTGTGGGGGGGCTCAACCTGCACCCCATGCTGGGAGTACAGACTGTGGGGGCAGCGGGATGAGGGTTTGGGATGCCTTGGAGTGAGGGAGTCGGGATAGGGAAGAGGGAGTAGGGGAGGTTCATGGAGTATGGGGTGGGTTGGTGCCTCCAGGGGTGGGGAAGGGGCTCTGTGGGCACTGGCTGCCCCCCGTTCCTCACCCTCCGTGGGTGCCCCACTCACCCCCTCATGTGTCCCCCCTGCAGCCCTGTGAAGTTCTCCCCCTTCGAGGCGTTCAAGCCAGTGGCTCCAGGAGACCCCATGGATTTAGGGCCCCCCCAACCCCCCCCGCCCGAGGGCACGGCCCCCCTGCCCATCAAACCCTCGGGGGGGGCCAAGAAGCAGAAGGGGGGCCGGGGGCGGGTGCCCAGGTAGGGTTGGGGAGGGTGGGGGGTTTTGGGGAGGGGGGCCTGGTGCTCCCCATGGGGTGGGGGGGACCCCACGGTGCTGCTTGTGCTCTGGGGGGCTCATCCCCCTCCGGCACAGCCTCCTGCCCGCCGGGTTTGGGGGCACGGGAGGAACCCCCAGGGGTGTGGCCCCCCAGGGGTGTGCCCCCCGTGGGCGTGGCCTTCGGGGGTGTGGCCCCTGTGGGGGCGTGGCCTTTGGGGTGTGGCCCCCCCAGGGGCGTGGCCCCGCTGCTGGATGTGTGCGAATTAAAGGACTTGCTGAGGCGGGGGGGGCCCCGGGGCGGGGGCGGGGGGCCCCGGGGGGGCCCACGGGGGGGGGGGGGGGGTTGCCCCACCAGGGGAGGGTGCAGGCTCCGCCCCCTCTGTGATGCCCCGCCCCTTTACCAAGCACCTCCCCCTTTGCCATGCCCTTGCGATTGGCTCCGCCCACCTCTGCAAACCACGCCCCCGATCCAGGCAGAGCTGCTTTTATTGGTCAGTGCCCAGGCCCCTGCAGCCAACCGGGAGCCTCGGCTGGGGGCAGGCAGGGGACAGAGAAGGGGTCCCTTTGCTGGCAGGGAGGTGACACCACGGGCAGGTGACATCACGGGGTGGTGACATCACAGGGAGGTGACATCACGGGATGATGACATCACGGGGGGTGACACCACGGGCAGGTGACATCACGGGGTGGTGACATCACAGGGAGGTGACATCACGGGGTGGTGACATCACGGGCAGGTGACATCACGGGCAGGTGACATCACAGAGTGGTGACATCACGGGGTGGTGACATCACTGGGAGGTGACATCACTGGGAGGTGACATCACGGGGTGGTGATGTCAGGACGATGGCATCACAAGGCGGTGACGTGTGGCCGCACGTCCCCCCAGGCCGCTGTCCCCGAGAAGGCGTGCAGGTCACTGAGCAGGGCCTCAGCACTGCCCCCTGCCACCTTCCCCCCGGTCAGGGGGCTCTCCCTGCCCTCCGGAGCTGCCTCGGCCTCCTCCTCATCCTCCTCCTTCTCATCTTCCTCCTTCTCCTCCTCCTGCTCATCCTCCTCCTCCTCCTCCTCCTGCTCCGGCCGCCGCTCCAGGCTCCAGGGCATCAGCTCTTCCTCCTCGTCCCTCACGGCCACCTCCCCATCACCGTCCCCGAGGGCCACGGCGGGGTCCTCCGGTGAGCGCAGCCGGTGCCATTGCCCCCGCAGCAGCTCCAGCGCCTGGCGGCCCAGGGGCCGGGGGTGGTAGCGGCCGGCCGAGAGGCGGCACAGGTGGTGCCAGGCCAGCGCCAGTGCCAGTGCCAGGCACAGCAGGAGGCCCAGCAGGGCAGCCACCGCCCGGTCATTGCGGGTCCCCGCGGGGACCCCGGCCTCGGCCGGCACCGCCAGCGCCAGCAGCAGCGGGTGCCACCGCGGGCCAGCCTGTGGGTGAGGGCAGCAAGGTCAGCGCTGCGTGCCCAGCACGTGGCTTCCCGGAGCTGGAATGCAGGGAAGGGCTGGGGCAAAGGGCAGCGGGGACAGGGGGCAAGGTGCAGCAGCACGGGACAAGGGCTGGGGAGCGGGAGGGGGATGTTACCCCTGGGGAAGGAAGCTGTGGGCGGCGAATGCAGCAGCACCTGCAGGTGCTGGGGGAGAGGAAGCAGGTCCTGCCGCCCCACATGGCTGCAAAGCCCCCCCAGAGCCCCCCAGCGCAACTCGCCCCTTCCCACACGGCTGCAGCCCCATAGCACCCCCTGCCAAAGTCCCAGGGCACCCCAAACCCGGCACTCACCGCCTTCAATGTGGCTGCACAGCCCCCCCAAACCCACCCCGATATCTGACCCTCCCCACGCTCCCCTGAACCCCCCCAGCCTGCCCCCCAACCCTACTGTACTCCCCTTATCCCCCAACCTGCCCCCCAAACATTCCATACCCCCCTTACCCTCCCACTCCCGCCACAACCTCACCCCGGTTCCCTGATCCTGACTCCCCCAACCCATCCCCCACCCCCCAATCTCCCACCCCGCCCGGTTTTT
>NW_024581062.1:220150-226667 GCF_017639235.1 Corvus kubaryi | reverse complement strand
CCCCCCCCAACTTCCTGCCCCCGCAGCGGATGTGCCGGAGCGGGGGGAGGCCGAGCGCTGCACCCCCCTCCAGCTCCCGCTACCCAAAATGCCGCCCTGTGCCCCCCCACTTCCTGCCGAGGCGCCGAGCTCCCACCCGTGACTGCTGCGCCTTCCTGCCCCCACTTTGTCACCCCCAGGTGGCCCCTGCGACCACAGCTTTTCTTATAAATCCTTTATTTGGAGTGAAAATATAGTTTTTGACCCTGCACTGGAAGGGAGAGGGGGGATGCAAGGAGGAGGAGGAAGGGGGAGAAAACCCCCAAAATATAAGGGGGTCAATATGTCACAGTTGAAGGAGGCAGATCATGCCCTGCCCTGTAGGAAAGGGGGGAGACCCCACACAGGGATTGAGGTGTGCAGGGGGTAATCTTTGATCCCAAGAGCAACCCCCAGCCCAACGAACGGGGGTGGGCAATAATGGTCCATGATTTGGGGGGGCAGCACCCAGTAAGGCAACGGGGGGAAGTGGGGAGCTGCCAGAGGGGCAGCCAGCCCCCCAGTGGGAGAAGGGCCCGGAGCGGGGCAAGGGGGTGCACCCCAGGGGGATGGGATGCTTCAGGGGGGTCCCTGGGGCGCAGGCGTGGTCCCTGGGGCGGTGGTCCCTGAAGGTTGGGGGGTTCCCTACACGTGGCCGTTCTCGAGGCGGCTGAGCTGCTCCTCCAGGCGGGAGATGCGCTGGCCCTGCTCCGCCACCAGCGCCCGCAGCGCCGCCACCTCCTGCAGCACCTCCTCCAGGCGGCCCCCCTGAGCGACAGCCCCGTCAGCCGCGCCCGCACGGACACGCCCAGCAGAGCCACACCCACGGCGGCCACACCCCTCCACCCCTTCCCCCTTTCCCCCTTTTCCCTTTGTCCCCCTTACCGTGGTGTTGCCGGAGCCGAGCACCGGGGGGGCACTGAAGCGAGTGGACGCAGGGGCGGTGGGGGGCGTGGGGGGCGGCGTGGTGGCCCCGGTGGTGGCGGTGGCGGCGGCGGCGGTGGTGGCGCGGCCGTCGTGCAGCAGTGACCGCCGGCTCACCTTGAGGTCGCGCTGCTTGCTGGGGACGTAGGCCTGGCGCAGGGACACCAGCACGGGCCCCGCCGTGCGCCCCGCCACCCACTCCTCCGCCTCCATGGCCGCCTCGGGGCCCGCCGTATCCGGGTACAGGTCGTCCTGGAACAGGTCAGACTGCCCCCCCGACAGGGTCAGAGGGGTGGCGTCCTCAGGGGGACCCCCAGAGAGACGCGTGGACCCCCCCCATCGCTCCTGTGTCCTGCTCAGGGACCTCACACACAGACCCCACAGGGACCCCCACACAGCCTGATTAGGGACCCCTTACCCAGTCACCACGTCCTGCCCAGGAACACCCCCACAGCCCCATGTCCTGCCCCGTGACCCCTCTCAGTCCCCCCTGGAGACTCCCACCAGCCCTACTGGGTCTCCCCATGCCAAATTCCCCTATCCCCACCCCACTCCCATCCCCACCGACCTTCCTTGGCACGGTCATGATGATGGGCTCACACTTGCGCTCGTGCAGCTTGTAGAACCTGCCGGGGGAGCAGAGGGGGTCATGGAGGGTTTGGTGGGGGGGTCTGGCGGTCCCTCACCTTGTCCCCCGCGTCCCTGTGCCCACCTGGCGATCTCGCACTTGCTGACGTCCAGCCCGCGCTTGGGCATCCAGCCCATTCCCCGCTGGGGCTCCTTGCTGGTGAAGGTGTTGAGGAAGTGGATGTAGGGCGGCTCCTCCGTGATCTCGAAGTACCGGATGCTCGAGTCCCCCTGGGGACACACTGTTAGGAGGGTCCCTGGCTCCGGGGGTGCCACCAGCGGGGTGGGGGGCTCCATACCTTGCCACAGACGTAGACCACGTTGGTGTCGGGGTCGTAGAAGGGCAGCAGAGCCCCGTTGCTGGAGTCCAGCTCCTGCAGCCCCATGGGCTCCTCCAGGTTCTCCTGCGGTGGGGTGAGGTGTCAGGCACACGGGGGTCCCCCAAATGGTCCCGGGGGACTCCCGGGGTGCCACTCACCGTGTCCCACAGCGCCAGTTGCCGCTCGCTCATGCGGCTGAAGCCGGTGGTGAAGATCTTGCCGTCGGCCAGGAAGATGGCGCGCATGGGACGGGCCCCCTCGTGCGCCCGCTCCTTCTCCTGGGGGGCACAGCCGTCACCGGCACCCGCAGCACCCCGGGGACGGGCACCGAGGGACAGGGGACAGCGGGGAGAACCAGGGGACAAGGACACCCAAGGGACATGGGACAACGGGGTGCACCAAGGGACGAGAGCAGGGAGCAGGGGACTCCGCCCAGGAACCAGCGCAGGGCCGCGCCCTGGTGACACAGACCCCCCGGGGGGGTGGGGACACTCACGGCCACCACGGTGCCGCGGCGGGGGTCGATGACACGGACGCTCTTGTCCTTGCAGGCGGTGCAGAAGTGGGAGCCATCACGGCTCCAGCTGACGCTGTAGATGAGGTCAGGGTGCAGTCCATCCAGCCGGTACAGCTCCTCCGCCGTGCCCACGTTCCAGATCAGCACCACGTTGTCACAGCCTGGGGGACACAGCGGGGGTCACCTCGGCCGCGCGGCCCCCTCCCCATGCCTGCCGTGTCCCCCCCGTACCCGCGCTGAGCAGGACGTTGCGGGCGGTGGGGTGCCAGGTGACGATGCCAACGCGCTTCGAGTGGCCCTCCAGGACCACCACTGGCTCCGTCAGTGGCTGGCTCAGCCCGTTCTCCGGGATCTGCCACACCTGAGGGGACAGAGGGGACAGTGACAAAGCGGGGTGACCCCTGCCACCCCCCCAGGCCCATCCCGGGCCACCCCTCACCATGACGGTGCAATCCTCAGAGCCGCTGGCGATGACGTGGTCGTTGTGGGGACACCAGTCGATGTCGAGGACGGGGCCCGTGTGGCCGCACACCGTGGGGTAGGACTTGTCAATGCGCCCGGTCTGGGGACAAAGTGACAGCAGGGAAGGGGTCACCCACCAGCACAAGCCTCCTCCCCTCCCCCGTGTCACCACCCTGCTGTCACCTTGTGCAGGGGGAGGACGAGGAAGGCGCCGCCGCCGCTGGCCTCCACGATGATGGCGACAAAGGAGGGGTTGACAGCACAGAAGGTGCTGTCCCAGGTGACGCGGGACACACGGATGTCATCGTAGCACTGCTCCGTCTTCACCGGCTGCCCGAACACGTGCCGGAATTTGCTCTGCCGCACCACCTTCCGGAACGACATGGCTGGGGAGCGCCCCGGCCCGCGGTCAGGCAGGCTGGGACACCCCAAAATGGGAGGCAGGGCCACCAGGGAGGTGGCCTGGGAACGGGGTGTCCCCTGAACTGGGCTTGTCGCTGTCCCCCAGCCTGGTAAAGGGTGGCTCAGCCACTCCCAGGAGGCAGAAACTGGGGCACACACCCCTGTCCCTGCCCAGCTCCCTGGAGGGAACTCGAGAAGCACCCCAGGAATGGGGGCTCTGAGGAGGACAGGGAGTGTCCCATTCAGGATGGGGACGGGGACAAGGGTGTCCTGCTGGCTACAGGGGTGGGGATAGAAAGGGGTGCAGGGACAGCTCCAACAGATCGGGCACAGGGGTGGCCCTGCTGGCTACGGGGTCAGGGATGGGGTCTGGCACAGGGAAAGGGATGGGGACAAGGATAGGGATGGGGGGCGCGAAGGGGGACAGTGGTGGCCTCATTTTGTACGGGGATAGTGACGAGGGCAGGGACAAGGATGGGGACGGGGGTGGGGTCAGGAATGGGGCCGGCGGTGGCCGCGCTTGGTACAGGAACAGGAATGGGGACAGGGACAGGGCTAGGGACATGGACGGGAAAGGGGACGGGGAGGCCCCGCTGGGTATGGGGACGGGGATGGGGACAGGGATAGGGATGGGGACAGGGACAGGGGGTGGCCCCGCAGGGAACGGGGAGGGGGCTTCCCCCGGGAAGGCGGACGGGGGCCGTGCCCGGCGGGGGTCGGTGCCCGGTGCCGGTGCCCGCACTCACCGGCGGGTCGGTGCCCGGGGCCGGTGCCGGTGCCGGTGTCGGGGGCGGCGGGAGCGGCGGCGGCGGCGGCGGCGGGGGCGGGGCAGGAAGTGACCGGGGCCGCCCCGCGCGTGCGCGGCTCCGGGGCGGGGGCACCGGCGGGGGTGGGGGGGGAGAGATGAGACCGGGGGGCTCGGAACCCTGCGGGCACACGGGGGCACCCCCTGCACAGGGACACCCGTGGGGTACGGTCCCCGTGGACAGCGTCAGTGGGTGGCACAGAGGTGAAAGTGGCGGGTGGCGCAGGGGCAGTGGCAGCGAGTGACACAGACTGCCACCCCCACCAGTGTCGCCCCGCCGTGTCGCCTCAGGGTGACACAGCAGCCAGGGTCACCCTCTGGGCCTCCCCTGCCCTCATTGTGGGGTGTCCCTCCCCTCCGAACCCCCCTGTGCCCATCCAGTCTGCAATGCCTTGGGGACACGCCACCAGTCCCCATCCTGGGGGGACAGTGAATGTAGGACCTACCTCAGAGGTGGCGGGAGCTCGGGGAGAGGTGCCGGCTGAGGGGACACTGTGGTGGCCTTGCGGTGTCACCGCTGGGGATGTGGGGTGG
This sequence comes from Corvus kubaryi, assembly GCF_017639235.1. NCBI lineage: Eukaryota > Metazoa > Chordata > Aves > Passeriformes > Corvidae > Corvus > Corvus kubaryi. The sequence continues at coordinate 222,058 of NW_024581062.1, read as the reverse complement.
TCTGGGGACGCTGTGGTGGCTTTGGGGTGTCACCGCCCGGGATGTGGGTCGGTCTGCGGACACTGTGGTGGCCTTGGGATGTCACCACTGGACTCCGGGCCTCGGTGGGTGACCGCGGGACGCGTGTGGGGACCTGTGCGGTGGCCGGGCTGCGGTGGCCGCGTGGCTGTGTCGGGGGCCGGTGGCCGTGGCTGTTTCCTTCCATTAATCACCGCTAATTGGCTTTGCCTTGCCGGGCCCACGGCGGGGGGAGCCTGGGGGGGTCACGGGGGGTGTAAGAGGATTTCCCTGCTCCTTCCTCCGCCTCGGCCATCCCGGGGTCCCGCTTCCTGCCCGCCCGCTGCCCACCCGGCCCCGGCCCCATGCCACGCTCCCGCGGGGACAAGGGAACCCCCAAGGACACGGAGCCCCCGCAGAAGGGGAAAGGGGGGCACGAGGCGGGGGAGAAACCCCCCAAAGCCCTCGAGGACGGCGGTCCCCCGGCCCCCAAGAATTCCGGCTCCGAGTCCCGGCACGGTGGCCACGGGCAGAAAAGTGGGAAGAAGGGTCCCGTGGACCCCCACGCTGCTGCCACCAAGACCTACTCCCCCTTCCTCAACACCGTCTTCGGCAAGGTGGGGACACTGCGAGGGGACATGGGAGGTGAGGGTAGGGATGGAGGGACCCTGGAAATGGAGGGGATGTGGGGACAGTGGGGATGGGGACGGGGATGGTCGAGGATACTGTGGATGGAGGGGGGATAGGGGCTTTGGGGACATGGTCAGGGACACTCTGTGACCCTGGGGATGGGGACGTGGGGACAGGAGTAGTCCAGGACCCTGCAGATGGAGGGGATGTGGAGCATTTGAGACATGGGGACATGGAGACAGTGGAGATGGGGACAGTGGGGCTGTTCCAGGACGCTGGCCTTGGAAGGGACATGGGGACAGTGGGGATGGGGACGGGGACAGTCCAGGATGGTGTAGGTGAAGAGGGCAGTGAGGATGGGCTTGGGGACAGTGGGATGGGGACAATGGGGATGTTCCGGAACCCTGGGGATGGAGGGGACATGGGGCCAATGATGATGGGGTTGGGACACTCCAGGATCCTGAGGACAGAGGAGATGTTGGGCACTGGGGACAAGGTCAGGGCCACTCCGGGTCCCTGGGGATTTAAAGGAGACGGCGACAGTGGGGACACAGACAGGGACACTCTGGGACCCCAGGAATGGGGGCATGGGGACAGTGGGAATGGGCTCAGGGACTGTCTGGAAACCTGCGGATGAAGGGGACATGGGGCACTGGGAACAGTCAGAGACATCCTGGAATCGTGGGGATAGGTGGGACACAGGGGCTCTGGGGACACTCCAGCGCCCTGGGGACAGAGGGGACATCCCGAGGGGACAACCTGGGCAGGGGCAGCCGAGCTCTGGGCAGGGGGAAAATGCTGTCCCCCCACCTCTGGGGTAAGAACCCCCTCGGCAGCATCCGTGGCTACCCGGCACATCCCATCCGGAGGCTGGGGGTCCTGGGGTGGGACACCCCTGGGGTGGGTGACAGGAGGTGGGACACAGGGACCGGGGCAGGGCAGGTGGGGGGTGCAGGCACGGGGCAGGGCAGGGCTTTGCCTCCAATCCCACTAATCCTCCGCTGGAGTTAATTTTGGCCCATGCTTAACAAAGGTGACACCGAGGTTTGGGGGGGCGGGGGGGGGATGGACACGGAGCTGGGTCTCATTCAGCTGTCACCCCCTCTGTGTGCCCCATGCAGGAGCGGGACCTGTCACCGGAGGAGCTGGATGGTGAGCAGGGGGGACGGGGTGGGGACAGGGCCTAGGGGAATGGGGGGCATGTCCTCGTGGAGGGATCTGGGGTGGGGACAGGGCCTAGGGGAATGGGGGGCATGTCCTCGTGGAGGGATCTGGGGTGGG
>NW_024581062.1:212144-220140 GCF_017639235.1 Corvus kubaryi | reverse complement strand
GCCTAGGGGAATGGGGGGCATGTCCTCGTGGAGGGATCTGGGGTGGGAACAGGGCCTAGGGGGATGGGGGGCATGTCCTCATGGAGGGATCTGCCGTGGGGACGTGGCCATGGAGGGGTCTCCCACATCCAAGAAGGGACCTGCCCCGGGGTGACATGGTGTCTGTGTGACCCTCGACACCTGACAGTGTCCTCCCTGTCCCCACCCGTGGCCACGCCCAGAGCTGCTGGACGCCTTCAAGGAGTTCGACACGGACCAGGATGGCTACATCAGCTACAAGGACCTGGGCGCCTGCATGCGCACGCTGGGGTACATGCCCACTGAGATGGAGCTCATCGAGATCTCCCAGCACATCAAGATGAGGAGTGAGCGGGGTCGGGGGGCCGGGGAGGGGACCAGGGGGTCACTGGGGTGCTGAGGGTGTCCCCTTTCCATGGCAGTGGGTGGCCGCGTGGACTTTGAAGACTTTGTGCAGATGATGGGCCCGAAGCTGCGGGAGGAGACGGCGCACATGGTGGGCGTGAGGGAGCTCAAGATCGCCTTCCGCGAGGTACGGCCGCCGCCTCGGGGACAGCGGGCGTGGCGTCCCCTCCTCAGGGGCACTGCGGCCATGAGGGGACCATGGGGGGTGGGGATAGTGACTCTGGAAAGAGCCTGGTGGGGACAACGATGATGGGGGCGTGAAGGGGATGGTGATCACGGGGAGACCATGGGGAGATGGTGACCGTATGGGGGACTACGGGGTGACCACAGGGAGGAGGAGACAATGACTGTGGGGAAACGATGACCACGGGGTGACCACAAGCGCAGAGCAGACAGTGACCACAGGGAGCTGGGGGTGCCAGCGGGAGGGTGACCCCCACCCCGTGGGCGCCGCAGTTCGACATGAACGGGGACGGGGAGATCAGCACGGCCGAGATGCGCGAGGCCATCGCGGCGCTGCTGGGGGAGCAGCTGAAGGCACAGGAGGTGGACGAGATCCTGCAGGACGTGGATCTCAACGGGGACGGGCACGTGGACTTCGATGGTGAGGGGACCCCTCCTTCCCCGGGGGCCGCGGCAGGGGCTGGGCCCCGGCTGCCCTGACGTGCCCTCCTCGCCCCGCAGAGTTCGTGATGATGCTGTCGTCCCGGTAACGGAGCCACCGGGCAGGAGGGGACCCCCGGATGACCCCTCAGCCCCTCCTCAGCCGCTCCCTGCCCGGCCAGCCGACCCGGGAGCTCTGCCAGCATCAGGGTTCAGAGGGAACAGGCGGAGCGGAGCACCTGGGAATGGGGTAGAGACCCCCGACCCCAAAAGCCACCGGGGGGGGTGGCAGGGCCGGGGAAGCCGGGGGACCCAATAAACCCCTTTGACCGGGGCTGGAGGAATGTGTCCGGTGGTTGTGGGGAGGGGCGCGCGGTCGGTGTCCCCCCCGGCCACCCGAGCCACCCCCGGGGCCGGGGACGGGGGGGGCCCCACAGAGGGGACAAGGAGCGGGGGGGCTGCCGGGGGCCGCGGCTCCAGGGCCAGGCTGCGCCCTCCCATTGGCTGGATCTGACGCGCTGCGGTCGGCCAACCAATCAGAACGCTCCAATCCAAGGCGGGCGGGAAAATGCCTGCGCTCCGAGAACGGGCACTCAAACCAACTGGCCAATCAGCGCGAGGGTTCGACCAATCAACATGCGCCTCTCATGCCAGCTGGCCAATCAGAGGCCACGTACCATGGGGACGGGAAGGGCATGGGGGGTCCTGCGTCACTCCCGGGGGTCCTCACGATCCCCTGGGACATCCCCGCCCCATGGAAGTGCCCCCAGGGGATCCCAGGGCCGCTCAGACCCCCCGCCCACCATCACGTATGTGTCCCCAGGAGCCTCACAGACCAGGTAAGCCCCCCGGCCCACAGGGGACCCTGGGAACAGGCCAAAGGTCCCTCCCAAAAGTCACCCAGGGGTTCCCCAGCACCCCAAATCCTGTGGGGAACACCAGGGGACGCCTCCCATTCTCCCTCAACCCACCACGGGGCAGCAGAGCCTGGGGACTGGACAAGGTGGCACCTGGAGAATCCCAGGAATGGGGTTCAAGTCCCTGTTTGGGTGCTGCCACTCAGATCCCCACAGGAGTAGAGGATCCCCCCAAAACTCAGTCGCAGGGAAGGGCTGCACCCCCTCCCCGACCCCACAGAGCAGGCACAGGGTTGGGGCATTCACAGATTTTAATTTAGTTCTTTTTCTGGAGACAAAAAAAAGAACCAACCCAAAAAAAGGAAAAAATAAAATAAAAAGGCATCAAACGGCCCCAATTTCAGGTTCAGGGGTGCAGAGACTCCCCCCACAGCGCATTTCCCCACCCCTGTAGTGTCTGGGGGTGTAGGGGTCCCACTGTGCCCTGGAGAGACCCCCCCCTCAAAACCCAGGTCCTCCCCCTGCCCTAAACTTACAGGGAAGGCACCTCATGGGGGGTCCCCACGTGTGGGGGACGCCCCGGGGAGGGTGGGGACCCCCCAGACCGGGGGCTGTGGGGGAGAAGGGGACCCCGATTGCTCTCTACATATATATAATATACACCTATAGAACAGGCTGGGGGGGGGAGTCTGGCCCCCCCCGGACCCCAAAAGCACCCAAACTCTTGGGGGTGAAGGGGAACGGGAATAAAAGGGGAGGGGGGGGAGACCAAGGCCAGCCTTGGGCTCGCCCCGCTGCGCCTTCCCCAGGGCCCCCCACCCCGGGGGCAGCCGTGCCCCCCACCCCAGGGTGCCGAGGAGGTAGGTGGGACGAAGGGACCCCCCCCACTCCGCTCCAGCACAGATCTGGGGCGGGGCTGTGTTGGCTCCTGCTCCCCAAGGTCAGTTTGGGTGGGCTAAGGCAAAGCCCGGCCGGCGCTCACGGCGAGGCGCGGGGACACACAGTTAAGACAGACGGATGGACGGGGGGGTCCCGGCCTTCATCCCTCCCCCCCCTGCCGCTCCTCCTCCTCCTCCTCGCCGGGCTCAGAAAATATCCGGGCACAAGCTCCAGTCCTGCTTCTCCTTGCTCTCCCAGTAGCCCCCCTTGTAGACGTGCGCCAGCTCCTGCGTCACCGGGTCCTTCTTCCGCTCGAACCACAGCGGTTTGTAGGGATCACAGGGCGTCCCTGGCGGGCACAGCGGGGTCAGGGCCTGGGGGGGACACCGAGGGGGCACATCCCTGTCCAGCAGCCCCGCCTTACCGTCCTCGGTGGCGCGGGCGGCCTCGGCCTCACGGCGCTTGCGGGAGAGCCGCTGTTTCTCCTCCAGCCGCTGCTTCTCGGCGTTGGCCTCGTCCCACCTGCCGTTCTCCATGAGGCGCTGGTCCGGGCGCCGCCGGCTGTCCGTGGGGGCCGTCCCGTTCTCCGGCGCGTTCAGGGTCAGCGCCAGCTCCGAGAAGTAGTACATGTTCTCTGCGTACTTCCTACGGCATGGGAAGGAACGGGACTTGGCGCCAGCCCCACATCCCTGCTCCTGGGGACGCCTTGCTCCCGTTTTCCCCACTCACGGCAGCGGGTTCCGCTTCCACAGCAGCAGCCGGCTGTCCTCGGCCTCGTGGGCTCGCGGCCGCGCCTCGGCTCCGTTGTCGCCCGTTCCCACCTGGACCTTGTAGCAATCCATCTTCTCATCCCACGTGCCCAGCAGGAGAAAATGCACCTTTCCCGACGGGTCCATCACCTCCCCGGTCACCTGGCAGGAGAGGGGACAGCCTGGATCAGGACACACCGTGGTCACGAGCAGCACGGGCTGTCCCACGGCTCCGTGTCCCTACCTTCCTTGCCACGTCCCGGGAGAAGTAGCTGTAAGGGACAAACTTGAGGCTGCACTTGTCCCCTGTCTTGTGGTTGACGATCTCGATCTCACCCGACTGCAGAGGAGAGGAGACAGTCAGAGCCACCCATGCTCTATTCCCCAGGGATCCACGCCTCCATACACCTCCCATCCACGACTTCCCACCTGGTCTATCCAGAGCTTCCCCACGATGATGTTGTGCACGGTGGTCGTCACTTTTTTCCACGTGTAGTGGTTGCCGGAGGAGTGGAAGACGCAGTGGATGGTACCTGAGGGAGGGGAAATTGTGCTGGAAACCACGCCTGGAACCTTGGGCAGTCCCAAAAACCCCACACGCTCCCGGGGTGCTCACCCAGAGGCATGATGGAGAGGTATTTCCCTCGGAATTTGCTGGTGATTTTGATTTCCTGGCGCAGCGTCCAGCCATGCTTGGAGTCGGCGTGGTGGGCAGCGGCCGGCGGGTGGTGGCTCACCTGGACACAGGATTGGGGACAGCTCAGTGCCGGCCATCCCGGCAGCCCAGGAAAGGCTGGGGGAGAGAGGAGCCGGCTGCACCTGCTCGCAGAGGGAGCGGTATCCGTTCTCCTCCAGGCGATCCAGCTCGAAGGTTTCCCCCAGGAGCGGGTTGAAGGGTTTGCTGGTGCGGAAGACGGTGGTGGAGTAGGAGGACACGGTGAAGGCGGCCACATAGCACAGCTGCTCCAGGGAGCTCTCGCACCGCGCCGCCCGATCCAGGAGCTCGTGATATTCCAGGTCCTCCGTCAGCCGCTGCAGCATGGACAGCGGCTCGTTGAAATTCACCTGGAAGAGGGAAACGGGTCAAGAACACCAAAAAAGGGGGTTCCAGGGTGCCCCACACCCACCCGCCGGCTGCGTCTGTGCTCACTGGCATGGGAATTTTGGACAGCTCCTTCCCGATGCAGTTCTTCATGATGCTCCAGAGGTTGAGGCTGTAGTTGGGTTTGTAGGGAATGCGGGTTCTCTTCTCCTTCTTGGTGTCCTCAACCTGGTGCTTGTACTGGAGAGAGGGGAGACAAAGGCTGTTATGTCCCTGTGACCCCCTCCCAAAACATTTCCACAGGAATTGGGGCACCCCCAAGCCATAAACCACCCATCCCACCTGCTCATCCAGGCTGATATCACTGCTGGTGCCGCTGATGTTGCTCCCGGTTCTCCTGGGAAGGGGGGAAAGGGGGTGAACGTTCCCGAGCAGGGCAGAGCAGCAAGGGGATCCCCCTCTCCCCCAAAACTCACTTGTGGCCCATGATGTCGGGCATGGGGAAGATCTCCGGGGCATCAAAGAACTCGTTGTTGTCGTCGTCCTCGTCACTCAGGTCACCTTTGGCAGGGCAGCACAGATCTGGGAAAGGGGATGGGGCTGGTGAGGAAGGGACATCATTCCCAGGTTCCCGCTGAAGGCTCCCCTGTCACCACCACCCAGGTGAGGGTCACACCCCACCCCAGCTCCGAGGGGTGTCGGATAAGGCACAGAGGAGCCACTTTGGACCCTGTTGTGGATGCCAGAATCACTTGGCTACACGGGTGAGATGGGACAGACACATCCCTCGGGATCAGTGGAGTGAGAGAGGCGGAGCCTTGCTCGGAAAATGCCGGGAAGCATCTGGAGGACACTTGAGCAGAACACTTGTCCCTCCCCACCTTTGCTGGAGCCTCCGGTGCCGGGCGTGCTGGCGGGGAGCACCGTGGCACCCCGGAAAGCCCTTTCCAGGTGGTTGTGCTGCTTGGCCAGCTGCTCCAGCGTCTCCTCCAGCCGGATCCGCTGATCCCGCTCCTGCTGCAGCGACTTCTGCCACTTCTTCCCGTGCGTTTGCGCCAGGATCATGAAATCCCGGCAGGCCTGTGGGAAAACAGCACTCAGTATGGAAGTAGGGCCTTTCCCCGCTACGGAATCCTCGGGACGGCGACTCACGTTGATCATGGCGTTGGAGGTGATGCGGAAGAGCGTGGCCCGCTCGTTGACCTGCTTGATCTTGTCCGTGCTGTCCGGAGGGAGCCGCAGGGCCTCAAGCTCGCTGAGGGAGCGCTGCAGGGCCGTGCCGTGCTTGGCGATCAGGTCGTTGCAGGTGCTCAGGTCCTCCACTTTGCTGGACAGGATCCGCAGGGTGTTCTGCAGCTCCGTCTTGTCCGTCTGCGACACCGACTCATCGCCAGAGTCGTCTGCGGGCGGGAAGGGACAGGGAATGTGGGATTGTCACACTGCGCCAGGAGCTGCTGGTGAGGCTGCCAGGAGGGGCACGGCAGGATCCCCAAATCCCCGAGGGCTCCCAAACACTCTCTGTGCATGCCAGGCTGTTGTGGTCACACGTGCATGGACACAGCCATCCCCTTCCAAACCTTCTTGCTGGAGCTGCTGGGATGCTGCCCAGGGCACTGGGGTCCTGCCCTGGGGGCATTGGGTTTGTGAGGAACTGGAAGCCTGCCCTAAGGGCACTGATGTTGCCCTGTGATCCTGCCCTGGGGTCACTAGGATGGTGCCTTGGGGACACTGGGGATCCTGTGCTCTGTGGGTCTGGGATTCTTCTCTGGGGGCACTGGGATCCTGTCTTGAGTCCTGTGGAACACTAATATCATGCCCTGGGTCCCGTGGGGTACTGGGATCCTGTCCTGGAATTGCTGCTGCCTGTGTGACACTGGGATCCCACCTTGGGGACACTGATCCTACCCTGGGCACTGTTGAGCACTGGGATTTCACCCTGAGGGCACAGGGATCCTGCCCTGGGGCCAGTGGAGTCCTACCCTGGGTCCTGTTGAGCCCTGGAATTTCACCCTGCCACGGATCCAGGAACTCCATACCTGACTCCTCCAGCATCTTGACAGCCTTGGCCTTGGCGAGCTCAAGGGCGGTGACCCAGCGCTGCCGCTCCACCTCGGAGCTGGCCTTGAGGTGGTAGGTCTGGGCCCCGCCGTTGGAGATGATGAAATTGCAGGAATCCTCCACGGTGATGTTGGCCGTGGCCAGGTTGATGGTGCCGCGGCACGTGTGACCCATCTCCGCCTTGGATCTGCGCGGGAAGGCCACGGTGAGGGAAGGGCAGGGCGGGGATCCCCGGGATGAGCCCTCCAGGGGCCACGCAGGGGGCTCGGCATTCCCGGTCTGCCAGCCAGGGCTATTAATAGGGAGGGTTTGCTGGCGCCGGAGCAGGGCCAAGGCTGGGGATGTCGCTCTGTGGGGGGACAAATCCACAGCCGCCGGGAGTGGCCTCAGGGATCCTGGAGCCTCAGGAATCCGGTGCTTCCCGGATCCTGGCACGGCCTGGGACGAAGGTGAAGTCCCAGCGAGGCCGCGCCGGGCTGGCACTCCCCTTCCACGTCACCGCGTGACAGAGGTGACATCCAGCCGGGACACCCCCAATCCGGTGTCCCCCCCGCCGCCGGCGGTGTAACCGGAGCCGGCAGCTGCCGAAGGCTCCGGTTCCCCATCAATAATGGAGGGACAAGGCCCCCCCCGGCCGGGCTCAGGTGTCCCTGCGGGTGACAACACACGAGGCCACCGGGAAGAGCTGCTGGGAGGGACAGCGGGATCCGGGAGCTGCGGGAGGCTGAGGGGGTGCAGACCCCCGCCACCCCCTCAAATACCCACGGCGACAGGGATGTGGCAATCCCGGGGACCGGGAGGTGACATCCCCGGTGACAGGGATGTGAGAGCCGCGGGGGGAGGATGGTGACAGCCGCCCTCCTTCCCAGCTGGCACCGGGGGCACCGAGCGCTCCCCAACTCGGTGCGGGGGGCCCAGACCCGCCTTCCTCACGCCGCGGGGGCTCAGCCCGGCCCCAAGGTCACGGGGGGCCCGGGGGGCGTCGGGGCGGGTCCCGGTGCGTACCGGTAGTAGCTGAGCAGCCCATTGCTGAGCACGAACCAGCGGCGCTGGTAGCCCTTCAGGTAGTTGGTCCACTTGAAGAGCCACCCCTTGTAGGTGTCGGAGCCCGGGGGAGCGGCGGGCGGCCCCCCCGCCGGGCCCCCGCCGCCGCGGCCTCCCGGCTCGCCGCTCATGGCCGGCAGCTCGTGGCAGGCCAGGCAGGGGACGGCGCTGAGGAGCGAGACCAGCCCGCGGGTGCCGCCGCCGCAGAGCGCGGCCGCCTTCCCCATAGACCCCGCGGGGCCCGGCCGAGGCTCCGCCGCTCCCGGGGCGGCCCCGGCCCGTCCGCACCGACCGGGGGCGGCGCCGCCGCCACGTGACCGCCACGGCGAGAGGAGGGGGGG
>NW_024581062.1:182599-211744 GCF_017639235.1 Corvus kubaryi | reverse complement strand
CGTCACTCAGCCCGCCTACGTCCGCGCCCCATTGGCGGCCAGGGCGCCAGCGGGGCGGTTCGCGCGTTACGATTGGCCGAGAACGGGATTCTCGCCCGTCAATCAGGCGTGGAGCCAATAGGCGGGGGCAGCGGCGCGCCGCGCGTGCTGACGCCGAGAGGTGAGTCACCCGCCAGCGATTGGCGGAGGGGCGGGGCTTCGCGCCAAGCGCGCTGCCATTGGCTGAGGCGTTGCCACGCCCCCTGCTCTCTGCCCCGGCTCTCCCGGGGTCGCAGGTTCGAGACCCGCGAGGGGACAGAGCGGGGACAAGGCGGGGACAGCGCGGGGTCGCGCAGGGGGCGGCTCGGGCCAGAGAAGGAGAGGCCAGGCTGGCAGCAGTATACAATTCATCTTTATTTACAATACCCTATAAAAATGTAAATTTAGAAACTTTATTGTCATTAACCAGAACCAAAAACTGGGAGGGAGGGGGGAGAAAAAAAAAAAAAAAGGAAATTAAAAAAAACAAAAAAACAAAACAAAAAAGCGGGAAAAAAGAAAGAGCAATAAAATAATAATAATAATAAATGAACTTTCCACTTGATCTGTCAGAGAAAAAGGACGGGGAAAGGGCCGGGAGCAGCGGAGGCAGGGCTGGTTAATGCCGGGAGGAATTCCGGGGTGTAAAATCCCTACATGTGCAAATCTCTTGGTTTTTTTTTTTTTTTTTTTTTTTTAAAAGCGGAAAAAAAAAAAAAAAAAAAAAAAAGGTAAAATTATCCCCCAACCACCACCACCACCTTCCCGAGGAGCAGCACAGCTGAATCCACCCGGATCTGATCCAGAGGGGACAGAGACCTGGCTGTGCCCCCCCACCCCGGAGCTGCTGGGGCTGATCCCGGGGGGGGCGGGTAGGGAAGGAGCCGAATTTTGGGAAGACGAGGTGAGTGTGCAAAACAGGTGTGTGAAGTGTGGGGAAGGGCGGGAAGCGGAGCTCAGTGCTTGTGGGAAGGGCTGGAGAAGGAGCAGGGAAGGAGCGGGAAGCCCCTGGCCATGGATCTGGAGCGAGGGGCTCCCTGCTTGCTGGGATCCTCAGTAGTGTGTGTGTGTGTGTGTGTGTGTGTGTGTGTGTGTGTGTGTGTGTTTGGGGGGGAAGCAGCAGTTTTTGGGGGTGCAGAGGGAGTCAGGGGGAAATTGGGAGCAGCAGGGAAAGGCAGCACGTTGTGGGAAAAGGGGGAGCAGCCAAACATCCCCCTCTTCCCGCTGATCCAGGGATTGGGGGGCCAGATGTGCCCCTTGTGCCAGGCCGGGCGTCGGGGGAGGTGTGGGGTGAACCGTGTGCCCTCTATCCATCCATCCATCTATCCTTCCTTCCTTCCATCCTTCCTCTGGAACATTCCGGTGGTGGCGAGGAGCCACGGAGATCTACCGGATCCCGTGCACTAAGCTGGAACCAGGCAGCAACGGTGGGGGGGATCAGAGGAATGCAGCGATTCGCCTCTCCCCAAGCTACTTTTCCTCACTCCAATCCTTCTCCAACTGCACCCCCACCTCTGGTTTCCCCTTTCTCCCAGTCCCACGGTGGGACACGGCCACATTCCCCTGGGAAAAGAGGGCTGGCACTTACTGCAATTTTGTCTCCAGCAGGTTCAGCTTCTGCTGGTCGACGTAGCGAGAGAAGAGGGAGATCAAGTTGGAGGGGATGGACACGGGCTTTGCCAAGGCTCCCTGAGGGATCCGCAGGAGCTCCCGGGTCGCCATCAGCATCAGCTCCGTCCTGCCGGAAAAACGGGAGAAAGGAGCAGTGAGAAGCGTGAGGGGGGCTGGGAGGGCAGGAGCTCCCCAGCTCCCCTTGGGGAAGGATTCTGGGAGCCTTCCCCAGGGGCTGGGAATGCGGTGACATTCCAGGCAGGAGCATCCCAGCCCGGGACAGGGACTCACCATTGGTTGTCCTGCATCAGCTCCGTGTTTGTGTCCGAGCTCTGCAATTCCTCCCCTCGGCTCAGGACCAGGTACAGCAGGGACAGACCGAACTGTGGGGACAGCGAGGGGATGGGTCACCTCTGAGGGGAATCCCCAACACTTCCCAGCCCTCCTGGGAATGCTGGCACAGGCGGGAGGATCCCTGGCTGCCTTTGCAGGAGGAAAAGGAAGAAAAGACCACGGACCACTCCCAGCCCAGGAGGGACTTAGAGGAGCAGCATTCCCACCCCAAATTCCAGCATTGGAGCATGGAGCACAAGTGGGACAGACCTGGAAGCTGCTGCCAGGCTGAAGCAGAGCCCAGGGCCACCTCAGACCGTTAATTAATGTGCCAGACACCCTGGTTAATTAGTGAGGGGAACACCCTGGCACTGAGAGGCTGCTGGGGCAATTCCCGAGGCTGGGAAGGGGTGGGGATGAGGAGCACCTTGTTTTGGAGCACAGCAGTGAGGTGCAGGTTGGTGGGAGCGGCGGCGCTCTGAGGTAGGTTTGTGAGCTGCTGCACAAGGCTGGTGACTGTTCCCAAGGGAAGGTGGTAGAGGACATGGGAAAAGGGCCTCAAGAGGCAGGGAAGCACCTGTGGAGAAAAGAGCACAGTTGGGAGCTCCACACGCTTCCCTGGTGTTGGAATTGCAAACCAGCTTCTCCCACACAGCCCCTGCCAGGAAAGGCAGGAACTGCCATCCCAAAGACACACGGAGCCCTCCCAGCCTCTGGAACCTCACCTCATCCTGAGCATCCTTCTTGATGAGGAAGGGCAGGTTCCTGGCCGTGGCCATGAGCACGTCGGCCGCTTGCTCCGGAGCCAGGAAGGGAAGGATCCGGGCCACCAGGCGTTTTCCTTTCCGGATGCACATGATCTGCATGAAGTGGTCATCGCTCAGCCTGAGGAGGAAAAAGGTGCCAACTCTGACCTGGGAGCATCCCAGGGTTATCCCATGGCTGGATCTGCCCCAGCACCAGGTGGAAAATACACCCATGCCTCGAAAAACATCCCTGAAGAGGGAAAAACTACACAGGAATGACATCCCTAGTCCTCAGCTCTGGCTGTTGGAGGGGATGGAAGTTGTGACAGCGAGGGTAAAATGGCAAAAAAAAAAAGTTACTTCAGCCTCCTGGAAGAGTCAAACATCCATGGAAAACTGGCTTCAGTGGTCCCAAAGTGCTGGAGCTCCCAAATCCCACTCACCTGTCCTGCCCAGGCGCCTTCCCCCTCAGATTGTCATACATGTCACAGATCTTCTGCTTCCTCTCTCCCATCAGGGCTGGCCGCTCCCCTTCCAGGCTCAGGAGGTAGCGGCGCTCGTAGTCCTCCACGTCCAGGAGGAGGCTGTACGTCTGCAGGGAGTGTGGATCACTCAGGGAATTATGGATCATTCAGGGAATCACGGAATGGGTCGGGTTGGCCCACCTTTTATCCCACCATGGACCTCTGAGGGTCGGGACAATCCCCCTCAAACTCACCTTCTCGATCGTGACGAGGGTCTGCCGCCTCTTATCCCGGACTTGCTTCTCCTTCGTCTCCTGCCGGGGAGGGAAGAGGGAGTCAGGGCCGTGGGAAGCAGCCACAGGGCTGTGTTGGAAGGGAGGAAGGCCAGGAACTCACGTCATCCTCGCTGCGGGACGTCACCACGGCGTCGATCATCTTCCGGGGGTTGTTGACGCTGGAGACGGTGAGTTTTCCCAGCGAGCCCTCAAACTGCACTGCAGGAAGGAGGGAGCAGGGAAGCCGAGGGATGAGTCCCCTCAATCCCAGGATAAAAGGAGCCCTGGGGCTGCTGGAGAGCTTTACCTGGCTTGTAGGTGTGCTCCAGCTTGGCCACCTGAGGGGTGATGAGTTTAGTGCGCTCCTTCTTGGGACCGTCACCGTGCACTTCCTCGGCTGCTGCCAACTTCTCCAGCTTCTGGAAGTAGTTCTGAGGCAGGGAGAGGAAAAGTTGAGAGCCTTCTCCCAAAAAAACCATTGGCCATCTCCCTCTCCTCAGCTCCACCATCTTCCCAACATCATCATTCAAGCCACAGCTGAGCCCATTCTCCTCTCCCATCCCTCAGGATGACACAGATCGAGGCTCCTCCTCAGCCCTCTCTCAGGACAATGACAAATCCACTCTCCCTGTGGGGTTCCCAGTTCTTCCCAGTACATCCCAGTTAGCCTGCCTTGCTCCACTGGCACCCTGCCAGGGCCTCCCCACCCAATCCACCCCCTTTCGCGACGGCAGAGCTCTGCTGACTCACATCCTGCACCAGTTCCTCTTCTCTACTGGGACCAGCTCACCCACACATCCCTAAAAACCTCTGCCAGCTCCAAAGGGGACAGTCCCAGCAGGCACAGCTCTCCTACCTCACTCAGCCTCCCAGTGTCCATCCCAGACATTTCCCTCTCTCTCTGGGGACCCTCAAATGGTCCCTCAGCCACCACCTTGCTCCACCTGCTCCAAACCCGGCTTTTCCCAGCACTGTCTGGCATTCCCTATTCCTGAACTGGAAAAAAGCAGGAGCAATCTCTCCCTATCCACCTTCCCTACTGCGCTCTTCGGATTCCCACAGGATCCATCACCACCATTCCCAGTCAGATCACAGTCAGCCTTTCCCTGCCCAAGGATCTCTCCTTAATTTTCCACGTAGCACCTTCCCCATTTTCCATTCCAGGGGTTTTATCCCGGCTCTGTCACGCTCCTGATGGAGAGGAGCTGCTCTCCTGTTATCCCAGACCTATTAATCCAGTGTCCCCTGATATCTCCTCACTTCTGGAAATCTCATCCAAGAAGAGGGAGTCAGCTCTTCCCAGCGATGCTGCTCCCACCCTGTCCCTTTGCCTTCCTCTTCCAGGGAGGAAAACAATCCATGGCATCTCTCTCTCTGGACTGACATCCCCTTCCCACCCAATACCCAACGGACAGAGGGCAGATCCTGCTCCCAAGTACCTGGTAATAATAATCATCCAGGTAGGGGTCAGTGCTCTGCAGCTGCATCATCTGGATCTTGGACACCCAGTCCTTTTCCCGCTGCAGCATGAGGTTGGCGTAGGGATCCTTACGGATTTGCTCCTGATGGCTGCTCCGGTGGCCCCCTCGGTCCCCCCCGGAGCCGTTGAGGCTCCGGTGCTGGCTGGCAGGAGAAGAAGGGCACCCGTGAGCACACCGGAGCTACAGGAAGGGACAGAGAGGGGGTACAGGTGACCCCGGAAGCAGGACACGTCCCCGTGCCACGCGGCCCCGTCCCTGTCCCCGCACTCACTTCCGGTTCTGCTGCTGCCGCTGGTGCAGGAGCCGGCGGTGCTGGGGGTGCAAATGCGTCGTGTCCGGCCGGAACATCTGGGGCTGCGGCCTGGGGAGAGCAGGAATTGTCAGGGATGGATGCAGGGAGCGGGCAGGACGCTGGGAAAGGGACAGGGACAGCACCGACCTCAGGTTCTGCAGGTGGGATCCGGGGCCCTGAGGGTGCGGCAGCTGCGAGGGGGGCGGGGCGGGGGGAGCCCCGAAAAAGGCACGGAACCCTCCGGCCGGGGACATCATCTGCCCAACTCTGCCCTGGAGCAGCTTGGGATTCACGGAGGGCAGCGGGCTCCCCACCAGCCCGGACACCCGGGCAAACTGGCTGGGGGACATTCGGCCGGCCTGGAGGGGCAGAGAGGACACCTGGAGTCAGCCAGGCAGGAAAAGGATCTGGGATGGCCAGCAAGAGCCATGGAGAGCCAAGTCCCAGAGCCACGCGGAGAGAAAGGTGGGATGAAGCACGGGAAGGGGCTTTACCTGGGCTCCTCCAAGCAGCTGGGCTCTCTGCAGGTGTGTGAGGACGGGAGAGACGCTGTGGGGGAACGGGTGGCCCAGGAGGGAGGAATTCTGGGGAGAGGGATGGCAAGAGGGAGCCCCGTCACACACCATGACTGGCAGACGGGACAAACCCCAGGAAGGCCAGGCTCCATGGAGCAGGGATGAGCCACAGGAACACGGAGAGGTTTTGGAGGGGACGGACTGGACATCAATCCCCAAAAACAGGGATGAGGGGAAGCTGGATACCGGAACATTGCAGAGGTGGTTGGGGGACATCCTCTCTCCATAGGGAGCGGGATAACGCTGCTGCATGGTAGCTCGGATGTGGACAGGCTTGGGACACAGGATCTGGGAGGAGGGGAGCAGCTCGGTCACTCCCCCTGGGAAGCCGCCTGCACCCCCGGGAGCGCTGGGAAGCTGGGACTCGAGGAGGTACCTGCTGGTTGAAGTTTGGGATGGCAGCCTGTTTGGGGGGGGTGCCGATGGGAACGGCCCGGACCGGGGGGCTCCCGATGACGGGGGACGAGGAGCGCCGGGGCAGCGCCCGCTCCGACGGATCCCGCTCCTCATCCCGAGCCTGCGGAGGCCTCTGGGGCAGGGCGTAATCCAGTACGGACACCGACGGCATCTCCTGCGGGAGGAACACCGCCCTGGAGTCACAGGCTGGGACAGGGAGGAGGCTCCTTGTCCCCCCTTCCTCCTGCCGGCTCTCCACGTCCCACTGCGCTTCCCTGGGCTCCCCACGCAACGCTGGGCGTTCCCAGAGCGCACGTGACTGCCAAGAGCATCCCGCTTGGGATAACGGGGCGTGGGGTGGGAATTCTGGGTCACCTCCCAGCCCGGCAGAACCAGGAGAGGATTGGGAGAGGGTTGGCCACGCAGCACTTCAAAGCCCGACTCTTAAGCAAACCACAACAACACGAAAATCCTCTGCCTCCAGGCACCAGCATTCCCAAATCCGGCTGGGAGCCCTGAAATCCCTCAGACATCACCAGGCATCCCAGATCAGCGACAGCTCCCCATCCCAGCCCTCCAGGGTCCGAGGGGGGACAAGAGGTGACGGCTACGAGGGTCTCCAACGAGCCACGGATGCAGCCAGAGGGAAGCGGGACACTCCACTATCCCAGGTACAGTTCATCCCACCCAGCTGGCTGCCACAGGGATTTGGGATCACCAGGGAAGAGCCCCCTGCCCTCAGCGCCCTACCTGAGCGAGGAGCGGTCCCCGGATGCGCCGCAGCACAGCCGAGCTGTCCCAGATGCTGGAATTCAGCCCTCCAGGCTGCTGGACAACACAAGGAGAGTCAGGACGGCGCTGTGGGATCCATCCCCACATCCCTCCGGATCCCCCAGCCCATTCCCACCTGCGGGGGATCCCTGGTGTGCACGGCCTGCATGATGGCCGGGTCCTCCAGCTCGCTGTCGATGACGAGCCGCGTCAGCCGCTCGGCCAGCGCGTCCTCGGGATCGCCCAGAACGTCCCCGTCGTTCCCTACGGGACCGTCCGGCTCCCGGCTCGACCCGGCCTTGTCCTCCAGCTCCGCCAGCCGCTCATGGGCCTCCTGCCAGTCGTCATCTGCCAGGAGGGGCACAGGGTGAGGGACGCAGGGCGGGGGGGATCTGGGGGGTCAGGGAGATCTAGGGGGGACACTCGGGCTCTCACCGACGGCCCCAGCACCGAAGGTGTCATCGTTGAACTGGTCGATATCTTCATCCTCCTCCCCCAGGGCCTGGAAGGCGTCTTCATCCTCGTCCAGCGGGCAGTCCTCCAGGGACTGGGACAGCCGGCAATGGGGTCAGCTCCCTTACACCTCACTGATGAACCCCCAATCCATTATACTATACAACAACCCCCCCCAGCCAGCGATACCTCCCCCAGCCCCACTGCCCGCCCACGGAAATCCCCCCAACCCATTATTCCTACACGGGGACTCCCCCAACCCGCTGGATCTCCCCAATGACCCCTCCATACCGGAAGAGTGACCCCTCCCGTTATACGCTCCCCCAGCCCGTTATAGGTCCCCAGTGCCCCCCCCAGACTCCTCCCGTCACCCCGGAGCCCCCTCCCAGTCCCTCAGACCCCCTCAGTTACCCCCCTCCCCAACTCATTTTACCTCCCCCGCCCAGTCCGTTATACCCCACCCCACCCCGTTACACCGCCCCGGTGCCTTCCGGGGCCGGTTCTCCCGCAGGCCCCGCAGGGCCCCGCCCGCCCTGGCCCCCCCGGCCCCTCCCCGCTCACCGGGTACCGGAACATGGCGGCGCCGGCGCCCCCCGCCCGCAGGCTCCGCGCCGCCCGACCAGGCCCCGGCCCCCGCCGCGCATGCGCCGCCGCGGGCGCAGCCGCATGACGTCATCCGCCGCCACCGCCCCGTGCCCCTCCCGCCGGCGCGCGGTGGGGCGGGGCTAACGCGGGCCGCGCCCCACCTCAGACCACGCCCCCTCCGTGAGGGCTTCTTAAAGGGGCAGCGTCCCTTTTTCTCCCGCCCACAGCGGTGACACCCGCGTGCCCCCCGCCGGCAGCCGTGCCGCCCAGTGCCACCCCACCCACAGACAATGTCACCCCATCCATAGCCCCAGCAGTGTCCGTCCAGCCCTGTCCCCAGCTGTATGCCATCCCCCGTCATGTCCCCCAGCCGCGTCTCCCCCAGCTGGGACCGCTGTCCCCAGTCACGACCCTCAGTCGTGTCCCCTAACTGCAGCCATGTCCTCAAGCTGTCCCCTATCCCTGCTCGTGTCCCCTGTCCCCCCGTCTGCCTCCTGTACCCGTAGCTGTGTCCCGTTCCCAGCTGTGTCCCCAGATGTGACCCTACCCACGGCCGAGCCGCGTCCCCTGAACCCCGCCACGTCCCCAGCTGTGACCCGCATCCATAGCTGTGTCCCCAGCTGCGTCCCCATCCACACCCCCTGTCCCCCCTCTGCGTCCCCGGCCGTGTTCCCTGTCCCCAGCCGTGTTCCCTGTCCCCAGCCGTCCTCCCGCCGCAGCCACACGTGGCAGGGAGGGGGTGACACGTCCTCACCGTGTGACCCCCGTGGGGGACCAGCTTCCTCATGGCCTCCGAGCCCACATCGTCCCCCACCTCTGCCACCCCCCGGGGGCTCCTGGGGCCACCCCCAGCTGCCGCCTCCGGCGGGTCCGGGTGTCCCAGGTGAAGGGGTGGCTCCACCTCGTCCCTCCCCTCGGCGCCTTCCTTGTGCCCGTCACTGGGGATTAGCGCAGGGACAGCCCCGGGCTTGGGGACAGGCACAGGGGACAGGGCCATCCGCCACCTCGCCTGGATGTAGGAGGCCTGGCCGAGCGGCGAGGACCGAGGGTGACACCCCCCATCCCTGCGCTGGGCGAGGACGGGGACCCCCCCGCGCCCCCCCAGCCCTTGGGGGCACCATGAAGGACCGGCTGGAGCAGCTCAAGGCGGTGAGGGACCCCCGGCGTGGCGAGGGGAGGACAGGGGACAGACACCCGCAGGGGGCCCCTCAGGAAAAGGGTGACACCGCGATGGGGGTCCTCGAGATCCCACCCCATGGTGGGTGAGGGCGTCACGGGGAGAGGGGACCCCAAAAACCAAGTCTGTGGCGGACAGGGACGTCATGGGGTGGATGTCACCGAAATGCCGCCCCACGGTGCGCGGGGGTGCCACGGGGATGGGGGGGACCTCAGGCCCCATCCCATGGTGGGTTGGGGTCTCGGGGACACCCCAGTCCATGGTGGGCGGGGACACCGGGCGTGGGTGGCACCGAGACCCCACCCCGCGGTGCGTGGGGGTGTCTCGGGGGTCACCCCGTGGCAGCTGGGCGACCCCGAGCCTCCCTCCAATGGGGGCGGCAGGTGGGAGGGACTGGGGGGGGTCATCCCCGTGCGGTTTGGGGGTACGGTGGGTGTCTTGGGGTGACGTGATGCCCCCAGCCAAATCCCGTCCCCCCCACGCCGTGGGGTGCAATGGGGGGACACCAGGGGGTATGGGGGGGTGTCCGTCCTGCGGGGGGACGGCAGTGAGTTTGGGGTGCCCGCACCCCATCCTGCACCCCACACTTCCCCACGTTCCCGCCACCAGCGCTGCTTCCTTCTCCCTTTTTCCCGCTCCGCCGTGGGGCCCCACTTCCCCCCTGTCCCCCTCTGCTCCCCAGCATCGGCTCCCCATGGATTTGGGGGGTCCCAGCAGGCCCCCAACTCGCGGCCGGGCCCCTAGCCGTGGCAGGGAGGCTTGGCAGGGATTTACCGGGATTATGGAGCCATCAGATAAAGCCCTCACGGGGGAGCGAAGGGATTAATTTTATTTTTACTCCAGCAGCAGGAGGAGGGGGGTGGGGAGTCCCAACCTGGGGTCTGTCCCCCTCCCCAGGACACCCCAACCACACCCCCGGGGTGCTGGTGCGGCTGAGGGGGTGAGGGGAGGCAGAGGGGCCGGGACTGGGTTTTGGGAAGGGCTGGATTTGGGAGCGTGTGGGTGAGGGCCTGGGCACGACACTAGGGTGTGGGGCACCAGCCACCTTTGTGCTCCCCAGGGCTGCCCCAGACCTGCCGTGGGGCCACGGTTGAGGACATAAACCCTGTCCCATCCCCATCCCATCGCTGTCCCTGTCCGCTCCCTCTGGCCAAGCCCAGCAATCCCTTAATTCCCGGCCTTGCTTGGCCAGATGTGAGCTGGGCTTGGCCCCCCCGGCTCTTCCCCGCTGCAGATGTCCCCTCCTGCGCCACCACATCCCCATGGCTACTCCCCCCGTGTCCCTGTCACCGCCGGGGGGCCCCCGGGGGGTGCTGGCAGGGCACAGGGTCCCCCGAGCGCTGTGTCCCAACAGAAGCAGGATGCAGACGATGAGGAGGAGCTGGAGATCGCCGTGGACAACACGGCGTTCATGGATGAGTTCTTCTCGGAGGTGAGGGAGGGCTGGGAGCAGGGCTGGGGGGGGCAGGGCTGCCTCCTAACCCCCCTCCCAAAATCCTCCCAGATCGAGGAGACCCGGCAGAACATCGACAAGATCTCGGAGAATGTGGAGGAAGCCAAGAAGCTCTACAGCATCATCCTCTCAGCCCCCATCCCAGAGCAGAGTGAGTGTCCCCACACCATCCCCTGCTCAGGGGGACCCTCCCTGGGGACATTCCCATGGTGGCTCACACCCGTGATCCCACAGAGACCAAAGATGACCTGGAGCAGCTGACGGCAGAGATCAAGAAAATGGCCAACAGCGTCCGTAACAAGCTGAAGAGTGAGTGGCCCTGTCCCTGCTGCCATGTCACGGGTGTCCCTGTCCCCCTGGGACGCTGGGATCACGGGGGCTGGCAGTGGGGAAGGTTCCTGAGGGGTTGGGGTCTGGCTCTCTCCAGGTATGGAGAGGAACATTGAGCAGGACGAGGCACGATCCTCCGCCGACCTCCGGATACGCAAGTCCCAGGTGAGCTCCGTTGCACATCTGGCATCCCCAGGTCCCACCCTGTCCCCCATGGTGACAAGGTGTCCCCAAGTCTCCCAACTCTATCCCCAGCAGCACCTTGTGATCCCAGGCTTCGTGTCCCTCTGCCCCGTCCCCAACACTCTGTGCTGTCCCCTCGTGCTGGGACGTGCCACATCCTGGGTCCCCTGGCTCTCACGCCACTGTCCCCTCTCCCAGCGCTTTGTCCTGTCCATCCTGGGATCAGGAACACGCCGTGCCCTGAGTGTCACTGGGCTGACTTCCCGTCCCCATCCCCAGCACCTCCTCTTGTCCCCTGGGCAGTGTCACACCTGTGTCCTCGCTCCTGTCCCCTGTGACAATGGGGACATGCCGTGCCTGGGGTGTT
Organism: Corvus kubaryi; assembly: GCF_017639235.1. Taxonomy (NCBI): domain Eukaryota; kingdom Metazoa; phylum Chordata; class Aves; order Passeriformes; family Corvidae; genus Corvus; species Corvus kubaryi. The sequence continues at coordinate 200,234 of NW_024581062.1, read as the reverse complement.
CCGTGTCCCCGTCCCCAGCACCGGGTCCAGTCCCCCTGGGGTGTCCCCATCCCCAAGTCCCTGTCCTCACGTCCCTGTCCGTGTCCCCAGCACTCGGTGCTGTCCCGCAAGTTCGTGGACGTCATGACCAAGTACAACGAGGCGCAGGTGGATTTCCGGGAGCGCAGCAAGGGCCGCATCCAGCGCCAGCTGGAAATCAGTGCGTGACCACGCCCCGCGGGAGGGGTGGGCGGGGCCTTGCAGCAAACCCCGCCCCTTTCATGGCGTGGGTGGGGTCAGTCCACCTAGACCCCACCCCTTGACCAAATTTGGTTAAGTGGGTGGGGCCAGGCTCACAGAGCCCACCCCTTAACCCGAACTGGGCGGGGCCTGTTCCCACCCCTTCCCACGTGCCCGCAGCCGGCAAGAACACGACGGACGAGGAGCTGGAGGAGATGCTGGAGAGCGGGAATCCCTCCATCTTCACCTCGGGGGTGAGCCCTGACACGGGAGGGTGGGGGACACCAGGGGACACGGGGCGGGGGGTGTCACAGGGCCAGGCCTCCCCGCTGACGTTGCCCTGTCCCTGCAGATCATGGACTCACAGATCTCGAAGCAGGCGCTGAGCGAGATCGAGGGGCGGCACAAGGACATCGTGCGCCTGGAGAGCAGCATCAAGGAGCTCCACGACATGTTTGTGGACATCGCCATGCTGGTGGAGAACCAGGTACGGGGGGACACGCAGGGACTCGGCTGTGGGGACACGGGGACAAGCAGGGACCTGGCTATGGGGTCACAGGGACCTGCATGAGACCACGGAGTGGCCCAGGGACCTGCCCAGGGGGATCCAGGCATGCAGCGATGTGGGGTGGGGTGGTGACCACTGCACGGAGACAATCCGGTGCCGGGGCCGGGCACGCCAGGTGGGTGGGTGCCAGCACCCCGGGGTGCTCTCAGTGTCCCCGCCCCCCGTCTCTGTGTCTCCCGGGTGCTCCGTAGGGAGCCATGATCGACCGCATTGAGAACAACATGGACCAGTCCGTCGGATTTGTGGAACGGGCCGTGGCCGACACCAAAAAGGCTGTGAAGTACCAAAGCGAGGCCAGGAGGGTGAGACAGACCGACGGCCCCCGTGTCCCCTCCACAGCCCCCAGTGTCCCCTCTGTAACCCCCAGTGTCCCCCTCTGGCCCTCAGAGTGCCTTCACATCTCACAGTGTTCCCGGCACCTCCCCCGTATCCTCCAGCAGCCCTGAGATCCCTTTATGTCCCTCAGTCACCTCCTGTCCCCCCTCAGCCACCCCTGATATCCCCCAGCTGACCCCAATAACTCCCACCTCCCCCCAGTGACCCCATGGGGGACTGGCAGCTCTGTTCCTCTCTGTCCCACTGCCACCCCTGAGCCCCCTCCCACCCTCAGGTGTGATGAGCTGCTGAGGGCTCAGCCCCTCCTGCCCCATCCCCAGGGCTCTGCAGCACCTCTGGCTCTTCAGGGCCCCTTGGTGCCCTCGTGTCCCCCCCACATGGGACAGGTGTCATCAGCCCCGACTTGCCCCTGTCCCCCCAGAAGCTGCTGATTTTGGTGGCAGTGGCCGTGCTCTTGCTGGGGACAGTTGCCCTCATCATTGGACTCTCGGTGGGGCTGAACATGAAATAGCCCCTGGGGCGGGGGTCTGTAAGTGTTGGGGGGCAGGGGACCCCCACTGTGGGGACACGGAGCCCTGGGGCATCCCAGTGTCATCTCCTGCTTGGGGGGCTCCAGTGCTTTGGGATTTGGGGCTGTCACAGGGCTGGGGGTGGGGGGTTCTGGGCTCGGCAATCTCGGGTCTGCAATGCTGGGGGTCTGCGTTTTTGGGGGTCTGCAGAGTTTGGGGGTCCATGGTGCTCTGGGGTCTGTGTTTTTTGGGGGTCTGCAGTGCTCGGGCGTCTGTGATGTTCGGGGGTCTCTGGTGCTCAAGGGTCTGCGCTGTTTGGGGTCCGCATTTTTTGGGGTCTGCAGTGCTTGAGGGTCTGTGTTGCTCGAGGCTCTGCGTTGCTTGCGGGTCCGTGTTGCTCAAGGCCCTGGATTTTGGCTCTTCGCCACATCCGCCATCCCTGCTCCCTCCTTCCCGCGGCAGTCCCGGTCCCCTTCCCCGCCGGCTCTTCCAGCTCCCCTTTCCCTCCTCCAGACGCTCCCGACCATCCCAGCGATGTCACCTCCCGGCGGGACCCTCCCCGGCACCGATCCTGGACCCCTCCTCTCCCTGCTTCTCCTGGACCTGCTGCTCCCAGCCCTCCGTGTCCCAGCTCCCGCCGCGGGCTCCAGCACCGCCCGTCCTGCTGCTCCCTGGGATCTGCCCCCGCGTCCCCTCCAGCCACAGCCCTGGCAAGGGGGTGACAAGGACACAAATCCGAGGGCTGGACGCTCACCCACGCGGGCATCCCGCTGGAATGAGGGCGGGAATAGGGACAGGACACGGCGTTTGGTGGCACCAGCGTGGTTTGCTGTCACCGTGCTGTGACAGACGGAGCTGTCGGGGGTCCCCATCCCCTCTTGGATTTGATGTCCGGGCGGGAGGATGTGTTGATCGTGGATATTTAATTCCCGTTGGAATAAAATCCCGCTGATCCCGCCCCGTGCCTCCTCTCCGTGCCGGCACCGGCAACACCCAAAGCCACCGGCGCTGCTCCGGTTCGGCTCCTGCTGTCCGGGGATTTGGGAGCTGGACCGGCCCCGTTTCCCGGTGCTGAAGGACACCCTCCCCAGCCCATCCCCTTCCCCTGTCCCCCTCCCCAGCCGTGTCCCTGCCTCACAGTCCCTGTCTCCCCGAGCAGAAGAAGATCCTGATCATGTTGTGCTGCATCATCCTCGCCATCATCCTGGCAGCCAGCATCGGGAGCATCTTCGCCTGAGCCCCCCGCCCGCTGCCCTCCAGGTGACAGGGACAGGGCTGGGGGTGGCACGGGGGGTCCCTGGTGCCCCCCAATGCCAGGGAGCGGGTTCGGGCTGCCACGCTGGGAAGGGACGGGGATGGTGCCACGTCCCCTTCCTGAGTGTCACCTCATCTTCCTCCCTGTCACAGGTGGCCTTTCCCCCCTCCTGTCCCCTGCCTGGATGATCCATCGGAGAGACCCCGGCCATGCCCTGATCCCCGGAGCCCCGAGGACATCCCACGTGTCCCTGGAGGAGTGGAGCCCACCCGCCGCGCTCCCCCCTCCCCTCCCAGCGCCAAGGTCCCCTCACTCCTCCTCCTCTTCCTCCTCCACTCAGGTGACAGTCGGTGGCCGCTGTGACAAGCAGCCCCTCCTCGGTGGCACAGAGCGGCCGGGGGGGCTGTGTCCCTCTCGGGGGGGGGACACAGGGCTCTGCCTTGCCGGGGCAGCCGGAGGAGCCTCTCCCTGTGCTTGGTGCTCCTTGGATGTGCAGCCACCCATGCTGGAGCCTTCCTCCTCAATAAAGAGCTCACCCACACTCTGCCTCGTGGTTCCAAGCTGACCCGTGGATCCCTCAGGATGCTCCCAGCTCCAAACCCCACTTTGGGATAAAGATCCTCATCCCTCAAAGCCTGATCCATGTATCCCTCAGGACACTCCCAGCTCCCAAACCCACGCTAGGCTCTTGTGGAAGAGTTTAATTCCCAAAGGAATCCAATCCGGCCGCTCCTCACACCCTGTGCCTCAGGAAGAACTTGCCCCAGTAACGTCCCTTGAGCCGCAGGTCGTAGGGGCTCAGGTACTTCCTCATCCCCAGCATGTTGGAGGCCACCACGCGCTCGAAAGTCCAGGGATTTTGGTTGTTGAGCCTCTTCTCCTCCTCTTCCCTCCGCATCTCCTGGAGGCTCTCCCGGCTGACGGGGATGGCCGGGAAGGGCAGTTTTTGGGCCACCTGGGCCAGGAAGGGCCTGACCTCCGCGAACTCGCAGCGCCCGCCCACCTCCACCACCAGCCTCCCGCTCTTCACCGCCGTCACGTAGTGCTCGATGGGGCCCTTCCCGCCGCCCATCCGGTGTCCCAGACTTTTCCGCGTCACCGACTTGTAGGGGGCGGGCACGCGCCACACGGCGAACATGGCCTTGGGGTCGATGCTGCGGCCGATGGTCAGGCGGATCATCTCGAAGTGGCCCCAGTGCAGGTACCCCCCGCCCAAAGCCTGCGGGGGGACAAGGGGGGGACGGCTCAGGCACACTCAGTGCACGGAGGGTCCCGTGTCCTGCCCGGGAACACGCGATCCCAGCCTCTGGAATGCTCCCCCTCGGTCCGTTCCCACTCACCAGGATCCCGTACTGGCCCTGGGTGAAGTCGGTGGCCACCTGGGACGGGCCACGGATGTCACGGAGCCGCCGCGGCTCCCGTCGGACCTTGGGCACCGCCGGCACCTTGTCCATGAACTTCAGCTTCGGCTTCTCCGGGAAGGTGATCCCTGCCGGGGAACACCAGGATCACCGGGATCTCCGGGAACAGACCGGCGAGCGCCCCCTCCACCCCTCGCGGGGTTCTCCCGCCCTCCATCCCCCTCACCGCTGTAATCCGGGGGCAGCGCCAACTTCTTGAGCCCCGCCCGGGGAACCGCGACGCCGCCGGGACCTGCGGGACAGAGCGGGGGGTCACGGCTCTGGGCGGGATGGGGGGTTCGGGCAGCGCCGGGAGGGGAGGAGTGACCCCGCGGGGCCTTCCCTTCCCGGTCTCAAGATTCCCCCAGGCCAGCACAGCCCAGCCGGGGGTCCCGCCAAGCCCTCAGTACCTCCCCGGTGCCAGCCCTTCCGAGCCCCACCCCAAGCCCCAGTGGCCCGGGAAGGTCCCCCCGGCCCTCTGAACCCCCCAAAAAGCACGGGCGGGGCCCCCTGACCTCCCCCGGCCCGGAGCGGCCCCGGGAGCCGCCATCGCCACATCGCCGGGACACGCCGGAAGTGCCGCAAGGGCGCCGCCATTGGTCCGTCCCCAAACACGTCCCGCCCGTGGTCCGGCCGGGAAACGCGGCGGGAACGTTAGTTCCGGAGGGAAACGCGGCGCATCCCGTTCCCACCCCCGCACCGGGCAGGGGTCGCTGGCGGGGGGAGCCCCCCGAGGGTCCCGAAGGTCCCGCAGCGGCGTCAGGAGGTGCTGAAAGCGGCCTGGATGTGCTCCCAGCCTTTGTGCTGGGCTGGTGTATTGCTTTTACGGGGAGGGAGTTCATATTTGGATTCGGGATGGGTGACCCGCGGCCGTGACGTCACAAAAGGGGTGAGCGCCGGGGTGCCCCGGGGCTGTGACGTCACACAGGTGTCCCCGCCCGCAGCACTGTGACATCAGCGCGGTGTCTCCACAGGACACGTGCCACCAGCCCCGGCTCCCAGTGCGGCCACGATGGGACGTGGGTGAAGCCATGAGCGTCCTGCTCCCCGCGCTTGTCCTGCTGGTGGCCACTACGGCCGTCCTGCTGGCCGCCCGCATTCGGAAGGCACGGAAGCGCCCCGGGAGCCGGGCCGCGGGGTCCCGGCGCGGCCGAGCAGCCCCAGGGGCTCCCGGCTCCCCCCCGGCTGAGGAGACCCCTCCGCAGGGCGCGGCTGCCCCCGGGAGCGCCCCGTACATCCCCTGCGGCTGCGGCCCCGGCTGCGCCCCCTGCGCCACAGCGGCCCGGGAGCTGCAGGACCTGGTGACGCCGCTGTGGCCCGGGGTGTCCTTCCCGCGGGACTCGGAGATGTGGCAGCTCTCGTGGGAGGACCTGGAGCAGCTGCTGGAGCGCGGCCGCCTGCCCTGCTGCGCCTCCTCCAGCTCCTCCGGGAGCCTCCGTCCTTCCCGGAGCCTCAGCGAGAGCTGCCGGACTCTGGATGGAGAGGACCCCGTGGACGGATCCTGCTGCTCCCTTGGAGCTGCGAGCGTGAGAAGGAACTGCTCGTCCTTGAGGATGCACGTGGCCAAGAAGAACCTGGAAGTCAAGCTGAGAGCCCAGCCCGTTCCAGTGAGGTGTTCCCAGGAGCAACTGGTGCAGCGGGGAGCGTCACCCCATTCCTCCTGCCATGCCATGCCCCATGCCTCCTGTCACTCCAGCCTGCCACGCTCCGAGAGCCTCAGCGGGAGCTGCCAGACTCCGGACGGAGAAGATGCCAGGGCCTGCTCTCCGAGCTCCCTCGGATCCGCGGATATCAGCGGGACCCGCTCAGCCCTGAGGATCCACGTGGCCAAGAAGAGCCTGGAAGTCAAACTGGGAGCCCGGCCTGCTCCGGTGAAGAGTTCCCAGCAGCAAGTGGCGCAGCAGGAAGTGTCCCCGAGGCGCCGGTGCCCAGCGCATGGCTGCCAGGATCTTGCGGGGCTGCCAAGTGGGAACAACACCCTGTGCTCGGAGTCGGAGAAGATCCTCCAGAGGCAAAGGGAGTTGGAGTTCCCCCATCTCCGGGGAGCTCCTCTGAGACGGATGAGGCTCCTCTTGGCAGCTCAGATACTCCTGAGGATGCTCTGTTTTAAATAAATCAGCACTTCCCCAAAGAACTGGGCTGAGTCTGGGCTGGGACAGGGCCCCTTCCTTCCCAACAGCTGGCACCTGCTGGGTGTGGATCCGGGATGGGAATGCTGTGGGTCACACACGCATGGTTTGGTTGCTACGGAGCAGGGCTCGCCCTCCTCAGGGACTCTGCAGTGTCCCATGGGACAGTCCCTGTTTCCCGCTGGGAAAGGTGGGACGGGCAGCCAGGATCAAATCCTTGGGAGATTCTGGAAACGAGCCCCAGGTGGATGCAAGGGGCAGGCCCGCCCCACCCAGCTTCCCACTGGGAGACCGGCGGCCACCACCCTCCTCCCAGCTGTTAAAGCCGTGGCTGGGGAGGCTCTTACCTGTTTTCCCATCCTTATCCCGATGGAGGCTCCCGCGGGAATGTGCTTTGTGCTTCTCCTTGCAGCCCCAGCTTCTGCACAGGACGCTCTGGGGGAGTGGATGTTTGGAGGGGGGAGAGGAGACAGGGCAGTGACCCCCGGGTGGGTCCCTCTGCCCTGGGCATGGAGGGAAGGACTTTGGAGGTCCCCAAATCCCTGTCACAGCCGTGCTTGTGCTCTCCCTGCCAACCTCTGTCGCGTGTGGCCGCATGTGGCTCCCGGTGCCGGCCGCTGTCCGGTGGGGAGCTGACCCTGGGGTGACCAGCGCTGGCCGGGCTGGATACCACCTGGAGCACCCCCCTCCTGAGCTGCGGGACCACCCTGGAGGTGAGGAATGGGGACACCGTGTGTTCCTGAAGGAGATGCGTGTAGGGTGGGGGTGAGGGGACCCTGCCAGCCCCAGGGGTTTTCTGGGGGCACTGAGCTGCTGACACCCCCAGCCCCAATTCCGCTCCTTTCTCCTGGACGGCATCCACCCCGGGAATGTTCACCCCTTGGCCCGAGGGCTCGTGGGGCAGGCCCTTCTCCCTCCCCGTGGGCTGTTCCTGCCCCAGGGAAATGGGGCGTTCCTCCTGGAGCGCTGGGCTCTGCGTCTCCCGTGCCCTGCGAACCCCATGCCGGGATCTCTCCGTGAGGGATTCCGAGCCGGGAGAATGTCTGGATCAAGATGGGGTACAGGGGTGTCCTCCATGAATTTTGGGGCGCAGGGCGGTATCATGTGCCCCCCTCAGTCCCCCTCGCTATTCCCTGATAACGGGTTTAATCCTCTGCCTGAAGCTCTCGGCTCCTTCTCCTTGGGGCTGGACGCCCTAAAAATGGGGAATGAAGCCAGTTTGGGGGGAAAGCGGATGGGATCGGTGCGGGGGATCCCCGCCGCTCCTCCCCTCCTGCAGCAGGGAGCAGACCCAGGAGGATATTCACGACCATCCCTGCCTGGGGAAGGCGATCTGGGGAAAATTGTGCCTGGGGCAGTGCCCAGCTCCGCGTCCTGAGGGCCGCTCCCCCGCCCCGTCCGTGCCCCCGGCTCTGCGGGGAGGAGCCGCAGGAGCCTAATGGCCCTTGATGGATTTTTCTTCCAGGAATTCGCTGCGGGAGTGTTTTTTTTTCTTTTCTTTTCTCTCCTTTTATTTTTTTCTTTCCTTTCTGCGCTCCTGTAAACACGGCGCGGAGCTGGAAGGGGCGGCAATGAGGAGGGAGGGGGGAGCGCTTTTAGGGGAGCGCTGGCACCCCGATTTTCCTGAACTCCCTTGCCGGGTGGGTTTGGGATGAGCCGCTTTTCCCTACGGGAACACGGCGTCCTGGAGCCCTGCCCGGAATGGTGGGGGGACAACACTGGGAATCTCCCCCCACGCCGCGTGGCCCCATGGAGCATCTCCCCATCCCATGGAGCATCTCCCCGGCCCCTCGCAGCCTCACATCCCGCCCTGCCCGGCCTTTGGGGGGCTGTCCCCTCTGTCCCCCCGTGTCCCCCCGTGGGCTGGGCGGTGCCCCGGGGAGGGGTTGGGGGATGCCGCAGCCGCTGACGTCACGGCGCTCAGCCAATGGGCGCGGGCCGTGGCGGGGTGGGGCGGGGGCGGCCCCGGTGGGGACCGGGGCTGCTCCGGGGGGTCCCGGTGCCCCCCCCCGCTCTCCTCATGCAGGGCATGGGGAGCCTCCGGCTGGGCAGCCGCGCCGTCATGTACACGGCAGAGACCCTCCCCAAGGGCAAGAACCGCGTCATGGGGGTGAGTTTGGGGGGGGAAACCCTTGGAAAATCCCCCCTCAGCCCATTCCCGGGGATTCCAGCTGATCCTTCAGGAGATGCTGTGTCTCTGAAGAGGCGCTGGGATTAACCCCCCCCCCCACCCCCGGGGGGGTTTGGGGGGGGGGGGGGGGGGGGATGAGTTGACCCCATTCCCACCCCTCCCGCGCTTCCAGACCATCCAGATCATGACGGGATTCCTGCACATCGGCTTCGGGATCGTCCTGACCACGCTCACCAACGTCTACACCTCCGTCTTCGTCATCGGAGAGATCCCCTTCCTGGGCGGCGTGTCGGTGCGTGCTGGGGGGCCGGGAAGGGATCCTGCTGGGAAGGGATTCCCACCGGGAAAGGATGTCTAGGGTGCTGGGATGCCCGCCAGGAAGGGAATCCCACCAGGGAACGATGCCCCCGGGGAAGGGAATCTCTCTGGGGAGGGATGCCAGCAGGTGGGATGCCCACTGGGAATGATGCACCTGCTGCTCCCAAGGCCTGGAAAACAAGAGCAGGGGCTGTCCCCTGTGCCCCGTTAGTGCCACCTCTGGGCAGGTTTGGGGTGCCCCCAGAGCCGGCTGAGCCCCCTCTCTCCCGCTGCAGTTCATCATCTCCGGCTGCCTCTCCATCGGCGCCGAGAAGAGCCCCACAGAATGCGCGGTGAGTTTTCCCAGGAGCACGCCGGTGGCGATCCCGTGGGGTGGGCGGGGTGTCCCTCGGGGATTTTGGGGGGGGGTCTGCCCCACACACCTCCCCCGCCCGCCCCAAAACCCCTCTGGGGCGCTCTCAGGTGAAGGGCAGCCAGACCATGAACGTCATCAGCGCCATCTTCGCGCTCCTGGGAATTGTGGCCTTCATCGTGGACCTCAACCTCAATGGGCTCTACCGCTCCAGCTTCAACTACTACAGCTATCTCGTCCTGGTAAAATCCCACCAGCCAGAATTCCGGCCCTTGGGAAGCCCCTGGCCTGTTCTCCAACCCCCACGGGGTGCTGTGCCCTTTCCCAAATCCCCGTGGTGGGGTGGCGGCTTCTCCTCTGCCGGCATGACCTATTTTAGGCAGGTACCTCGGGAGATGACTCACCCCCTGGAAGCATCCATGAGCCATAAAAACGGCGGGATGGAGGGCTGGGAGGGAGACCTTGGAGCCAGGAATGCAGTGGGAGAGGAAGGGGGAGCCCCGGAATGCGGGCTGCCCTTGGTGGGATTCCCCCTCCGGGGCGTACTGATGGGGTTTTCCCCATCCTGGAGCTTGCAGGGAATGGGATTTCCATCGTGCTGCTCATCTTCACCATCCTGGAATTCTGCATTGCCGTGGCCACCGCCAATTTCTGGTGCCGGGCCACGCGCCTCAGCTCCAATGAGGTAGGACTGGGGGGGCGGCAGGGATGGATCCCAAAAACCTCCTCCCCTGATCCCGGTGTCTCCCATAATCCCGGTGTGTTTCCCAGGCTATGCTGATCGTCCCCAGTGCCACCCGGGTGGATCTGGCCGTGCCACCGGCGGAGCTGCCTCAGCCTCCCAGCTACAGCGAGGTGATCCAAGGAATATCCTGGAGAGGAGCTGAATCGGGAGTGGGATGGCTCCCGGGATGACAGCCCCCATCCCGCTGCCATCAGTGTCCCCTCCCTGGGAAAACATCCCACCCCAATCCCCAGGGAGCATCCCAGAGAACATCCACCTCTCTGCTCTGGGAATGGGGAGGAGATCCCAAACCCCCGGGGGTGGTGGGTGCTCGGGGAGAGAGGCAAGGGGGTCCCCCCAAATCCTGCCCCTTTTCCAAAACACCTCCCGGTCTCCTTGCAGCTGGCTGCTCCTGAAGTCTGACCCCGAGGACGTCGGAATGGGATCCTGCCTCTATCGCTCCCAAATCCCAGGGCTACGGCATCCTCCTCCCGCCGCGCCGCCGGCCGGGATGCGCTGGTCCCCCTCCCAAAAGCCAGGGACACCCCCAAATTCCCTGTCCCTGTGCCCCTGGGCCTGCTCTGAGGGGCTCCACTTGCTGGCTGCTGTGGGAAGGGGCTTCTCCAGGGAGGAATCTTGGGTAATTCCTGCCTGTCAGTCCCCGGTGGGATGCTGGGGTTCGCTCGCATCGGGGTTCAGGAATTCCCGGGGGTCTGGTGGCTTGGAGTGACCCCGATGTGTGCCGGGAGCCGGGCGGGTCACCGGAGCATCTACCTCGGCTTGTTCCCTGTTGGCTTTATTTTATCTTGGGAATAAACGCTCTCTCCGGGCTCGTGTCTCCTGAATTTGGGAATTTGCAGCATAGGAGCTTCCCCAGGCTTCTCACTTCCCCCTCAGAGAGTTGCTGTCTCTCAGGAAAGGGGCTCATCCCGCCTGATGTAGCGGCACCTGCTCTCTCCTGAGGGAATTCTGCCCCCTCCTGAACTCCTGGGACCTGCTTTCTCTTGCGAGAGAATTCTGCCCTCCAAACCCCGGGGGGAATTCTGCTCTCCTAAACCCCTGGCACCTGCTCCCAAGGGACTTTTGCTCCTCTAAACCCCCAGTGCCTGCTGCTCTCTTGAGGGAATTCTACCCTCAAAACCCTGGTACCTGCTCTCTCCTGAGGGAATTCCGCCCCTCAAAACCCCTTTCCTGAGGGAATTCCACCCTCCTAAACCCTGGTACGTGATTCTGAGGGAATTCCAGCCCCACAAACCCCTCAGCACTTGCTCTCCTGAGGGAATGCTGCTCCCCAAACCCCCTCTCCCCTGCCACATTCCAAGCAAGGTCCTGCTATATTTAGCTCTGCCGGACAGCGGCGGCGATGCCGGTGGTGCCAGCACATCCCGGTTCTTCCGCCACCGGAGAAGCTGCCCCGGGGCTGGGGCTGCTCCGTGAGGTGACACGGGGACACCAGTGCCATGTGCTCCCCGTTCCCACAACCCTGGCTGAGGGGTGCTCCCAAACCTTATCCATGCAGCAATTCCCAAAAAAACCCTTCATTTTCAGGGAAGGTGAAGGACCCTGGGATCATTTTGAGCCAGACCAGGTTTGTCAGCTCCTGACAAGCTCGTTACAGGTCCATCCATAATTATCCCGCATCCATGGGAATGCTGGAGGATTTAACAAGGTCGTGATGAGCATCCAGCAGTGGCATCAAGTTATTTCAGGAGCATCCCAAGCTCGTGGAAATGGAAAGGTGGGATGGAGGTGAGGAAGGAGACCCCAGAGCTGACTTTCCAAGGGGTGGGAGCATCCTGGGGACTTCCCAGTGCCCTGTGAGGAGATCCCCTTAATTTCTGGGGATTGGGAATCCCAAATTTCCCCTCGAGTGCCAGAGTGGGATCAGTGACCTCCTCCTTGAACATTCCCTTAGGTTTTGGGGTGACTGAAGTGTTTTCCTTCTCCTTTCCCCGCTCCCTGACGATGCTCCGGCTGCTCAGCCAAAGCCTCATGGATTATTCACTCCCTGTCAGTTATTTCTGCTCCCGGCTCTGAAAAAATAATGAGCCCGATCAGTAGGAAAAGCCCTGGGGATTTTGGGGAGCGGGATGAACAGGCTGTCTCTGCTCAGCTCCGTGGCCACAACCCCATTACGGCTCCGGCTCCTCACCTGCACCTCCGGAGCATCCCGACTTGTCCTGGCTCCGTGGGGACCACTGCAAAGCCATCCCGCCTCCCATCTGAGTTCTGTGTTTTCCGGTGGGTTTTCCTGGGAAGGAGGCTGCTTCCTCCTCCTCCTCCACTGGCACCAGGGTCTGTTTTCCCAGAGTATCCCAGTGTTTAGGTGCAGCTCTCCCTGAAAACGCTGGAGTAAGTATTGAAGGTTCCATGGAACTGTGGTGGTGGGGTTTTAACGTTTCTTTATTTTTAGTGGGAATTTGCAGTCCTGGGGGAAAGTGGGGACTTCCAGGAGTTGGGAATAGCAGGTGCCAGGGATCACAAGAGTTTTGTGTCCCTGCTGGTGATGATCCCTAAGGAAAATCAAAACCCTTGGAGGAGCTGGAAGGGGGAACCATGAGCTGGACAGGGGTGTCCCAATGGATCTTCCTCTTGGGAAGAGAAGGATCCAGGGAGACTCTTCCAGCAGCTAAAGGTGCCCCAGGAGAGCTGGAGAGGGATTTTGGGGAAGGGCCTGGAGTGCCAGGACAAGGGGGGATGGCTTCCCACTGCCAGAGGGCACGGATAGACGGGATATTGGGAAGGAATTCTTCCCTGTGAGGGTGGTGAGGCATTCCTGGGAATGGATTTCCCACGGAAGCTGTGGCTGCCCCATCCCTGGGAGGTGCTTAAGGTCCCATTCCACACTGGAACTTTTCTGCATCCTCAGGAGCTTTCCTGGGAACGAACGGATCAAAGAGTGGAATGTCACGTGCGGGGGTTGACGGACACATCTGGGACAGGGTTTGGGAACGATGGCACCGTGTCCCAAATGCCAGGTACGGATCCCCCCAGCAGGCAGTGATGCCCCCCCCAACCTCCCACCTGCTCCCAGCTCTGGATTCCCCAATCCAGGATGGACACTGGGGTGTTTAAAGCCAAAAAACCTGAATCCTCTCCCAGAAAACATGGCTTTCTTCCTGGAATCGGTATGGAGAGAGCCCTGTGGGAAGCAGAAACACCTGGAAGCAAAGCAGTATGTTGGCTTTTGGTATTTTTATGGGGATATAAAGTTTGTCCCAGGAAGCAGCAACTTTCTGTGGCAAGCTTTTCTCCATCGTAATCTGTTTTTCTTAGGAAAAAAAAACCTCACGGATTTTGGGGTTGGAAAAAGCATTTGGGTTCCACCAGGGCTCATAAAGTTTGTCCTGTGCTGGTGGGAGGGAATTTGGGAGGGTCTCCTGATCCCCCCCCTGCCCCCACCGGAGCATCCAGCCAGGCTTCATCCAAAGCTTGTCCTAAAAAATGGGAAAATGAATGTTAAAATCCAAGGAATGTGTTGCATCCATCTCCAAAGCCAAGAATTCCTGCAAAGAAAAGGTTGGAAAGCTCCACCGCCCAGCCTTGCCGCTTCCCTGCATCTGCTTCAAAGCTTCACCTCCTCTGGAATCCCCTTCCAAAACAAATCCCGACATCCCACCTTGGGCTCCTGCCATCCCCAGCTGGACCTGGCTTGATTTAGGAAGGGGGAAAGCGCTTTTTCCATGGATAACTCGCTCGGAAAGTTGGGGTTTTGGGGGCTGGGGGCAGCCACGGCTGTTTCTGGCTGCAAGGCTGGAACTTCAGGAATGCTGTAGGAATGTGGAAAGGCGGATTTGGGAGGAAATCCACCGTGCAGGGTGGTTTTGGCTGGGAATGTGAGCTGTGGATAACGGCGGAGGATGCCCCGGCTGCCTAAAGGCTAAGGAGGGGATCCCGGAATTTCCACGGGGGCTCAAGTGTTCCTTCCTGGGGCTGGAATGAGATCCCTGGGATTGTTAGGATTGGAGTGTGGAGAGGGAAGAGGTACCAGCAGGAATTAAAGGCTTCGAGGCATCAGGAACGTGATGAAGAGGCTGAATCCCGTCCATGTCCGTGTTTTTCCTGGAAAGCCGTGCCGCCAGATGCAGCCCTTTACAAGGCCAAGCGCTCGCTTCCATCGGGGATGCAGGATGGAGGAATGCCATCGGAGCCGGGATGGAGACCAGGGTCACTGCTCTTTGCTTTCCAGGTCTGTTCTTCCAGCTCTTTTTTTCGGGATGTGATTTCAGCCACTTTGGAGGGGGTGTCCCGTTCCCTGGTGGGCAGGAGCACGGGGAGGGCACGGAATCCTGGAATGGTTTGGGATGGAAGGGACCTTAAGGATCATCCAGCTCCACCCCTCTGCCATGGGCAGGGACACCTCCCACTAGTCCAGCTTGTTCCAAGCCTCATCCAAGCAGGGCTGGAAGCATCTCCCGAGCTCTGGAAGCGCGGTGCTTCCAAACCCGGCCTCTCAGCTCCCTCTAGAGCCAGAGAGAAGGAAAAAACACTTCCAAAAGTTGCCCCACCTGCTCCTGAAATCCTCGGCTGGACGGTCCTGTCCTTTCCCAGGCAGAGAGAGAGGTGTTGGGGTGATGCCAGAATCCCGGCCCTAAAAAGTCCTGTTTGACCAAGGAATTCCTACCCTGCATACATCAGACATCCAGGAAAATTGAGGAGGTCCTCCAGGACGGCACGGGGTATCCCAACCCTCCTGGAGAAAAGGCCATGGCCATTTTCTGGGAGGAAGGAGGGATGGAGGCAGGAAGGGGCCTCCGAATCCCCCGGGATGCCTTCGCCATGTGTGGTGGCTCCATTCCCAGCCCGAGCTCCCACTTCCCATGGTAAGTAATGGCATCTCCTTTCCCTTTGGCTCCTGATGGAGCTGGCCACGGATCCCTGGATCCCTCCTGTGCGTCCTCACTGGGGACAAATCCACAGGGATGGAGGAGGGAGAATTCCCAGAAATGGCAATAAAGGAGCTTCCTTTATGACGGGTTTTATGAAGTTTCCCGTCTCCATCAGTGTTTTTCCCGGGAAGTGGGCAGGGTTAGGTTGTGAACACCTCGTTAGGTGCTGGGCTAATTGCAGGGGTGATTCCCAAGCAAAGCCTCCACAATTTGGGATGGCAAGGACTCACTCAACGCTGGGAAAAAGGGGCTCTGGGAGCATCCCGAGGGGAAAATATCCAACCCTTCCCAAGGCTGCAGAGCCCTGAGAGGGGTTCCTTTGTCCCTCCCTCCCTCTTCCCGTGCAGGATTTTGGGAGCCTCCGTTGGCAAAGCTGCCTTGTTGAGCAAGAGGGGCCTGACGAGAATTCCATGAGCGTGCTTCCCGCAAGGAGCAAAGGGCAGCGGGAGTGTGTCCCTGCCTGGCCGGCGCCTCCCGGGGATTTCGGACAGTGAAGGGACCGTGGCGAGGAGGAGGAGGAGGAAGGCACCTGGGAAATTCCTTCAGCTTCCCGGGCTCATTCCCAGGCCATGGCAGCCACCACGGTGACCGATGCCGGCAGTGTGAGGATCATCACGGAGGTGATCCCGGCCACGGATCCCCGGGCGGCCCAGCTGGCCGCGGGCTCCCAGACGCCTGCGCCTGCCAGGACGTCATTCCAAACACAAGGCTTCCGGAGGGCTCATCCCAAGGTGTTGGGGGTGAGACACGGCCTTCCAGGGGCACAGCAGGGATTGGGGATCCGCAGGGGTTGTCTTGCTGGGTGGAGGGGATATTGGGACAGGTGCCCATCCCAGTCCCCTCCCGGCACTGTGACGTGGGATTGGGGTGGGATGCGTCTCACAGCAATGGGATTGGGATCCCTCTCCCTCATCCTTCCCCAGACCATCCACATCTTCACTGGAATCGTCCACATCTGCTTTGGGATCATCCTGACAGCGTCGGAGCACAGGAACCCTTCCCTCCCTGTGGCCAGTGGGATCCTCTTCTGGCTTGGGATCCTGGTAAGTTGGGATAAGGACATGGGAATCACAGGGAGTCCTGGTGGACTGGGGACAATATCCAGGTGTCCACTGACACCCCCCCCCCCCCCCCCCAACATTCTGGGGTGCTTGTGCATCCCTGAACCCCAATTCCCAGCTGGAGGGACACTGGGAAGGGTGCCTTGCTGCTGACACCAATTCCCGCTGTTTTCCAAGCAGCTCCTAGTCTCGGGCTCGTTGCTGGTGGAAAGTGAAAGGAGAGACAGCCCCGTGCTGGTAAGATCCAGGCTGGGAGGGACAACGTCTCCCCCCATTCCTTATGTCCCTTCCAGCAGCTGCCAGGACCCCTCCACAGCCTGGATGCATCCCACGGGATCCACAGGCCAGTCTCCCCCTCAGGAAGTGCCCAGCTCTCCCACATGGAGCACAGGACGGGGGTTGGGGTCACTGTGGGATGAGGGGGATGGAAGGTCCAGGAGCCCCTCATGGCTTGTGGAATCACTGTGGGATGAGTGGGACAAAACTGGGCACCTTCTCCAGGAGTTCTTTGATCCCAGTCTAATAATCCATGTGGGAAGCAGCCCTTCCTGGGGTCCGTGTCACCGGGTGCTTCCCGCAGATCAAGACCTGCTGCGTGGTCAACGTGGGCATTGTCCTGGGCACGCTGGTGGCCACTGGGATCCACGGCACGGCCGTCACCCGGCACGTGCCCGGCTGCGAGAACCCCAAACCCTTCCAGACCCGCCCGGAATGGTGCCTCAACACGCGCAGCAAGGTACGGACACCCAGGATTTCAAGGATCCAGGTCCTGTCCGGGTGGTGGATCCCGGGATATCCCCTCTCTCCTCCTTGCAGACCCTGAGCAACGCGCTGGATTCCACCTTCGTGCTCCTCGGCCTCCTGGAATTCTGCGTGGCCGTGGCGGTGCTGGCGTTTGGATACGACGCTGCCCGGCAGCACACATACACCCAGCTGGTGAGGGAGGCGGGGATCCCCGGGAATCCCTGCAAGTCCCTGGAATGCTGATCCACCCCCTTCCTCCCGCCGAAGGGCCGCCCCAAGCCGGCGGTTTCTCTGTGCCTCCCAGAGACTTCCCCGGATTTCCCTGGTTTTGCTTTCCCAGGCGCTGTAGCCGTGGCCAAGCCCCCCACGTGCTGCCGCATCCCGGGGAGGGGTCCCCGGTGCGGGAGCCCCCTGGGATGCCCTCAGCGTGTTCGGCCCCCAATAAAGGTCTCTCCTCCCCCAGCCCAGCCCGCGCGTGTCTCCGGGGGCGGCTCGGGGTGCGGGGGCGGGCTCGCCCCGGGGGTGCTTGGAGGGGTTCGGGCGCTCCCCGTACCGGCCCCGGTGGTGGGCGGCGCTCCCCGTACCGGCCCCGGTGGTGGGCGGCGCTGCCCGGCCCCAAGATGGCGGCGCTGCCCGGCCCCAAGATGGCGGCCGCGCCGTGAGGGGAAGGTGTTGCCCGCTACAAAAATGGCGGGCGGGGAGCCCCGGTGGCTTCCGCGGGGAGCGCGGCTCTGACGTTGTCTCTCGGCGACGCCGCGGGGCCGCGTGGATCATGGAGGGGGAGAACGGGGCCACCCCGGGATCGGGACCGGGAGCGACCCCCGAGGAGCCCAGCGGGGCCGCCGCGGCTCCGGCCGCGGCTCGGCGGCGCAGGAAAGGCGGCAAGAAGCGGCAGGAGGCGGCGGTGGCCATCCCGCGGGGCAAGCCCAAGTCGGGACGGGTGTGGAAGGATCCCGGGAAAAAGAGGTGGGAAGGGAGGCAGGGATTTTGATGGGGGGGG
>NW_024581062.1:143167-182589 GCF_017639235.1 Corvus kubaryi | reverse complement strand
GGGGGGCACGGCCCCCGGGGGGGGCACGGCCAGGGGCGGGGGCAGCCGGGGCGGCGGCGGCAGCAGGTGCTGGTAGGGAATTCCGGGAGGAGGCGGAGGGACTCCGAAAGCGGAGGAGAGGGGAGGCGGGGGGGGGCATGGGAGGGGGGGGCAGCCCCATGAGGGGCAGCGCGGGGGGGCGGCTGAAGAAGGACAGGACCGAGGGGGGCTTCTCCATGCGGGCGGGGGGCAGCGCGTTCTCCGTCGGCGTCGCCCGGCCGTCCACCGCGTCCACGGAGTCCCGGGAGTGGGCCCGCGGCGGCACACCTGGAAGTGGCACGGGGAAAGAGCTGTGAGGTGCAGCTGGAGGGCGTCCAGGTCTCCGAGACCTCCTGCTCCTCCTCTTCCTCCCACCCCCGGAGGGCTGGAGGTGCCCAGAGAGAGATCCAGCCGGTCACACGTAGCCTCCGCTTCCATGTGTTTTTCCAAGAGGGGCCCAGCTCTCCAGCAGGACCCCGCACGGCGCCCTGGGGACAGGCAGGTCACAGGGACAGGAGCCAAAAGCCGCAAGGAATGGTGAGAGATCCCCAAAGGCATCCAAAGACCCGGAGAGCCTGAGATCCACACATGGATTTGGGAAGGCCCAAGCGTGGAGGAACACGAGGGGACAGAACCCAAGTGCTGACAGCAACGGAGCTGCTGCCGGAGGAAGGAAAACTCAGCACTGCAAGAGGGACAAGAAGCCTTGCTCTATCCAAAGAGGCTTCGAGGATGAGACAGAAGGGGTGTGACAGGAGCCACAGCTCCCAGCGGTGCCAAAGGCTGCATGGGAACTCCGCTGTGCCCTGGGGGCAGCCGGAACTCGGCCCAGGGAACACTCCCTGCTCCACCAAAACTCCAGGGCAGGTCGGGACACAGCCTAAGCACCAAGCAGCCGATCCCCTCGGGCACCGGAGCCAAAGGAAGGGAGCGAAGCAACTCTGCTGGGAAGCGGCGGGGGGGGGGTTTCCTTGCACAAAACATGCCAAGGGAGCTACAACGACCAGAGCTGGCCAAGACCTCCTCGGACACGCTCCTGCCAGGACAATCCCTGCGGATCCCGTCGCATCACTGCGGAGTGAGGCCAGGACCACCTATCGCCATTGAGGGACGCCCACGGCCAGGCCCCAGCTGGAATATTCCTCCAGTGTTGGGCACCTTACCTCCGCAGGGATGGAAAAATTCTGGAGCAGATCCAGAGAGGAGCTACTAATAGATATGGAGGGTCTTAGCTATGCTGAGAGCCTGAAGAGCTTAAGCCCATTCAGTTTGGAGAGGAGGAGGAGGAGGCTACGAGGGATCTTCGCAGTGTGGGAGCACCTAAAAGGGGATCATAAAGACTCGGGTCAGGAGCTAATCCGGCTCAGGAACGGGAAAAACAACCCCCAGACGCTCCTGGCAGGGTCTCCCCCCATCCCGAGGGCTCACTGGGCTGGGCCTGGCAGCTGATCCGGGGGGGATTTGGGACGTGTGTGAGGTGGAACCCCCCGCCCGCGTCGCGCCGGCGCCGCACTCACGTTTGCGAGCCTGAGCCTCGAACTGCGACAGGTTCTGCCGGGTCGCCAGCCTCACCTCCACCTTGTCTCCGTTCAGGATCTTCCCGGGAAGCAGCTCCAGGAGTTTATGGACCGAGTTCTCGGAGGCAACCACCACCTCCGCATACCTGTGCAGGAGAGAGGGGGATTCAGCCCTGATCCCGCTGCAGAGACCCCCCAGGACCCTCCTCCTGATCCCATCCCGCCGTTCCACGCTCCCTCCTCGCTTTTCCATGCTCTTTGGGACTCTCCACGAATCCCCTGTGCCAGGCAGGAAAAGCGCCGGCTGCTCCCTCACCCTCCACAAAACAACGGATGATGCGGTGAGAGCCTGGCTCCCGCCATTCCCAGCCCAAATCCCATGGGCTCTCACCCCTTGGATTGGCCATTGGCTCGGTTCTCCGCGAACTTCAGCTCCACCACGTCGTAGACTCCGACGGAGCGGATGGTCTGGATCAGCTGCTGGTCAGTCGTCCACTGAGGGCACAGGGAACAGGCTGGTGTCCATCTGTGTGTCCCCAGTGTCCCCCACCCACCTGAGGAATGTCACCCCCAGAGAGCTTAAAATCATCCTTGGGAATGGATAATAGAGCCACGTTCTCCGGACAAGACAGAGCCTTCCCAAAACTGTCCCTGCATCTGTGAGCAGAAGGCAACGCGGGAGCACACCCCGAAGTGCCGGCTCCGGAGAGGCACCGGCGGATACCCCAGCCCAGAAGCTCCTCAGGGATACAAATCCCTCTTCCCTGAGGATCACAAAGCTGAGCCCAGCTCACAATCCAGCTCAGGACACTGGGACAACACGGATTGAGGAGGAGCAGCCCCCTCAAAATCCCTGCCAGTCCCCTAGAGAGCCCAGCAGCCCCTCCGAGGTTCACCAGGAATCCCAAATTTCCCGGGAAGATGAACTCACCCAGGAGAAGCTGCCGACGTAGACGGCGGCCCTCTTGTTCCGGAGCCCGCTGTAGGTGTACAGGATGGCCGGGGGTTTGCTGTTGGGCTTGGGAGACGGCTCCTGACGGATCTCTGGAGGCGCTTCCGAGCTGCTGGAACGCTTTTCCTGGGGCTGGGAGCTGGCTGCTAACACGTCGTCGTACAGATCCATCTGGTCAGCATTACTGAACTCCGGGTCCTGCCGGGAAAACGCCGTGAGATCCCGGCTTGGGAAGGGCTCGGGAAGGCTCCTTTGCTGTTTCCAAACCTGATGTCCCAATTCCCAAGTCGAATTTCCAAGTCGAGTCCAAAGGTTTAAGGCCCAAATGGGTCTGTGCACAGCTGGGAATTACGGCCACCCCTCGGCTGGGCAATCCCAAAAACCAGGGTGATGGGCTCCGATTTCACAGAAACGTGGAATGGTTTGGAATAAGGACCTTAAGGATCATCCCATCCCACCCCCCTGCCATGGGACACCTTCCACTAGCCCAGGTTGCTCTAAGCCCCGTCCAAGCTGGCCTGGAGCACTTCCAGGGATGGGGCAGCCACAGCTTCCCTGGGAAATCCATTCCAGGGCCTCACCATCCTCAGAGGGAAGAAATTCTTCTCAGTATCCCATCTGACCCCCAACTGAGCTCCAGCACATCCCAAGGATCAGCCCACTTGGATCCCCCACAACAGGACAAGACGCTGTTGCCACCAGGAAGAAATTCCCAATTTGGAGGGCAGGAATTCAGCAGTGGAAAACCAAATGCCCTCCAGGGATGAGCCTCTCGCTCCTTGGCAACACATGCTTCCCAAAAATCCAACGTGGGAATTGCACACCCACCTCAAACCATGCCCAGCACCCCAAACTCGCTCATTTTTGGGAAAAAACCCTTTTTAAGGTAGGAGCTCCCACATGTTGGGTCCCTCCCCTCGGCAGAGGAAGCTCAGGAAGCTCCAGAGCTGGGAATTCCAGCGTGTCCTAGATCTGCCTCCCAATTCCCACTCTGTCCAGGGCTATATTTAATTTGGAGTGTCCAGCAGGTGCTATGTTCTTTATGGATCCCAGTTCCTCGCCTGGATTGTGCCGTGTTTCATCCCACAAAGTCACTTGGTGAGGATCCATGCCCCGGGAGCTGCTGTACCATAAAAACCAGAGGTTCTGCTCCCAAATTTTGGATTCCAGGCAGTTTGGACAATGATTTCTATTGGAGACTGAGGGTCAGGGAATTGCAAACATCCCGCTGGGAGCTGGACAGGGAAGGATGCTCAGCACACAGCTTTCCAAGGATCGTGGAAATGGGGAAATCCACAAAATCCAACCCTTTTCCCTCTCCCTGAACTTTTGTATCCAGCTCTTTCCACGGAGCTGATAAAAGAAGGATTTGAAGAGGGAGCTGTAGTTTTGTGTTCATTCCCAAAAAAAGCTCCAGTGTTTGGTTAATCTGACTCCCACGCTCCCACCTCCACCAGGAGCCTTTGGACACAGCCCAAGGCTGGAAGATTCCCGCCTGGAAGTTTCAGAAAGTCAAGAGCAAAAATAGGAAGGAGGGGCAAGAGGAGGAATCCCTTGGAATCCCTCAGTTCTGCTTCAGCTTGGGAGATTTTAGGGATTCTCCTGCTCCCGATCCATGCATGGTGAGCGGAGGTGCGCAGGGACGAGGCCGGGCACTGTTAGTGGGAATCACCACATGGGATTGTGGGATTTGGAATTACACTGGCATCCCTGGAGTGCTGCAGGGACACCACAGCACCTCCCCACTGCTTTGATCCCACCGTGGACTCACTCTGGGTTTCCTCCTGGCACACATCCCAAAGGGAGCGACACTGGCCTGGATCATCATTCCAGCTTTGAGAATCCTCCGGCCGCTTGCTCTTCCCAGGAAATTCCGTGGGATATTCTCACCCAATATCCAGAAGAAGCTTTTCTTCATCCCTCCAGGAGCTCATAAGAATTCTTTTCTCCATGGTGATTCCTTCCTCCTGGTGCTTCGCTTCCAGTTTCCATGACTTTTCCTCTTGCCAACTTCCCTTCGCAGGCTTTCCGTGGCAGTTTCTAATTTTCCAACATCTGCCTTCACACTTGCTTTCCCACATCCATGAACTCCCTAAAATCTGCTCCTCCAACACCCCCTTCCTTCATCATTTCCTCCTGTGAATCCCAGATATTCCTGGGATGGGACAAGCGGCACGGGAACAGCGAGTCCCCGCGCAGCTTCCCAGCCTGGGTGATCCCATGGGTTTGGCTCTCGGCATCCCCTCACTGTGTAATTCCCTGGAAGTGCCTCTTCCAGCTGGAATTCCTCATCTTTCCAACCAGGACACAGCTAAACCCTTAAATCCCAAACATTCCGTGACCAGCCAAGTGTCACAGCCCACAGGGAAACCCTTTAATCACAGCTGCAGGTGGCAGCCACCCAGATTTGGGAACGATCGGGAACGATCCTTCCCTTTTCCCAGCCACACCAGTTGCATCTTCCACCGGGATGAGGTGCAGGACACTGGGATCTCTTCCCAAAAAAAAAAGGGGGGCGGGGGGGGAGATCTGCACCCCCATCCCACCCCTCACCTGGGTGAACTCCTCGTCGGCGTAGATGTCAATCAGATCCACTCCCTCGGACATATTTCCAGAGGCGGGAAAAGCGGGAGCCCGGGCTGGGACCGGGCGGAGCCGGGACACGGAAGGTGCTCTGGGAAGGGGGGACGGGGACGGGGCAGGGGGACAGTGAGGCCTTGGGGACACGCTGGGGGTGTCCCCTCAGATCCCTGTGCCCCCCAAATCCCGTTTCCTCACCCCAGTCCCTGTGTCCCCCTAAATCCTCTCTTCCCTCCAAATCCCTGTGTGCCCCCAAATCGTCTCTTCCCCCTAAATCCCTTCCTCCCTCCAAATCCCTGTGCCCCCCTAAATCCCTTCTACCTCCTAAATCCCCTCTGCCTCTCAAATCTCACGTCCCCCCCCAAATCCCCGTGTCCCCCTGAATCCCCTCTGCTCCCCAAATCCCTGTGCCCCCCCCCAAATCCCATTTCCTTCCAAATCCCGTGTCCCCCGAAATCCTTCTGCCCCCCCTCCAAATCCCTGTTTCCCCCCTCCCAGGATCCCCCACTCCCCCCCCCTCCCCACCCCCCGCGCCGCCCCGTCCCCGCCATATGCGGCCCTGCGGAGCGGCGGGGCCCGGGCTGGGGGGTTTGTGGGCAGGGGGGATGTGAGGGGAGGGGGCGGCGGGTCGCGATATGTCGCGATAGGTCGCGCCCCCCCCACCCCGGGCCCCCCCTCCCCCGATCCCGGCCCCGCGCGCGCCGCCCGCGCTCACCGCCAGCGCCGCCGCGCCCACTTCCGGGCGTGGCCACGCCCACTTCCGGCACGCCCCGCCCCGCACCATCGAGTCGGGAGGGGGCGCGGCCAGAGCGGCGCGCGGCCAAGATGGCGGCGGCCAGGGTGGGGGGAAAGGGGGGAAAACTGGGAGGGGAAAGGGAAGGGAGAAGGAAAGAAACTGGGATAAAAGGGGAGAGAAAGGAGGGAGAGGGGAAAAAAACAGGGTTAAATGGGAGGAAAAGGATAAAAGGGGGAGGGAAAGGGGGGAGAGGGGAAAGAAGTGGGAAAGGGGGGAAAGGAAGGGGAAAAAAAGGCGGGAAAAGGGGGAAGGGGAAAAAGAAGGGAGAAAGGGGGAAGGAAAAGGAGGGGAAAGGGGTGAGTTTGAGGGAAAGGCAGAATGGGGGAAAAATTAGCGTATTGGGGGGAAAAGTGGAGAAAAAGGGGAGAAGGAGAGTCCGAGCAGACAAAAGGGGATTTTGGGGGGAAAAGGGGGGGTTTATGGGATGTGGGCAGCAGAGTTTGGGGGGGTGGGATTGGGACTCGTGTCCAGCAGGATTCGGGGGTCCCTCTGCTGGCACTCCCAGGCCCGACATCGCTGTGCTTTCCCTGCTCCCTCCAGCTCTGCTCCCTGCGCCGGCACCTCCTGCGGCCGCCGGTCCCGCAGCGCGGCTACCGGGGGGATTCCCCCACGGATTCCGGGAAGGACGTGCTGGAGATCCCGCTCCCCCCCTGGCAGGAGCGTCCGGACGAGCCGCTGGACACCAAGAGAGCCCGGCTGCTGTACGAGAGCAGGAAAAGGGGGATGCTGGAAAACTGCATCCTGCTCAGGTGGGCTCGGCTCCGGGTGTTCCAGGTGCTTCCATGAGCAGGGAGGAGTTTGTTGAGGTGGTGCGAAAGTCCTCGGGGTAAATCGCTCCAAGATGTTGCTGGTTCAGGATCCAATGAGCCGGGAGAGCCCAGTGAGCCAAAATCCTTTGGGAAGGATGTACGTAAATCCTGGGACATGTGAACACAGGGCCAGTTGGATTTTGGGATTGAAGGAGAGGTTAGACTCATAGAATCGTGGAATTCTGGAATGGTTTGGGTGGGAAAGGACCTTAAAGACACCATCCACTAGCCCAGGTTGCTCCAAGCCTGGCCTGGAACGCTTCCAGTGATGGGGCAGCCACGGCTTCTCTGGGAAATGCATTCCAGGGCCTCAGCACCCTCCCAGGGAAGAATCTCTTCCCAATATCTCATGTGAACCAGCACATGGAATCCTGGAATGCTTTGGGGTGGACTCACGGATCACCCAGCTGCACCCCCTGCCGTGGGCAGGGACGCCTTCCCCCAGACCAGGTTGCTCCAAGCCCTTATCCAGGCTGGATAAGGGGATTCCAGGGGTGGAGATTCCACAGCTTCTCTGGGAATGCTGTGCTGGTGTTTTCCCACCCACTGAGGTGAGGGGGAGCAGGCTGGGGGTCCGTGTTTTCCAGGATCACGTCGAGCTGGCTGCCATGTCCCAGCTCTTCCTTCATCTCCTGCTCATCCCATCCCAATCCACCCCTCTCCAGCCTCTTTGCCAAGGAAAACCTGGCGCGCATGAGCGAGGAGCAGCTGAACCGCTACGACCGCCTCATCAACGAGCCCAGTAACGACTGGGACATTTATTACTGGGCCACTGGTACGTGTGGCCACGCCCTGGGACACCGGGATGGCACTTTGGGACAGCACGGAGCTGAGTTCTCCCTGTTTTCCCCTCAGAAGCGAAGCCGACGCCGGCGGAATTCGACACCGACGTGATGGCCATGCTGAGGGAATTCGCCAAAAACAGGAACAGGGAGCAGAGGCTCCGGCAGCCGGACCTGGAATATCTGTTTGAGCCGCCACGCTGAGGGAGGGGCCGCCCCTGTCCCCATTCCCTGGAGGAGTGGAAGGACACAGGGCTCCGGACTGACGTTCCCGCCTTCCCCGCGGTTTTCCTCCTCTTCCAGCAGCCTTCGGACACTCGTGGAATGCTGAATAAAGCCGTGGCTACCGGCCCTGCCTGACTGCTGGCCCTGCATTGTGACATCGGGGTCGGGCCCTCGGAGACATTCCCAGCTTGCTGCGGCACATTCCACCTCACTGATATTCGCGATTCCCACCTGCCCCTTTTCCCAGGGCCCCAGTTGGTGACCCCGCCCCGGGGCGGGCGCCGCAGGTCCCGCTTGGAGACGCCGGGACGTTCCCGGTGCCCTCCAGCCACAGCCTCCCGCACTGTCGCCGTTACCAGGAGACAGAGTCGCATTCCACAGCCTGCCCTGCGGGCGGGCCTCGCAGCTCCAGCCATGGCGTAGGGCCGTGCCTCGGGCCGTTCCCGGCGCCAGGGGGCCGTTCCCAGTGCCAGGATGCCGTCCCTGCCGCAGGACTCGCCGGCCACGGGGTTGGGGACGGGATTCCCCGTGGTGAGGGGCCCCCCCTCCGAGCTCATGGGCTTTTATGTCACCACCTACGAGGCGTCCTTTGGGCAGAGGCCCAGGGGGGTACCCCAAAAACTCGAGGGGGGGCGCGTTTTGGGGGCGGAGCCCCCCGGTGACAGGGATGTGCACCCCCTCCTCGGTGTCCACTCCGGCTCGGGATACGTCGCCAACAACTACGCGGCGGTCTCGTCCCTCATCTCCCCGTTCGTGGAGCGGTAGGTCCCTGCTCCTGGAGCCTGGGGGGGAGGGGGGGCACGTTTTGGGATCGCTCCATGACGGCCGTTCCTGCCGCAGCCAGGACACCGACGTGTCCACCACCTCCGAGGACTTCAAGCTCTTCGCGCACCCTGCCTACCAGAGGATCTTGCCGCACTGTGTGGATGAGCTGGAGTGTTGCTATCCCGCTGGCTTCTCCTTTTCCCGCCTCCGTTTTGGGGAGATGAGGGTGCCAAAAGCATCCAGGGAACGCGGCACCTGGAGCCGCTGTGCCGCTCCTGCCCAGCCAGGTATGGTTTTGGGGTCCTGGGATCCCAGGAAAGCTCCCATCACCAGCAGAGTTTTGGGGTGTTGGGAATCTCAGGGAAAGCTCCATCCTTGGAGGGTTTTGGGGTGTTGGGATCGCAGACACAGCTCTGTCCTTAGGAGGAGGGGTTTGGGGTGTTGGGATCACAGGGAAAGCTCCATTCCCAAGAAGTTCTGGGGTCCTGGGGATCCTGGGGAAAGCTCCGTTCTTACGAGGGTTTTGGGGTGTTAGGATTCCCAGGAAACCTCCATCCCCAGGAGGGTTTGGGGTCCTGGGGGTTGCAAGTCCAGCTCCATCATCAGGAAGGTTTTGGGGATATTTGTGGTCCCAGGGCCGCATCCAACTCCAGGGATTTTGGGGTGCCAGTGGTCCCAGAGACCTCAGGAGGTTTGGGGAGTGTTGGAGACCCCCTGCACCCCCCCAGCACAGCGGGGCGGGTGTATCCAGGTGATGCCAGGCCCGGGGGCACAGGGGACATCCCTGCTCCATCTGCTCCCCACAGATGTCCCACAGAGGACGACGGAGCTGTCAGGCTTCACCGGGACCGCCCCCAGGAGTGACCTCACCCTGCCAGAGCAGCCCGTGAGCCCTGTCCCCGCCGTGTCCCCTGTCCCCCCCACCCCTCAGCACCCCAGGGGACACTTTTCCTCTCCCACAGCTCGACTTCAGTGATGCTCGGATGGATTCCTTTCCCTCCATGTGCACCTCTGTAAGCAAAGGGAGGGAGTGGCAAGGGCAGGGGACATCCTGTCCTAGTGCTCCCAGTGCTCCCAGTGGGCTCTGAGGCAGTGGGAGCTGCCAGGGCATGGGAATGAGCAGGATCTCATCCCTGTGTCCCCACACAGCCCCAGCCTGCCATGGGCCACCCCCCGCCCTTCGCCCCCCCGGAGCTCCGAGTGGGACCCAAGGGAGTCACTTCCAGGAAGGTGGGTGCAGCCCTGTCCCCTGTCCCGCTCCCTTTTCCCACGGGACCACGCCCCCAACCCGCTCCGTCCCTCAGGAGCCGTTGTCCTACGCCACTGTCCACAACAAGTACCTGACCCAGCTCTCGCCACTGGCCCCCATAGCACCAGGTGAGTTTGGGGGGGGGGGGATTGCAGCCCCCAGGAGGAGTGGATACCCCCCTCACCGATTCCCCCCTGGGTTTTCCAGGCTGGTGGGCGCAGGCTCCAATTGCCTGGGCGCCGAGATCCGTGGAGGGCATCCAGATCCCACCTCCCAGCGGCTTCAGCACGAACAACCACCCCACCAGCCTGTGGCGCATCGATGAGCCCCTGGCGTGACCCCCCTCAAAAACGTGCTGCCGCATCCCGGGAGTCCATCCTCGGCTTTTCCCAAATCCCCGTGGGAGAAATAAAGACTTTGCGCACGATGCCATTGGATTACCCCCTCGTTTTGGGGATTTCCTGCATCCCAACAGCTGGCAGGAGGGTTTTTGGGAGGTCGGGGGCTGTCACCTGGCCAGCTGCCGCTGGAGGGCTGTACGAGCCCAGCTTTCCGGCTTTCCGAGCCGGCTTTGGGATGACACAGCTGATTTGCTGCAGGAAAATCCAGGCAGGGCTGCGGTGGGAAGCGGGAGGACGAGGACGAACCCCGCAGGGTGGGCAGCCGTGGCAGCGGGGACACTTGGAGAGGTTTCCACCATGTCTTCCCTGGCCATGGGGAAGGGGGTCTGTGCCCCAAAGGGTGGCTCCCTGCAGGGTCCTGGGGGATGCGAGGGATCACAGAGGGACTCCCCACCGGTTTAAGGACCCCCACCCAGTTTAGGCATCCCTACGCAGCCCAGGGAGCCTCACACTCAATTTAGGGACCCCCACCCCAATTTAGGGACCCCACACCCAGTTCAGGGTGAGGACGCTGATGCCAGGCTGCTGGAAAAGGGGCTGGGAATGCTGGGGTGCGAGGGGGTCCTGCCTGCTTTGGGGACAGGGCGGGGCCAGGTAGGGCTCAGGTGGGTCACAGGTAGGGCATGAATGGGGCGCGGTGGGCGTGGGAACGGCGGGGCGGGGCATGAATGGAAAGGGGCGCGGTGGGCGTGGGAACGGCGGGGCGGGGCATGAATGGAAAGGGGCGCGGTCTGCGCCCCGGCGGCGCGGGCTCCCATTGGCTGCGGCGCGTTGCCATGGCTACGGCGTCGCCCCGCCCGCCCCGCCGGGTCCCGGTCCCGGTGCGCGATGGGCAGCGGAGGCTCCTCGGGGCGCGGGGCCCGGCTGGCGGCCGCCGAGGGCCCCGACGGCGTCGAGCAGCGGCTGGAGGTGCGGGGCCGGCAGGTCCCGGCCGAGCTGTGGGCTCAGCAGGGGCTGCGGAAGCTCTACCTGAGCGACGCGGGGCTGCGGGAGGTCCCGGACGAGCTGGCGGAGCTGCAGCACCTGCGGACCCTCGCCCTGGACGGCAACGAGCTGATGGAGGTGCCCGAGGCCGTGTGCGACCTGCCCCGCCTGGCACACCTGTACCTGGGCCGCAACGGGCTGCAGGGGCTGCCGCCCGCCTTCGCCCAGCTCCAGAGCCTGCGCTGCCTCTGGATCGAGGGAAACTTCCTGGCGCACTTCCCCCGCGCCCTCCTGCAGCTGCCGGAGCTGCGCAGCCTCCAGCTGGGGGACAACCGGCTGTGCCGGCTGCCCGCGGCGCTGCCCCGCATGGGCGGCCTGCGGGGGCTCTGGCTCTACGGGAACCGCTTCCAGGAGTTCCCGCCCGTGCTGCTGCGCATGGATCACATCCGCGTCCTCGACCTGGATCGCAACCGCATCGCCAGCTTCCCGGACCTCACCGGCCTCGCTTCCCTGCGCCTCCTGTCCTACGACCACAATCCTGTCCGGGAGCCGCCCTGTGTCGGGGATGAAGTGCAGCTGGTGGGGGACGGGGCGCAGGAATACATGGAAGCGCGGCAGGAGCGGCTGCAGATTCTGCAGCGCCAGGAGGAGGAGGAGGAGGAAGGCACCGAGGCCACCCCGGTATCCCCCGAGGATGGGCTGCAGGATGGGGAGGGGGAATTCGTGGCCCTGACGGGGTCTCCTGAGGAAACGTGAGCCGCTGTCCCCCTGAAGGGGTGCAGAGCCTCCACCTGCCTCCCAAGGAGTTCCCATCCAGGCTGGGAAAGGAGGAAGCTCAGCAGCCACAAAGGAAAACCGACGGTCTGAGGATCAGTGTCATTCAGCAAAGAGTTTTGTCCTGGATCTGCAGGGCCCCCAGCAGTGATCCCACCTACCCCAGGGTGCCTTGGGTTGGGATACAGCCCCCTGTCCTGAGAGGTGATCCCACACTGCCACCCCACAAGCACAGGGACATTCCCGCCCCTCCACCTCCAAAAAATCCTTTCCTCCTGTCCCTATGGGCAGCACAGGGAAACGCAATGCCGGTTGCATCCATTCCATGGGTCCCATCATCCTGAAGAGCCTCGAGGTTTGGGAACAAAGGCACGGACCCTGAGACCCTCATCCTGCTGCTGGAATTGGGCTGGGGGAGAGAATTTTCCACCAGGCTCCTCCTGGCCATGAGGTTTGGGAAGGAGCCGCTGGAAAATCCACCTGGGTCTAAGCACTGCCTGTCTCCAAGCTGGAAAGGGTTTTGCCTCCGTGGGAAGAGGAGGCTCATCCCTGGCACCGTCTGTCCCAAAACAGGTACCAGATCCAGGGCTGACCCCTTACCCTCCCTCTTCCTCTCTCCAAGTGCCTCTTGGACCAAGCTCAGGCAATAAAAAGCACAAATCCAAGGAATTCGGTGTGAGAGAAAGGTGACGGGGACCAGCCTCAGGGAAGGGTTCATTTGGGATCCCTAAAACCCAGCAGCACATCCTGGTGTGCGACCACCAGCTCCTTATTCTGGACATCCAAGGAATCCCGATTCCCTCCTCCCATCCCCAAGCCGAGCCGGTGTGGTGGGAAGCTCGGGGCTCTGAGGTCTGGAGCTCGCTGGAGGTTTCAAACCACGCATCCGCTTTTAACGGCCCTGGATTTGGGTTTGGGGCTGGGAGGCAGCCAGAGCTGCTGCCACATCCGCTCCGGCACCGGCAGGGCGGATGCTGCCGGCTTTTCCCTCCACTTCCTATTCCACAGCGGGAACCACGGCTATTTTGGACACGTGGAGCTTCCTCATCTGCAGGATGGGCAGGAGCTGTCGGTGCCAGCTCCTCCAGGGTAATTTCAGGGATTTGGGGCTTAGCAGGAGCTTGGAATCGGGTCTTCCCAGCAGGTCCAGACTGTCAATCCCTTTTCCCACCCAGGTACCCTTCACTGTGGGGCAGAGCATCCCAGGATCCCAGAACCCACCCTTGGAATTCTGGATGTCTCCCAGCCCTTCGTGCCATCGATCCAGGCGGCTGCTGCTTTATCTGGGAAGACACTGCTGCTAATTAGCAAGGAATTATCCATGATCCCGGGGATGCTGACCCTGGCAGGGACCCTCAGCATTCCAAGCCCAGGCTGCAGGCAAGATCCAATGCCACCAGCTCCATGCAGATCCCTGCCAGCCCATCCATTCGGCAGGAACTGGGATGCAGGTGGCTCTGGATGCCACCAGCCTGTCCCCATGGCTGGGATCAGATCCAGGAGCTCTGACACCCGGGATAGGGGGGTCCTCCCTCCCTGCTTTTCCCAAGGAGCTGGGTCGGGATCCAGGCACCGGTGACGATCACGGTGACACTGGGACCAGGAGCTGCCGCAGTCAGTGGGAATCTGACAGATTCCGGCTCCGCTCGAGTATTTTGGGGCCGCTGGCACCAGCGAGTCCCCGCTCCCGGCAGTGCATCATCCATACGTCTGTCCCTATATATATCCCTGCCTCCTCTCCTGGCCCCGCGTGCGACGGTTTGTGGCCCCGCCGCAGCTGGGATCACGCTGCTATTTCCATCTGCTCCCGCTGCCTGCCAGCACAAAGCAACGGGATTGGGAATCGCTGCGGATCCGTGCAACAGGAGCGCCGGGATCGCTGCGCTTTCAAAGATTTGGGAGGATGAAAGGAGCCCGGCGTTGGTGTAAGAGCCCAGGCAGAGCCAGGATCGGTGGCACCGATGCCATCGGCAGCTTGGCAATGCCAGAGTTCCCAGGTTTGGCTCAGCTGGAGCCGGAGTGGGTGCAGGTGGCAAGGGGACAGCCTTGTCCCCTGCTGCCACCTCCAACACTGAGGAGGCCACTCAGGCCCCTCCCAGGGCCTGAAGGGTGGATCCAGAGGGATTTTATCCTGGGCTGGGAGGACACGGATGGCTCTCCTGCCATCCCTGCGTTTGGAGTTTCATTTATTTATTCAAGACCAGCATTCGGTGAATTATTTAACAGCCACTGGAGCCTTCACAATGGCACCTGGACACAGGATAGGGTTCCCTGCCTCCTCCTTCCTTTTGGAGCCAAAATCCAGTCCCTATCCAGCACATCCCACCCCACGGAACCCGGCGCAGACCTGGATGGGATGGGAACTCACCTGGCTCCCAGCAGGCTGGGGGGGGTCATTGTTGTCCCTGAAGCCGCCACGGGGATCCCAATCCCGGCAGGATCCCAGAGTTTTGGGGGGATACTCAGTGCTGGATGGGATAATAGTGGGTGGATACTCAGGGTTGGGAGGGATAACGCTGGGAGAGATGCTTGGAGCTGGGGGGGGGATGCTCAGTGTCGGGGCAATGCCCACCCAGGTGTGGTGCCCCCATTCCCACCCCAGGATCCGGCCCCCGCCTTCCCCCGATCCCAGAGACGACTCACGCTGGCAGTTACTGACTGTCCTTTATTACTGAGAGCAGGGGCTGCCTCCAGAAAACGAGGGGCCCCGCTCCCCAAAAATAGGATTCTGCAAAGGAGACGCCCCGACCCGCGCGCCCCATCCTTGGCATTGCCAGCCGGGCACCCCCTGCTCCAGCCGCTCCTCAGCCGGGCCGGGCCGGGCTCTTTATTGGATTTTTGATCTTTTTCTTTTTCATGGATTTTTTTTGTCTTTTTTTGGTCTTTTTTTTTTTGTTTTTGTTTTTTTTTTTTTTTTTGTCCTGTTTTTCTGTATTTTACACACCAGTTGGATGTTACCGTCACATGAAGAAGAGAGAACCTGAACAAGATCACGGCTACGAGCTCTAGAGTTAAAAATGAACACACAAACCCCCGGGGAGCCCGACCGCGGACGAGGAATCCGGCCTGGAAAAGCGGGGTGCCCGAGGGGCCGCGGGGGGCACCCGGCTTGGCACAGCCCTGGCCCTGCCACCCCTTCCCCAGGCATGTAAGTCTCTTCTTTTATGTTAAAAAAAGAGAGAATATGACAAAAATACAAATGTCCCTAAAAGCGTTGTTATTACTGTAGTAGCAGTAGTATGACTTTCTCTCCAGATTGTCCAAAATCGTCTAAACTGGGGCTGCGGGAGCTGCTGGGAACCGAGGGTGCCACGGGGGGAGCAGGAAGACTGAGGATGATCCGGCGTCCGCCACGGAGAGCCACCACCGACCCCGTTGTCACCCCCTGTGGGGCTCCCAGGTGGGTCTGTCCCTGGTTTTGGGGGTCCCAGGGAGCAGGAAGGGGTCTGGCATGTGCATCCCGGGGCTCCGTGGGGATGCTGCTGCTGGCACTGATCCTGCCAGGCTGGCTGTCCCAAGGAATGCCACCAGCCCGGGGAATGTCACCTGCCCGCGGTGGGTGCGGACAGCAGCGCTCGCTCCACCCTTTATCCCCAGTGGTGGGCACGGGGCTCCCGGAGCAGCCCGGCTGGAAGGGGACCCTGTGGGGCTCCGCATCCCCCCCGAGGGGCCCCCACCTGCCCGGGGTGGGAGTGAGAGCAGGACCGGGGGTGCCCAGGGCGGCTTAGGGACCCCCCGCGCCCGCCGAGCCCCAAGACGGAGGTAAAGCATCGAACCCGGCTGAAGGCAGTGCACGAAGGGGCCCGCTTTGGATAAAGAACTGTGTCATGGCTTCCGATCCCAGGGAAAGGGGCTGTCCCCTCCCCTCGGTGTCCCCCGCCCGCCCCGGGACACTCGGGGGGGGGGCGGCGGGGACGGGGCGGGGCAGGGGGGGCTCCGTGGCTCCGCTGGCGGCTCCGAGAGGTTTTTATTGAGCTGAAAGGGGAGGGACGGGGGGTCCCTCTGGCACCCGCAGCCTGACCCCCTGAAATGGGGGGCGGGGGGGCGAGGCCGGGGAGGGGCCGAGGGGCTGCGGGAGTGGGGCTGGAAGCACTCGCAGAAGTCCTGCCCGGTGGTGGGAATAGGGATGGGGGGACATCGCTTCTGGCACCTCCTCGGCCGGGGTTGGGGGCGGCTCCGCGCCCCCCACACCCCAGGGAGAGGCGAGCCCGGGGGTTCGGGGGGCTCCGAACCTCCTCCCGCAGGGTCCCCGCGAGCCAGGCCGCTGTCCCGCCGGTCCCTGGCCGGGAGCGCCGCGGGAAGGGGCTGGGAGCTGGGAAGGGGGACCCCGAGCCCGCGGTCCGGCGGCGCTCAGGCCTTCAGCTGGTGCCACTGTGCCACCGCCTGCCGCGGGCGGGCGATCATGTCCTTCCAGTGCTTCACCTCGCCGGGACCGCTCTTCCAGGACAGGTAAATCTGCGGGAAAGGCACCCCTGGAGCCACCGCGGCCGCTCCATCCCCGTCCCTTCACCCCCAAACTGCTCCAGCCCCGCTTTTCCGGGCTGGGCGCGGAGCCGGGGGCTATTTTTATCCCTCGATTTTCCGTATGGCGCCGCGGAAAAGCGCGTGTGCCGGCACTCGCTGCTGCTGCTGCCACCTCGGGGAGCCGGTGCCACCGCTCCGGCTCCGCGAATCACCGCCGGAGAGCCGGGATGGAGCAGAGCTCGCCGCTAATTATGCGATCAGAAGTGATTAGCGAGCCTCGGGCCACGGCGGGGTTTTAGCGGGATATCACGGACACTGCCTGTCCATCCCTGGAATCGGGCTCTTGGCTGTGCCCACCCCGCGGACGCTGCCACCTCCGGCCCTGCCCGGCAGCCCGCGGCGCTGATCCTGGGATTTATTGGATGGATTTATCCCAACCGCTGTGTTTTCCCGATCCCAGCGCGGCGTGCGGGGATCAAGGGCGGAGATTACGGCGCGCGTTTGTCATCGCTGCGCTAACGATGAGCTGGGCGATTTCAGGGATAATTCCTCCGCTCCTGCCCCCGGGAGTAATCCCAGGGGGCGGGAGCCGTCCGGGTGTGGCTCCCCATGCCCCATCCCTGCTTTTCTGGGGAAACTCCGGCACGCTGTGGCCGTGCCACCCAGCACGAGGGGTCCCCACCGCGCTCCGCACTGGAGATGGCAGCAGGCGCCGGCAGCCCCGGACCTGGCTGTCCCCGATTCCCACCTGGCTGTCCCTCGGGCGTGTCACCCACCTTGCCGATGACGTCATTGCGGCTCAGCCTGTCCTTGTCCATGACGGTGATGACGATGGTGGTCTCGCGCAGCCGCTCCGTGGGGATGTCGAAGGCGAAGGACTCGTTGAAGACGGGGTTCAGGCACCGCTTCATCACCACCGTCTTCTTCTTCTCCACCCGCTTGTCCTTGTACATCAGCCACACCTTCACGTAGGGATCTGGCGGGAGAGGAGCCGCTCTCAGCCCCGGATGGGAGCCAGGGAATGCTGCCCGGGACCGGGGGGAGCCGGAGCCGTACCTGAGGTGCCCCCGATGTCCATGGCTTTGAGGTTCCGTGCCTTGATGATGTTCACCACGATGGAATTGGCCGAGGGGTTGTAGCACAGCGACAGCAGCAGCTCCCCACGGCTTCCCTGTGGGACACACGCATTCCCTGAGGACACCCACGCCCCCCAGAGCTCCTCGGTGGGAGCGGGGTGCTGGGATGGGACCCCCACCTGGAGCAGCCCAAGGGTGGGGTTTGGGAAAGCACGGAAAATCAGGGCAGGAGGAAACGGGGCCACCCCCAGTGGGACATTTTCTGGTCTTGCTGGAGGCAGGAGGAAACATTAATTTTAAGTCTACCTGAAACACTTTGGTTTGACCCAAAATGAGACTTTGGGCTACTTAATATAAAATTTGGGAAGAGAAAAGTCTCCGTCAGACGTTGAAGCAGAAAATGTCCCTGTTGGAACCGGAGGTCACCTCCCCTCCCCAGGGGGGCGGGAAGGGGTCCAGGGCCTTACACTGCCATCGCTGCAGGGCTTCAGATCCTTCCAGAAGGTCTGCATCTGGGTCAGGTCCACCTTGTTGAGCGGGATGGACACCTCTCCGATGGGATCATTGCGGCTGAAGCGGTCGTAGTCCAGGACCTGGAGGTACAGCACCCGCTGCACCACCTTCTCGTAGGGGAACCCTGTGCCGGAGATGGAGAAGCCAGAGGAGATGAGGAGCAGTTCCAGGACCGCTCCACCTTTCCTGCCCTGGTGTCAAGATCCCGGGAACCGGCAGAGGATGGGGAGCAGCCCACGGCACGAGGAGCTGCTGCCAGGTTGGTTCCCACATCTGCGCCCACCCATGACGGCATGGAGCCTTCCAAGCCTTCCCCCACATCCCCTTTATGGGATGCACATCCAGCCTGGCCTCGGTGGCTCGGCCAACCCATGGCATCACCCACGTCCCCAGGAGCGTCCCAGGAGGCTCCGCTCCCACCCTGACCCACTCCAGTCCATCCCAATCCATACCTTCGAAGAGGAAGGTCTCATTCCAGTGTGGGTTGAGGTTCTTCCTCTTGACCTTGGTCTCCAGCTTGTGCTTCTTGTCGGGGAGCAGGTAGATCTTGACGAAGGGGTCGCTGGTGCCGCTGAAGTCCTTGGCCGGCAGCTCCTGCGCCTTCATGATCTTCACGGTCAGGGTGGACTCCTGGAAGTTGTAGCCAACGCTGAACTGGATGCGGCCCAGGTTCTCCCGGCTGACGCCTTCGTGGCCCTCGTCATCCTCGGAGCCCGGGGAGAGCTGCGGGAGGGGGGAAGAGGGGGGTGAGCGCAGCGCCGGGGGCCGATGGGGGCCCGACCCCAGTCCCTCCGACCCCAGCCCTGCCAGCTGTCAGGGGACATCAGCCTCTCGCCGGCTCCCTGCCGCCCCCACCGCTTCCGACGGCTCCTGGCTCGGCGCCACTCGTCCCGCGGAACGGGAGCTCCAATTAGCCAAATTCCTCCTGACAGCGCGTCCCTCACGTGTCCGGCACCGCTCGCTCCCTCGTGCCAGCCCGGGGGACGCGTCCGCGGCGCGTCGGCTCGGCCGACGGGGACTTGGCACAGCGGGCGGGGACGTGCTCGTGGATGGCGCAGGGAAGAGCCGGGAGGGTGGGATGCCGACCATGGAGACCCCCAAACCCGGCGCACCCCACCCACCCACCATGAGCATCTCGCTGGTCAGGGAGTTGACCAGATCGGAGACGGAGGAGTGCGGCTCCGTCTTGCGGTCGGACTCGTCGTGCGGCGGCTGCCCCGGCGCCGGTGCCGCATTCCCAGCCTTCCCACCGGCCGGCAACCTGCGGGAAGAGAGGCCTTGGAGGAGAAGGGCCGGGAGCCGAGGGCGAGACAGCGACGGGCGTCCCGGGCGCCCTCTCCCAGCGGATACTGAGCCTGGGCTGTGCCGGCGCCCGAGGGACGCTGCCGGGACAGGCGGTGGCTGCAGCCCGCCAGCATCCCGGCCCTGGTCGCGGAGCCAGCTGGTGGCCTGGCACCCTTAGGGCACGGCAGCAGGTCCCCCTGGCCACGTCCCACGGCGATGGCAGGGACAGCCCGGTCCCCACAGCACCCACGGCTCCGGCTGCTCCTCACACACCACAGCCCCTTATCCCGGTGGGCGCCGGCCACCCACGGGTGCTTCACGTGGGCTCGCTGCCCCGTGTCCCCCTTTCCTGTGGCTGAGACACCCCTGGGATCACTGTCCTGGCTGTCCCCACACAACGTGGCTCCTGGGCACGGTGCCGGGCAGGGTGGGCAGCCGGGAGCGGCGGGAGGCAGACGGACAGAGCAGCGATGGAGACGGGCGGGAACGCGCCGAGGCCACGCTGCCACGAGGCACGGGGACAACGGGACACAGGCACGTGGCGGAGGGGACAGGCAGCCCGGGGTGCTCCCACCCCCCCGCCACGGCTCCTGCCCGAGCTGGGACACGGTGACAAACCACCAGAGGGGCCGAGAGGCGCAGGGACACACGGGAAGCCACAACATGCCACGGACACGCGCCACCACGCCAAGCACACGCAGACACACGGGGAGGCGATGGGGACACCCACACGCACACACGGGATGGCACTCGGGAAGGGCCGGAGAGGCCGAGGCAGCTGGGGAGGCAAAATTAGGTTAAAACCAGGGAAAATGAAGGCGGAGGAGCCGGCGGCGAGGCCGCTGAGCGAGGAGGCGCCGGTGGAGCCGGGAATGCCGGCGGAGGTCACGGATAGCGGGAGAGAGAGCGGGAGAGAGCAAGAGAGAAAGGAGGAGCAGCGTCGTCCAGCGCCGGCCTGCCGGGAGGGAATGGGAGAGAGGAGCGGGGCGGATGGACGGACAGACGGAGTCGCCGGGACAGGAGACACGCCGAGGCGCCGGGCTGGAGCCGCCGGGGACAGGCTGGAAGGAAGAAGCTGCGAAACAGGGATGGAGGAGATGTTTTGAGGAAGAAGAGCGGGTGGTCGGCAGCGTCGGTGGGCGGGAGGGAGCCGAGGCTGCCGGGGCGCGTCCCCTCCGCCGGCCGATCCCGCCGCGTCCTGCGGAGCCCAGGGAACGAGGAGCGGGAGGGATGGAGGTGGGGAATGCCATGCGTGTGCTGGGATGGGGCTTCGGAGCAGGGAGCTGCGGCAAGCGGGGAGCGGGGAGCAGGGTCTTGCGGCACAGCCACCCACCCGCCGTGTCCCACGTCCCCGTCCCCTCGGCACGGGGCAGCCGGCGGCCGGCACGGGCTGCCGGTGCTCCCGGCGGGGACCGGCTGCGCAGCGCGACGCCGGGAAGTGCTAAAAGATGGAGCGAAACCAAGCGGAGCAGGGTAAAAATAGCCGGCGGGCGAGAACGGTGCCAGTTCATCCGCACGCCGAGCACACGGGGAGGCAGCGCCCGCCGGCTTCACACCTCCTCCCCGCTCCGGAGGGGATGAACACCCGCTCCCGGCGGCGCACGGACCCTCTGCCCCTGCCAGCCAGCGCCGATGGCCGCGGCCGGGCGCCGGTGCCGGGGCTGGATGCGCTGCCGAGCCTGCGGCACGGCGGGAATGCGGGGAGCAGCCGGAGGCGAGGGGCTGTGCCGTGCTGGAGGAGAACGGGGGGTACGGCGTTCCCCCCCACCGGCCAGTGGCGCCCGCTCTGTCCCCCTGCCACCGCAGCGGTGTCCCCGGATGCCCGGGGGAGCTGCCCATCCCGCCGGAATGGAGGTGGCAGCAGCGTGTCGGGATGGGACGCGGCTCAGCCCATGCGGCGTCACTCGGGGGTACCCCCCGTGTCCCCCTGTCCCTGAGCGCGTCCCCCCGCCCCCTCCCGCATGCAGCCAGGGCCGGGAAGGGCAGGAGGGGGAGGAAGGAGGGAGGAGGAAGGGATGGGGGTCCTCTCGGTGCCGCTGCTCCGGAGGCAGAACCGCGGGTGCCGGTGCCGGGGAGAGCTCAGACGTCCCGCTGGGCCACCCTGTGCCGCTCCAACCTTCGCGCTCCACGAGGCCAGCCTCCTCCTCCTCCTCCTCCTCCACCCTGGGTGGGGCCCTCGTCTCCTCCTCCTGCGGGACTGGCCTCGTCCTCGCTCATACCTCTTGTCCCCCTGAGCGTTCGCCTGGTTCGGCTGCGTCCCAGCGGGTTGCAGGTCGGGAATATTGGCAAAGTCATCTTGCTCTGAGAGTCCCAAAACCAGGGATAACACCACCATCCGGCCTTCCCTGCCCGGGCGGCCCCGCCGGCAGCGGGAGAGAGAGAGAAAGAGAGAGGAGAACACAGCGTCAGGCAGGGAACCGGCAGGAGCCGGCGGCGTCCCGCGGACCCCCGGCGGCGAGGGGACCCCGGCTCTCCCCGCCGGCTCCTGCGAGGTGGCGATGGCCGGGATGGGCGCGCAGGGCTGTGGGGAGAAAGGCGCCGGCTCCGGGGAGCCCGGCACGCGTGGATACCCCCGCTGTCCCTCTCCTCCAGCGGTCCGGGCAGGGAGGATGCCAAAATCCTGACGAACGGGGGGAAAAGATGCCTGGAGGGGCTTGGGAATGAGGGAGAGTGTGACAGGAGGGAGGCGCCAGCATCGTTCCGTGGAGGAAGGGATTGACGGTGCCATGGCCAAGGATCTTTGCCCTCTCCGGGTCCTCGCCCGGGTCCATAACCGCATTTACGCCGCGGCGCCGGGGAGGGTGAACAGGGCGAAGAGCGAAAGGAAAATCGATGGATCGGGAAAGAGGCGGTGGGAAATGACAGCTGCTGCTCCGCTGGGAAGCGGCGCTGACTCGG
This sequence comes from Corvus kubaryi, assembly GCF_017639235.1. NCBI lineage: Eukaryota > Metazoa > Chordata > Aves > Passeriformes > Corvidae > Corvus > Corvus kubaryi. The sequence continues at coordinate 160,562 of NW_024581062.1, read as the reverse complement.
CACGTCTGGGCTCTGCGGCTGCTCCCCCTCCGCCAAGCCAGGCTGAAACCAGCACTGGGCGCTGGGTAAACAGGGAGAACGTGACCCTCGGGGTGGCTGGTGAGCCGCAGCTCCACGTCGGGAAGCCAGGAAATGGAGCTGGGAGGAACCCCTCGGTGGGAGAGGGCAGAGCGGAGAGGGGATCGCGGGCAGCGCGCCCCAGGGTGCCTGGAGGAAGGTCCAACCCTCTCTCCAGAGTGGGAAGGAGCGGGATGGGCACCCAAATTTGTGTCTCTCATCTAATCCTGATGCAGGAAGTGCTGTGTCAACTCATGAAAGGGCAGGGTCAGCCCTGCGTCCCCCTCCAAGCGCCGCCAGCCTGCGGAAAGCAAAGCTGGGACCTCAGCATCCCTTCTTCCAGGGTGCCGGGGGGCAGCAGCGGCCGGGGAGGAGCTGGAGAATCCAAGGGAGGATGGAGCCGGGGGGCCCAGCTCTGCAGAGGAGGGACAATGTCATGTGCTGAGATGCGGCGACAACACGGGACTCGGATTATTCCCCGGGGTTTGATGCTGGAAATCCAGCGCCGATGGAGGAGATGGGGTTAAGGCGGATTAAAGATCCCACGGCTCCTCCGGCTGGGAATTATTATCGGGACCCAGCTCACGGTCACCCCGGCACGGGGGACTCTGCCACCCCCACCCTGACAACTTGGGACAATGCCACTCCCTGGGGACCTCGCAGGTGGCTGTTCCATGAGCTGGCCCATCCCTGGGGATGGAAGAGGATGGCCAGGGACGTGGCAAAGCACATTGGGGAAGTGCATGAGCCCCTGCCCTGAGCCCCCTGTGAGCCGGAGGGGACATGGATCTTCCCGCAGGCCGTGGGCAGCGTGTCCCCGAGGGGGTGACGGATGAGTGGCCGCGCTGGGGCAAGCAAAGGAGCAGAGGAGAGAGGGATGGAGAGAGCAGAGGAGCAGAGGAGAGAGAAATGGAGAGAGGGATAGAGAGCAGGATGGAGCAGAGGGATGGAGCAGAGGAGAGGGGATGGAGCAGAGAGAGCGAAGGAGGGGAAGGGATGGAGAGAGGAATGGAGGGGGATGGAGAGGAGGATGCAGAGGGCAGCGATGGCGAACGCACACTTACAGGAAGGACTTCATGTCCAAGCCGCGGTTGCGGATTTGCCCCACCACGTGGTCCCAGCTGCCGGGGTTGGAGCGGCTCCGGCCCCCGGCCATCCGTGTCTTGGAGCCGGCGGCGGTGCCCTGGCGCGCCGGGCCGCCGCGGGAGCCCCGGGAGTTGGCGGCGGCGGCGGAGGAGCCGCTGTGGGCCTGGAGGTGGCCCAGGCTCTGGCTGGTGGTGGGCTGGCTGTGGTTGGCGCGCTGGTGCTGGCTCAGGGGCTGCTGCAGACTTTGCTGGCGCACGAGGGTGCGGGGCCTCTGGAATTTGGGATCGCCTGCTGAGGTGGGGATATACTCAAGGGTAGTGGCTGTGGACAGGGTGGAGTCCTCGAAACTTAGGGAGAGGAAGGGCAGAGGAGAGGAGAGAAAGGAGAAGAAGGTGAAGGGGCAAAATTGGAGGAAGGAAAAGAAGAGAGTTAGAGAGAAGATGCCCCAGCGCAGGGAGCGCTCCGGCGGGAGCCAGCGGGGGCAGCGCCCGGATCCTCCGCCTCTCGCCCGCGGCTCGGCCCTGCCGGCGGCACGGGGGGCTCGGGCCGCCACCATCCTGCCTCCCGGGGGGCTCGCCAGGGCCGGATGCCCACCCGCTCCCGCGGCCGCCGCTCCGCCGGCGCCTTCCCAGCACGCCGGCCGACCTGCTCTGCGGGATAATTAGGCTGCTGCGTGGAGGCAAATCCCGTGGTGCCCGCTCACGTGCTGCCAGCCAGCCCATCGCAGCGTCCCAGTCCCTCCCAGTCCAGCCCAGCACCCAGCAGCGGCGCCGCGGGGGCTCGGCGTCCCGTCCCCTCGGTGCGGGAGGCTGCGGGAGGGGGGGAATCCCGCAGCGCCGCGGCGGGGGCCGAACCCCCGTGGTGCTGACATTCCAGCGAGGCGTTCCCAGGGCCAAGCCAGGCTCCCACCGGGGTGGGAGATCGTGGGACTGGGGGATACGGACGCAGCTCTGGTGGGACACGGAGAGCGGAGCAGCCCGGCCCGGGGCGGACGGGCTTCGTGTGGGCGGCGGAGCGGGGGGAGCAGGCGGGATGCCCCAAGGAAGCGGCGCTGGCCGGCGCTGGCCATGCAGCACATGCGTGGCACAGCCCATGCAGCCCCGCAGGATTGCCCACGGCAGCCTGGCAAAGCTCGTGGCCGCGAGATCAGGGGAGGAAAGTCCCCCTCGGTCCCGCCTGGCACCGAGGAGCGGCCTTGAGCAGCAGCCACCGACCCTGTCCCGGCCTCGGCGCTGCGAAGCTGCTCCATCGTGCAATGCCAGCAGCAGGGACGGAGAGGGAGCGGGGAGGGATAAACAGCTCCAAAACACAAACAGAAAAAAAGAGGTGAAGAAAGAGCGGAAGGTGGGAGAAAGAGAGAGAGGAGGGAAGGGAGTGGAGAGGAGCAGAGAGCTGGGATGGACGGAGCCCCACGGCCGGGGCCGAAGGCACTGCCCGGACGCTGCCGCCTCCCCCCCGGCGCCGCCGCCGGCCTCCTTCCGTTTTCCTATCGAATCCCAAATTAGTTCAATTTACAACCTCTCAGTCACAGGAAACTAAATCTGGCTCCTGTCGGCCCCGCGCCAGCTGGAGGCGCGGGCTCCTCCAGCGCCGTGCCAGGCGGCACCGCGCCCTGCCCGTGCCCGGATGGATCCCCTGGCACCGGCACAGCCAGACCCTCGGCCTGGACCCCCGGCACACCCCCACTCCCGGCGGCGCTGCGCCAGAGGGGTGCTGGAAAACAGGATGCTCCGCCACATCCCCTTAACCCTGCCCTCGCCCCCTGCGCCAGCCTGTCCGGATTCCCAGCGGGATTTGTTTCTCCACCAAGTCTAGGGACGGCTGAAAGCTCCCGCTTTTCCTCGCCGCTCCCTCCTGCTTCCCAGTGCCCAGCTGGAGCGCAGCAGCCTCACGCCGAATGGGCGGTGTCACCCAGCTCTCCCGGGACCCCCCGGCTGCCACATCCCAGCGCGAAGAACCGGAGCAGAGACCGGGAACGCCGGACGGAGCCCGCAGCCGGCACAGCCCCGTCACTCCCCCGGCAGAGCCACTGCGCTGCCGGCAGTGAAAGGTCTCGCCGAGACCCCCACCCCGGCCTGGAGCCCTGCAGAGCCTGCCAGAGTTCGGGTTTTCCCTAAATCTGATCAATCCCGGACTTTCCCCAACTTTTCTCGGCATCAGGTGCCGGCGCCGGGTCCGGTGGCTGTGCCGGGGGTCAGGGGAGCGCACGGAGGGGAGATGCCGCACGCTGTCCCTGATTGTCCCTGAGGGATGGGAGCCTGGGACGGCGCCTCCTGCCCTCGGGACACCACCGAGGTAGCGCTGCCTGCCCTGAGAAGCCGAGCTGGGAATGCTGAGCCGCTTCCCCCCGGGATTGGGCAGAGGCACCCTCAGCGCTGGAAGTACGCCGGGGACGGCACCCAAAGGCGCTGCTCCTGCCCGGCTGCCTCCTCTGCTGCCCCTGAGCCAAAACACTGCTGGGAGAACGGGAAACGCCTCCTCTCCCTCGGCACGGTGGTCCCGGGGACCTGTCGGTGGCCCCGGGGACCTGTCGGTGGCCCCCATCCAAGCGCATCCGCAGCGGGGAGCGGGCGCCCGGGCCCGCCGGCCGTGTCCGTGTCCGTGCCGTGCCGGACCGTGCCGTGCTCACTCACTTGGACAGGCTGAGCTTCCCTGCGGCCAAGTGGCTCTGCACCGTGTGCCAGCGGCCCCGTGCCGCCTTTCCCGCTCCGGGCTCGCTGTGGGCGGACACGCTGCTCCTCATTCCATCCTCGCCGAGCCGCTGCTTGTCCCCGGGCCGGCCGTCGCGGTCCCCGGACAGCCCGGCGGCGGCCGACGCCGTCAGCTTGGCCCCTGATAACAGAGAGCCACTGGGCCGGGCCGGCGGCCGGACCCCCCCAAGACAGACACGAAGGGAGCCGGACGGACACACGGACGGACGTGGAAAACGTGGGGAGCCGTCGGGGAATGAGGGGAGGGCGACAGAGCCGGAGGGGGCAGACGGACAAGAGACGGACAGACAGACAGAGAGAGAAAGAGAGACATCAGCACTGCAAAAAGAAGGGGTCCTGGCCGCGGGGTGCGCGGGGGCCTCGGCAGAACATCCAAGAGAGAGGGCGGAGGAGGGAGAGGGGTCGGGAAGGGGGGTCCCGCTCGCCGGCAGCCCAGCCCCGGGGGGACCCGTCCCCGCGCCGAGGGGGTGCCCCCAACGCGCAACCCCGTCCTGGAGGGAGATCCCGGCCGGCCCCGGGAATGCGGGAAGGAGGGGTTGCTCGTCTCCATGGGACGGCCCATGGGGTGGCGTGCGGGGAGCCCGGGAGCAGGAGGAGGAGGAGGGAGAGGAGGAGGAAGAGGAGGAGGAAGGCGAGTGGGTGCTGCCCACATACTCACTACGCGGAGCAAACCCGGTAAGGAGAGACTCACTTGAGGGAAAGGCGCGGATCACCGTACGGAGCGTAAGGAGAAATGTTTAGGATAAACTCCTTGGGAGGGTAGGAGCTCCATTTCTGCTGCACTGTGTTGTCATTGTTATTCCAAAAGTCTCTGTCTAGATCGCTACAGCGGCCGGATTCCGGGGGAGAAAGAAAAGGGAAATACAAGAGAGAGAAGCTGAATTCCTGCGAGAGGGAAGGAAAAGCAGCCCTCCGCCCCCGGAGCGCCAGGATCCTGCGGAGAGAGACAGGGAGCCCACCCCTCGGACACCGACACACACACACCACACACACACGGACACGGACAGAAGGATGGGTGGATGGAGGGATGGGAAGAGCTGTGGAGAGACTGGAGCGGGTGGCTCGGCCAGCTGGGAAGGAGAGAAGGATGTGGGGGGGCTAGGGAGGTGGCGGCGAGCGCGGTGCCGGCACAGCATTCCCAAACGCGTGTGTCCGTGTGTCCTCGCCTGCTCAGCAGCCGGGTCCTGGAAGCGCTTGGTTAACCATGACACTGCTGCGTGTTGGAGACCATTCCGGATCCCTTCCCTTGCGGATCCCTTCCCGTGGAACCGGCCTGCTGCCAGCACGGAACCCGGACCTCCTGGCTCTGGGAAGCCACCAGGGGCTGGGGGACCCAGCAGCTCCCTGCTGGCACCTGAGAGACTGGAAAAGCCCCCAACGCCCACCTGAGCTCCGGGCTGATCTCGGTGGTATGGAAGGTACCGGAGTTTGGGAAAGCCGCCTGTGCCATGGCATTGGGCAGGATGCGCCTCCCGCTCCATTTCCAGCTCATCTCGGTTGGCTGGGAGCAGCCGGCCAGGTGCTCGAGGTACCCCTGCACCCCAATAACACCCCGGGCCAGCCATGGGAGGAGGTTTTCCATAGGCTTATTCCAGGCAGGAGCTATTTCCCTCCTGGTCCAGTTCCCTCCTCCCTGGAGGCCTGCGGAGGGGCAGCGCTGGATCTGGATGCCCAGGAGAGCCCCCCCAGCTTCCAACCTCTCCTTCGCTCCCTACCCAGCGCCGTGGGATGCGCCAGCTCTGCTCTCCTTCCTCCATGGAATGCTCGTGGGATGCAGAGTCATTCCAGCCCCGCGGGGCAGGGCTCGGAATCCGCACGCCCAGGCCTGGAGCATCCCTGAGGACACCCACGCCGAGGTTCCCGTGACTCCGTCGTGCCCACGGCTCAGTGGGATACACAGGGATGCTGGAGACACCCACCAGCTCTCCCAGTCTCCCGGAGCCCCTCTCCCACTGGGAGAAGGCACGGCCACCTCTGTCCTTCCTCTCCCCCCCCATCCTGGCACCTACTTGATGGTTTTCTTTTCGCTGCGGCCGCGGCTGGAATCCGGAGTTCCCACAGTCTCCAGGGAAGTCTTGTAACGCTTTCCCTGTGGAAAAGAGAGGAGAGGGGGGTCAGGGGGTGGCAGAGGACCCCCGGCGTATCCCAGTGGGGGATGGGAGCTGCTACCACCTGGAGGGTTTGACCTGGATTTTGCCCTTTCCCTTACGGTCTCCAGGCTCCATCCCACCCACCCAGGCAGCAAAATTCCCAAAGGCTCCATCCCTTGGTCCTTGGGGGCTCATGCCCTGCGTCACCCCAAGGACAGCACGGCCACCGCCGCCAGCATCCCATTCCATGGCCTCACTGGGAAGGAGCGGATAATTTTAGGCCTAATTGGGCCTGAATTAATTGAGTTCACCTTTCCCAGCGCCAGGGAAGCGCTGCCATAGGATAATGAAGCTGGAGCTGGCTCCTAACTGGGGCTGGTAATCAGGGCACTCCGGCAGGTTCCGAGCGCGGCTCCGAGCCAGGGTGGGCAGGAGCCAATTAATGCCAATTATCCAACAGTTGGGAGCCAGAGATGCTCCAAGCAGGTGCTGGGCAGATGAGGTGGGATGGGAGCAGCTGCCGGAGCAGGGTGGGGTGGAAAACTTCCATCACGCTGCTCCTGGATCTCAGGAGCCAGGCTTGCATCCAGCCTGCCCAAGGAATGGGAATACTTCTCCTTTCTCCTTCTTCCCAGCCTCTTCAGATCCACATGGAGCCACCTCCTTGGCTTGCTGGGGCACCTGGACCCTCAGCACAGTGTCCTTGGGCAGCCATGGGCTAATCCTGCCAGGAGCTGCAGGGGAACACCTGGATCTCCTTGGATTCACACTGGCTAATCCTGCCAGGAACTGCAGGGATGTTGGCTATTCTTGGATGCCCAAGGGCTAATGCTGCCAGGAGCTGTAGGGGAGCACCTGGACCTCCCTGGATGCTCACAGGCCATCCCGGAGGGAATCATCCCCCAGCCCTGAGCTCATCCATGTCCCCCGGCTGCAGAGGCTCGGGGCTCGTGAGGACACGGCAGCGGTGGCCGCGGGGGCACGGCCCGGAGCCGGCCCGCCGGGCTTGGCCGTCATTCCCACGCAGCCGCTCCAGCTCCGGGCGCTGTCGAGGGCCGGTTGGGATGCGCCTTCCCGGCCAATTTACACTTGTTTGTTCCTCTGCCAGCTCCAGCCTCCTCCTTTCCAGGGCTTTTCCCTCTCTCCCCATCCCCTGGGTGGCACCTGGAAGGGCCCTTCCCACCCACCGCCCTCCCGCTGCCTCATCGCCTTGCGGACCCCCTCTCCCATTCCCAAGGGAATGCTGCCTTCCCACGGCTCGGGGTGGGCATCTCCCTCGCGGGAAGCGCCGCTGCCATCGCAGCACTTGACCCAGATTCGATTCCGATGGCGAAGGAAACGTGGCCGAGCACGTCCTGCTGCCGGGAGAGGAGGAGCAGAAGGAGGAGGAGGAGGAGGGAGGATGCGGGGCGGGAGGGAGCGCTGTCCCAAGTCCCCGGTGGGAAGCGGGGAGGGAAGGAGGGATGCGCAGCGGGCGGCAGGGATGGCTCACGGCACCCGGCGCTGCCAGGGACGGGCTGGCCGCCTTCCCGCGGGGCTTTTCCAGGCAGGAGCGTGCCCAGCAGGACAGGGGCCAGCTCGTTCCGGCTCGTCACCGGTATATATCCATATATTTGGAAACTTCCCTTTGTGCCACACAAACAGTTTCGCCCAAACATTTCATTAGCACATCCGGAAAAGCCCAAATAAAAGCTGCAGCCGGCGGCTCCGGGGAGCTGCCTCCGCCTGGCTGCTGCCCTGGAAGTGGGAATTGCCCCCTGCCCGGCGGCACGGCGGGCACGCCGGGATGCCGGGAAGGCGGGAGGGGAGCCGGCCACTCACCATTTTCCGCTGGCACCACTGGCAGATCCCGCAGAGGACGATGGTGACGCTAAGGCTGACGGTGATGATGGCTGAGACCAGGAGGACGTCGCGGGAGGGGGTCCCTGGGGGGAGCAGAGCACAGAGGGGGGGTCAGACCTAAATCCCGGGGTGTTCCCGGCGTGCATGGGGGTACAGGGAGGGAAAACGCAGGGAAGGCGGTCCAACAGGCTCCGACCCCGTCGTGTCACGGTGGCCACCTCCGTGGCTTCCGGGCTCCAGAGGAGCCTGTCCTGGGAGGAATCCGGCCCCGAGCGCTTCCCGGGAGCTCAGGATGGAGTTTTAATCCCCGCCGGCACCCTGGGAGCGCTGGCACGGCCGGCAAAGGCCGCGGTGCTGCTTTGTGAGCCAATCCCACACGGATTCATCCCAAACGGCAATGCAGACCTGCCCCTCCCCAGCCTGGCCGTGGGGACAACCTTGGGGACCCCAAAAGTGTGGGAAGGACCCATCCGCCTCATCCAGCACTTCCGCTCACACCCATGCTCCCAAGCATGCGGAATGACCACCGTGGGATGAGAATGCGGACCCAAGGTGGCTCGGAGGGGCCCAGTGGGACCCCAAACCGGCTCCGCCTTGTCTCCAGGCAGGATCCCTGTGGATGCTCCGCATCCCGCCGTGCCCGCTGGGATGGGATTGTCCATGGCGGGAGCCCCAGCTGGCGGCGGGAGGCGGCAAGGCCGGAGCAGCACCGGGAGCGGTGCTGCAGTATAAATATTAAACAATAGATGTTAATAATTAATTCGCCCGCAGACCTTGTTATTGTAACGAAATTTCCCGGCGGCTCCGAGGCCGGGCTGAGTCAGAGTGGACCGGGAGGGGGGATCAGGGCTCTGGAATCGCCCCCGGCACGTGCCGAGGCACCCGCAGCTCCCACATCCCCGCTGGAAGCAGACGAGCAAAGGGGATGGTGACCGTGAGGGGGAGATTTATAAAAAATTCCTTCAGGAGAAGAAGAGGGCGGGATGAGGTGGGGGTGGTTTTGGGGACCCGTCCCCCCTGCAGCACCCGCGCTCCCTCCATCCAAAGGCAGCTCCTCCATCGCTCCCGGATCACGAGGAGCTGTGTATAAAACTCACATAGCAACTGTTGCCTAGGAGGGAATTTGGGACCAGCCCTTAATTTCCAACATTTATAAACCCCGGCTGGATAAGCTGCCGGGGGAATGGGAAGCAGCCGGCACGGCCGGAGAGCGCCGGGCACCCCTCCTGCGGTCGGACCCCGACCAGTTCAAGTGGCACCTGGGCGTACTGGGCGGGCTGGGAATTGGGATGAGCCTTCCTTGCCCCCCCCGCTTGGCGCTCCCTGCTCCAGCTTGGGAACACCGTGACCCCTCTGGCTTATCCCGGAGCTCCAACAGATCCCTCGGTCCTCGCATGGGTCAAGTTCATCCTCAAATTAATCTGGAGACAGGGAATCAAAGGAGAAGGCGAGGGGAGGCGTGGGCACTGCGGAAGCCACCACGGCCGTGGCGGTGGCCAGAGAGGGACATCAGTGAGTGCCGGTTCCCGGAGCCAAATTCCCCGCGCCGAGGTGCCACCACAGCCCCAAACCTGGCGTCACCCCACGATCCTGACGGACGCGCCAGCGGGATCCTGCCCGGGGGGCTCCGGGGGTGTCCCTGTGCACGGGGCGGGCCCGGCCCTTCCCGGTGGGATCACACCGTGTCCCCTGGGCGGGGGGAGCGATTCCGGCCCCCAGGCTGCGCCGCCCTCAGCATGACTTAAATGACTCGTTTTCCAGGCAATTAGCTCTCGGTTAATTAAAGACTCGGAGCCGCTCGGAGCTCCTGGCGCGTCCCCAGCCCTGGGGCGCGGTGTGGGGTCCCTGTGCCGGTTGGGATGGGCTGTCCTGGGGCGGCTGGATCCACGAGGGGCGCGGGGAGCTGCGTGGCGCCGGGACGCAGCCCCGGGAGCGGGTGACAAGGTGCAAACGCGGCGCTTGTTGACGCCGCCGCTGGCCCTCCTTCCCCGCCGCTCTCCATAAATCTCCGCGGCTGCCAGCGCGGATCCAGGCGGGAGCGTGGAGACGGCTGGGTGGGACTTGAGGGTCCGCGGCCCCGGGGGCCCTGCGGCCATGTCCCAGATCCTAGCGGCCCTTCGCTGCTCCTGCCTCATCCCAAGGGCACAGTGAGGGGGGGCCATCAGGCGGAGACCCCACGCCCCTCCTCGGAGTGATCGAGGTCCCAATCCCGTCCCACGTGCTGGCAGAGCAGGGGATGCTGCGGAGGCTGGGAAGGGGGTGGAACATCCCTGCGGCTCTTTCATCAGGATTCAATGCCACTTGACGGGATATAATTCCACTTTTCCAGGCCGTTATTGATGAGGGGATTACCTGCCTCCTTAGCGCCGCAGCTCTCCAGCGTGGGATTTGTGCAGTGCTGCGTGAGCAGGAGCCAGGGAAGAGGGTCCCTGTTCCAGGGGGAGAGGGCTCTGCATGCAGGCAGAGGGTCCTCATGGCAGGGGAGAGGGTCCTTGTGCCAGCGGAGAGAGTTCCGGGTTCAGGGGAAGGGTCTTCGTGGCAAACCTGGGACAAGCAGGGAATCCCCGCACCCATCGCAGTCCCCACCTCGGAGTGGGAGACGAGGAATGTTTGGGAGACAGGGATGCTGTCACGTGCCTGTCCTCCTTTATCCGCCGCTCCCGCGGGCTCGGGATTAGCTGCCTCCGGAGCACGAGCGAGCTCCGGCCTTTGTGGATGTGAGGAAACACTTCAAACCCGACCCCGGCACAAGGAGAGGCGCGGAGATCCAGCAGGGATTAGTCCTCTCCAGCGGTGTGAGAGCCGGAGATCCGGCAGGATGCCCCCGAAGGAGGGAAGAGCTGCTGATGTTGATGGATCCGACACACGGCTCAGCTCCGGTGCGGGCAGGAATGGTGGATGCGGGAGCCGTGGCACAGCCCATTCCAGGGACACCCGGAGGTGTCCCAGCCTGCTCCCAGCAACTCCTCCGTGACCTCTGTCATCCAGTCGGTGGCTTTGAGCATCCTGGTGGCCCTGGGCATCCCGGTAATCCTGCACGTCCCAGCATCCCTGTGCATCCTGGTGGCCTTGGGCATCCCGGTGTCCCTGTGCATCCCGGTGGCCCTGAGCATCCTGGTAGCCTTGGGCATCTTGGTGACCCTCGGCATCTTGGTAGCCCTGAGCATCCCGGTGGCCCTGGGCAACCCAGTGTCCCTGAGCATCCTGGTGTCCCTGTGCCTCCCAGTGGCCTTGGACACCTTGGTGGCTTTGTGGCACTGGTGGCCCTGTGCACACTCAGCTCCAGGACAGGCCTTGCTTGAGCCCAGCACAGCGAGACCCTCAGGCTCCAGGGCAGCTCCACCTGTTTCCCCAGTTCCCTGTTTTCCTGTGCCCATCCCAGGATTCAGACCCATCTGGCAGCTCTGCCACCACCTCCAGCCAAAGCACACAGCCCTGGAGCAACGCTGGGAGGGCAAAGCCCCTGCGAGGGGCATCCAGGGGTGGCTCCAGCTCCTCTCCCAAGTGACAGCTCCTGCACAGGATGGAGAGGCTGGAATCTCCATGGACTGCCAGTGGCTCTGGATGAGCAAAGGCCTCAGAACAAGCCTCACACCTGTGGCACCCTGGCTGGAACCGACCTCTCTGCAGGTGTCCCAGTGTGGATGGCCCCATCCAGGCTCTCAGGGCCATATTTTTGGATCCAGACCCTGAAATTCCCAGCTTTTGTGGACACGGCGTCTCCCTGGCAGCTGCTCAGCATCGCAGCCCCATCTCCTGGAGCATCCTCCCACTCACCCTGTTCCAGCGGCGAGATCCACGGATGCCAAGTACCCTGGGGGGGAAAATCAAAGTTGTGGGGAGCCCCCCCCAGGCCAAGCTCCCGCTGAGCTCCCTGGAAGTGGTGATCAAAGCCGACATCCAGAGCTCCACATGGAGAAACAGCTCCATGTGCCAGGCTGCCAAACCGGCAGCGGAAACGCGTGCATTCCCGGGAAAAGGGCAGCGGGAGAAGGTGCCAAGCGAGCAGCGCATCCCCCCAACATTCCGCCGTGTGCCGTCGTCGTGAGCCGCAGAGCTGGGGTGGGGTGTGACGGTGAGCCTGGACAGGGATGGCGGTGGCAGGGAAGGGATGCGGGATGGGAAGGGATAGGGCAGGGATGTGGCGTCGGAGCAGCCCCTCGTGCTGCCGGGGTGGAGGGCCACGCGGCACCCAGAGAGATGGCCACGTTCTCACGCCGGGGCTTCCCAGATGCTGCCTGCCTGGCACCAGGCCATTAATTCCTCCTCTTCTCATCCTCCCACTCATTTGCTTGATATTTCCCAAACCTCTTATTTTTAGGATGCAGCTGAAAAGCTGTGAATTTGCAGCTTTCGCTCCTGTGCAGGATCGCGGGCGTGGGGCAGGGGGGAGCGGGGCAGGACCCCGGCAGGCACAGCAGGAATGTGGAATCCAAGCCCTTGGCACAGGGAGAGGGAGAAGGGATGGGCACGGAGGGGGACGAGGCTTTGCTGCCATCCCTGGTAGCAACCCAGTGGGCATTTTGGGAATGCTGTGAGCCAGGCTTGGCGTGTCACGTGGAAGAGCTGGAGGGCTGGGCCAGCTGGGTCCGGCGGTGCCACCTGCCCACGTGCTGCCAGGGGTTTTGTAGACGTGAGAGATCACTGGAAGCGCCACGGCCATCTCGCTGCCCGGCAGGATCCTGGGATGAGCCTCGGGGGAGAGGAGTGGTGCCACAGCTCAGCGCCCCAGGCGTGCTCCGGGCGAGAACGGGCGTCTGCTCTCCATCTGTCTGTCTATCTGTGCGTCCTCCTCTCCAACACATCCATCAATCTCTCCATCTCTCCATCCACCCATCCATCCATCCATCCATCCATCCATCCATCCATCCATCCGTCTATCCATCCCTCGTACACATCTGCCTCTCCACCCAGCCATCTGTCCATCCCCCGGAGCTGTCAGTGCGGCCGGCTCTGCCTCCCCCACACCGAGCTGCCGGTCCTGGGGGGCTTCGGGTGGTGGAGCCCACCAACCCACCACGGGGGGCTGGGGGAGGTGGACAGCGTCCCCAAACACCGCACAGCCCCGCCTGGATGTTCCCAAACATCCCCTATCCCCACCAGCTGCCGCGCAGGGATGTGTCCCTCCTGTGTCCCTCCAGCCCTGATGCCACCCGTCCCCGCTCCGTGGCCGCGGCAAGCAGCAGCTGGGGATGGAGGGAGAATTTGGCAAGGGAAGGCGCTCCTTCCCCGGTGCCGGGCTATTTTTGGCCGAGGATTTCCGGAGAGCCGTGTGGTTTCTCTGCCTCGTGGTCCCCACCGCGTCTCTCTTCCCGAGGAGCACCCAGAACTCCGGAGCCCCCTCTGCTCCCGCGGTTTGCATCCATCCCCATCCCCATTCCAAGCCGCTGCTCCCGAGAGGACGCCGCTCATCCCCCGGCCAGGCTGGTGCTCCGCGTCATCCCTGCTCCAAAATGAGCCCTTGGGCATCGCTCCCCACCCTGGAGTCACCCCAGCCCCCCTTCCCTTGGCGCAGAATCCTCTCCTGGCTCCGGCAGCGGGCACGGAGGAGCGGGCTGGGCTCTCATCCCGAGTGGCACTGCCAGCTCTCGCGCCGTCGCCACTTAGCCTCTCGCCCCAGGGCTCTCCATCATTCCCGAGCCCTTCGGGTGACAGCGGGAGAGAGGCAAGGCAGGGAGCCAGCGGCTCCCAGGGAACAGGGGCGGGCAGGCTCCGTGCAGCCCAGCCCAGCTCCACGAGCCCCCTGCTTGCTTCCCCAGCTCCCTGATTCCCCCCGGGCAGTGCCCCCCAGTCAGGTCACCCGGGATCCACGTCTTGTCACGGCAAGGCCACCGTGGGGACAGGATTCCCGCAGGAAGTTCAGGGATGGGGAATGCTCAGGGTCGGCCACAGCCCTCAGACCTGGGGGCTGGCGGTGCTGGGAGAGGAAGAGGAGGCTTGGAGGGGAACACATGGAAAGATGGAGAAGCGCAGCTCGGAGGGAGGAGGCAGAGGAGGGGAATGAAGGGCCGAGGAAGGCCCCAGAGGGAGGACTGGGGACACAGGTATGGCAAGGTGCCCGGGGGAGGTGAGGGCGGTGGAAATCCTCCAGCAGAGCTTGACTCCGGGGCTGCATCCTCCAGGGATACACGGACAGGGTCATCCATGGGGCTGCAGGGATGGTCATCCATGGTGGAGCGGGCCCAGGACCCATCGCCCCCGCAGCCAGCAGTGTCCCACAGCCCCTCCGCAGGGGAAGAGACGATCACCCCTCCTTCCCTGGACACCCGGAGCCCCCCGGGGTGTATCCCGCGGGCTGTGCCGGCCTCGGAGGGCCGGGAGCGGGGCTGCTGTGCTGCGCTGTCCCTCCGCCGCCGCGCCGGCTCCGTCCCCGCCGCCGCGACCGCTTCCCTTCAAACCTCATTAACTCCCCCCAAGGTGACCCTCTCCCTCCTGCAGCCAGGCCCGGGGACACCAGGAGGGGACGGGGCGCCGGGGGGGCACCCGGAGCTGGCAGGCGGGCGCGGAGCATCCCGTGCCACAGCCACGCTGGCACCCGCAGGGACGGGGGATGCTGCGCTTGGCACATCCCAACCCGCCGCCCCCCACGCCCAGCCTGGCCCCACACACGTCCCCCGGGGCCCCGGTCACAGCCAGGGGGGTCCGTCCCCCTGCTCGACGCTGGGGCTCTGCCCATCATGCCCGCGCTCCCGCGGCTCTCCGGGAGCCGTTCCCTTGCCAGATCCATCCATAATGGATATTGTAGCCGAGCCCCCGGGGGCCGGGGGGTGGCAGCGATATTATCTGCATCTGTCTTCATTCCCCGCTCCCCCCTCCTTTCTCGGCAGGCGGAAAAGCCGCGAGATCAGGCGCTGGAAAAGCCGCCTCCGGCTCCTCTCCTGCTCCTTGGAGTCAGGGGGAATCAGCAAGACCTCCCTGCCAGACCCCCCGCCCCAATCCTTGTCCTTGCTGTGGCCCAGCCGTGCTCAGGGGGGCCCTGGGACACGTCAGTGCGGGCGTGGGGAAGCTGAAAGGGTCGGAATTGGTGGCGACTGCTGGGAGCAAGGAACCCCCGCCCTGGGGGGGCTCAGCATCCGCGGGGACCCCCCACCTCCACAGAAAAGGGGATGGAGCCGCCGAGGGGGACAAAGGGCCGTGGGTGAGGCCGCGGGGGATGCTCCAAGACGCAGGCGGGAGCATCCCTCGGGCTGGAGCAGAGGGGCTGGCAGGGAGGGGGACCCCGGAGCGGCGCAGGATGGGGGTCCCGGGGGGGTCTGGAGCTCCCCCGCTCCGTGTGGGCGCCGCACGGGACGCGAGGCTGCAGCAGGTGCCTGGCTCCCGGCGAGGCCCGTGCGCTGCCATCCCTGCGCTCTTTGTCTGCCTTCCCGCCCGTCACGCTCCCTCACCCCGCTCGCCGCCCCTCCGCCGGCCCCCGCCTCGCTCCTCGCCGTGCTCCGGCTCCTTTGGAAGCCCGGCTTTTCTCCCAAGCCCCGGGGAGCTGCTCCCACGGCCGCGCCAGCACCAGGGCGCTCCATCGCCCGCTCCGAGGCGGTGCGGGGGGAAAACAGGCAGCTGCTGCCTGGTTATTGATTCACCACCTCCTGCCGCCGCGCGGCTCTGCTCGGAACGCTTCCAGCCGGGAAAGATGGGGACGTGGGGAGCAGGGCCCCCGGCACCTGCTCGCCGCGCTAAGATGGAGCCTTGGGGATGCGAAGGTCGCCCCAAAGGGGACAGCTGGTGCCAGCAGCGGGGACAGGGATGGAGAGGGGGGTCTGGCAGGAGGAAGGGAGCTGTCCCGTGTTCCCAAAGCAAGGGAGACATTGGCCCTGTGGCACAGAGGGCGCCTTTGCGGGCAGCCCCAAGCTCTGCTTCGCGCTCGGACGCGGCTGTCCTGACACATCATTGGGTGGTCCCCCAGCAGCACGGCCCCCTGCGGCTCCCCGAAAATGCCTCCAGCTGGCGGGAGCCGCTTTGGGAAGCGCCTCAGCTTGATCCCAATCCCCAACACCCCTTGCCAGCCAAGACCAGACTCCCTCGGGCGTCTCCGAGCCCAGAACCAGACGGCCCCAGCAGCACCTCCGGGCTCCGCGTTGCCCCCCCCGGATCCCCCTTTCCCTGGGCGGCAAAGTTTCCCGAATTTCCCCACACGGCGTCTTCTCCCCCCATGAAACGCAGCCGGTGCTGGGGGCCTCAGCCACTGTCCCCGCACGGTGACACGGAGCAGGGGATGAGGAGGACGAGACTGGGGCCACCTCGGGCAGGGATTTGGGGGGACAACAAGGCACTGCTTCACCCCGGGATGTGGCTTGGCCGGCTCTTCCCAAATCCCGCGGGGGTGTGAGCTGCCAGCACCCCCTCAGCCTCTGTCGGCGTGGGGGGACAGACCTGGGACCCCCTCAGCACCACGGCCAGAAAATCCGGGAAAGGGGGGAACATCCAAGGAAGCAGGCAGTGCCAGGGTGCCGGCACAGGTGTGTGCACCCCCAGCACCCCACGGCTCCAGGCGCCACGGCACAGCCGCCGCCGGTGACGTGGGAAAACTCCCACGTGACGGGAGCCCCAGCAGCCGGGGAGCACGGGGTTTGGGAAGCGGGGACA
Source organism: Corvus kubaryi (assembly GCF_017639235.1). Classification (NCBI taxonomy): domain Eukaryota; kingdom Metazoa; phylum Chordata; class Aves; order Passeriformes; family Corvidae; genus Corvus; species Corvus kubaryi. The sequence continues at coordinate 144,199 of NW_024581062.1, read as the reverse complement.
GGGGGTCTGTTCCCCCAAATCCGGCAGCTCGAGCTCTGCCTTGGGAGCTTCCAGCCGGCCAAGCAGCTCTGGCCATGGCACGGGCAGCCGTCGGTGGCCCACCGGCCACCGGCGGGAGCATCTGGCAGGGACGAGGGGGGACAAATTGGGGGCAGGTGCAAAGTTTGGAGGGGAAATAACACAGGAGCAAATCTCGGGCACCGGGAGGGAAGGGGAGCCCCGCCACGCTGCTGCCGGCGGGGACTGGCTGGCGTCCCCCCTCTGCCACCCACCCCCCGGGTGACCTTGGGCCAAGCAGCGCCGTGCCGCGCTCCGGGCATCCCTGCGGGGTCGCGGTGGCACGGGATGGAGCCGCTCCCGGTGGGAGCGCTCAGCATGCGGGCAGGCGGAAAGTTGCCCTCGAAGGCAGCTCGGCCGGAGCTGCCAACTCCCGGGCAGCGGTGACGCTGTCACCTGCCGCGGGTGACAGCGCGTGGCGGTGCCCGGCGCTCCCCAACCTGCCGGATCCCGCAGGCCTGGCACCTGCAGCTCTCCCCGGCGGCGCCCGCTGTCCCCGCCGGCACGTCCCCCACGCCACCGCAGGACACGCTGTCCTTCTGCCCGCTCCCCGGGCCCCGGGACACGGCCGGGGACAGCTGCCAGGCCCCGCTGATCCGCATCGCTCCGGCAGCATCCCTGTGTCTCCGCACCGGCTCGGGCACCCCCAAAACGTCCCCACCAGCGTCCCAGATTCCCTGGTGCGGGGCCGACTGCTGCCTCCCGAGCATGAGCTCAGCAAATCCGCACCGGAGGAAGCCCCTTCTCCAGCCGCCCACCCCCGCGTGTCCCGGTGCCATTCCGGAGGTGCAGCAGGACGGGGCTGAGGGACCCCCAGAAGGATGGAGGGTGCGGGCGGTGAGGAGCAGGGATGTGCTGAGCGCTGGGTGCTGGTCTGGATGCCGGGATTTGGGGCTCCCCCGGGAGTCTGGGGGTTTGCTGGGGGTCTGGGGAGCGGGGTGCTGCCCCCGAGGCTTGGGGTGTCCCGGGGGGGAG
>NW_024581062.1:100222-142767 GCF_017639235.1 Corvus kubaryi | reverse complement strand
CAGCCGCCGGGAAGGGAGGAGGGAGCGGAGCGGCGGCGGGGGGGGGGGAGGTCGGGGACGCGCACGGAGGGAGGGGGACACGCGTGGGGTGGTGACACCGCCCGCGGTGACGCCCCCGCGGGCCCGCACGCGCTGCGCCGGTAACGCGGCTGCGGGGCCGCCGTCCCCCCCCCGCCCCGATCCACGCGCCGCACCCTCGTGGGGAAGGGGACACGCGTGGCACGGGGCAGGGACAGGCGGGCCGGCGCAGGGGTGGCACAGAGGGCCGCCCACACGTGTTCTCGGGGTGGCATTCCCTGGGGAGGCCGAGCCCGCCCGGGTCTCCGCGCACACGCGTGGGGCCGCGCGCGGGGCCCCCCTCGGCCCCCGCAGGCTCCGTGTGCCGCGCTCCGCCGGGATCCAGGCCGGGTTTTGGCGGAGCCGGGGCGCGGCGGGCGCTGCCGGGGCACTGCGGGCGCGGCGGGCGCTGCGGGCGGCGGAAAACACGGAGTGGATTTGGAGGAGCTCGCTCCCGTTATCCCTCACACCATCGCGCTAAGGTGATTCCCGGCGAATTCCTGCCGCTCCAGTCGTGTTCCAGGAGTGCGGGCCTGGGGTCCCCGGGGTGCGAGGGAGCGCGGCCAAGGAGAAGACCCTGCTGGTACAGGATGTGCCCATGGATGGAGGCGACAGGAGGGGGAAAGATGATGGAGACTGGGGGGTTTGCCCCTGGAACTGGGAACTGTGCCGGCTCCCACTTTCTGCTGGAGTGAGGGGATCACAGATCCATCCCAGGATGGGGTGATGGGGTCAGACACCCACGCCGGGATGGGGCAATGGGGCTGGCACACTCCAGCTGGTCCAGGACCAGTGGGAGCCTCCAGGGGCAGAGCCCAACCTGGCCTTGTGGAATGGAACTCGGACCAGATGACCTTAAAGGTCCCTTCCAACCCAAACCGTTGGGTGTCAGCTGGAATCTCTCTGGAGTCGTACCGGGCCAGGAAAAGGCAGGAAACCACCGCTGCCATGGTTTGGAAGCTCTTTGGGGGGCTAAAATGGGACTTTCCTTGCCCCTAGGCTGGGTTTGGAGCAGGGAATGAAGCAGGAAATATCTCCCTATAAAAGCCCTGAACTGGCAGGCACTGGATTGAGGGATGGGGCTGAGCTGGGGGCAAAGGTGACTCCCCAGTGCTGTGGAATTCCCTAGCCGGGGAATACGGGATAAGGGATGAGGGATCTGGTCTCGTGTGCCTGACTCACACCAGGGGCTCCATCCCGCTGGCCCTCCCCTGGGGATGGGGGGCTTCTCCCAGCCCCTCGGAGCTGGGCCAGGCACATCCCACTTTGGAAAGCCGGCTGGGAGCCGCGTGCCAGGCAAACTCCGGCACGTACACCCTGGCAAAGCTCCTCCAGTGAGGGGGAGCGGTGCCAGCCTGCTGCCAGCCTTCCTGGCACTCCGGGTGGGCTGGGAAAAGGGCACCTCCCTGCCCCTCTGTGCTCCGGGGCTGGCGGACCATCCTCCCGCGGCCACGGAGCTTTATTTTGATTTTGGAATGGTTTCTGCCCCTTTGGTGGGAACCTTCTCATGGAGCCGTTGGCAGCGGCCCTGGCTTCCACTCCGCTCCTCTCCACTCGCTTCCCACACACTCCAGCGAGCTCTGAGATCCCCATCCCCGCACGCACAGACAGCCCGGCAGCTCCGTAACCTCCCGCTCCCACTCAGCCGCTCCCGCCGTCACTTCCAGCGGGGCCAAGTGGGTGGAAAACGCTGCTGAGTCACGGGCCCGGCGCCTCGGCGAGGGCCACGCGTGAGCCTCCGACGCCCGTCGCGCCCCGGCACCTGCCCGGGAGACTTTTCCTGCTTCTCGGGCCAGTGTGGAAGGAGAAAGCTGGCCCAAAACAGCGCCCTGTGAGTTCCCCGGTGCCCTGAACCCTTAGGCCACCTGAGTCGCTGCCATCCCGAATTCCCGAGTGTCCCTAATTCCTGCCCAGCGTGTCCCTACTGGGCAGGAAGATGCTCCTGCGTCTGCAGAGTGTCGCCCAAGTGCCCGCTCAGGACTCCCTGGAAAAGGCACATTCTGCTGCTTGGCTGCTCCGGAAGGAGTCATTCCTCTCCTTTCTCCTCATTTTCCCTCTTATTTTGGGGAGAAAATGGATATTTCCTCTTCTCCCTCCCCACCTAATGGGGAGAACCTTTCCCTTTGTATTTATTACCCCTCGCTGGAGCTGTTTATCCAAATTAATCTCCGGGCCGAGGCCAAGCCGGGGGTAATTCCATGGAAAACAAGGAAATTTTCGGGGCCTAACGGGAGCAATTACAGGGGCTTAGGAAGCGAGCTATTCCTCGAGTCGGACATGAGCGGGCGGTGACCCGGCGCTTGTCACAGCTAATAAAGATGTTAATGAGCCGACGGCGGCACCCGGCTGCTGCTCCCATTGTTCCCATCGCTCCCTATTCCCGCTCCGCCGCTCCTGGCCGTGTTTGCCTTCTCTGTGCAAACACAGCGCGGGGCAGAACCGGTCCGGCGGCCGGGCGGGATCCGCCGGGCTCCCCCGAGCGCATCCCGGGAGAGGCCCCCGGGGGAGGCACGGGAAGGCGAGCGGCGGAGATTGGCCCCGGGGGGATGCTCATCCTGCCGCGTGTTATTCCATGAGCGGATAACTGATGGACAAGCTCGCTGGCCCGTGGATGAGCAGCGCGGCGGATCCGCGGGCTGTGGATCCGCAGGGAAGGCTGGAAGGCCACCCGTGGGGCCGGTGGGAAGCGGGGAATGCAGCAGAGCCCCAGCCAGGCCTCCCTCGCTTGATGGGAATAATTATCCGGGTGGCGACTGAGTATCCTCTGGATATTTTAATTACGGAGGGAGCATCCGCCGTGCGGCAGAGCCGCTCGGCGCCGCATTTGCCAGCGGCTCCAAGGGACGTTCCCGTCGCGGCTGGCGCTGTTCGCCCTCGGCGCATCCTCCCTGTTTGCTCTGCGTGGCTCCAACCCTTTGGAGCTGCTGGAGTTTTCCACGCCTGTGCCACACCAGCGTGTCCCTGGGTGGGGCCGAGGGGTGGTGGCTCCCAAAAAAAGGCACGTTGGGAATTCTAGGGTCTTCCAGTTAGAGCCTGAAGCCGCTAGGGATGCTCCAGCACAGAGCTGGGATATCCAGCACCGAAGAGCTGTGCTCTCCATCCAAGGAATTTATTCCCGCTCCTCTCCCAGGCAGAAAAGTATTAGGAGAATGAAAGAATTGGAAGCAGGAACATGGATTGTACCTCACGGGGAATGCTGGGGATGGTGGCATGGCAGGGGAGACACGAGCCGGGGTGGGTGGCCATGGGGAATGCCACATATTCCCTGTCCTCCTGCCACCTCATCCCTACTCCGTGGTGCCACATGCTCCCGTTTCAGGTGTTTAGATGCCTCAGCTTCCCAATGCTCCTTGTCTTTTTGGGACAATTTTGGCCATAAATCCTCCTGGCTGAGCTCTCTGCAATCCCGAGGCAGCTGCCTTCCCAGCATTAGTTAGGATGGTGCCTGGCTCCACAGGGATGGCCTGGCTGTTGGAACAGGGAGGAAAGCTCTGGGCCCTCCGGCATCACCAGGGCGCCCGGAAAGCTCCGAGGAAAGCCGGGAAAGGCGGCAGGTGGAGGCTGAAGGTCGCGGCGTGGACTTTGTCCCTGGGAGCAGCTGCTCGGCAGGTGAGACGGGATCCGAGGCCGCGCCACAGGGCTCGGATCCTTCCTGCTGGCTCCGAGCCCGCGGCAGCCACGGGATGCAGGAGAAGCCCATATGGAACCAAGAGGCTCTGCAGCAGGTTTGGGCCGGGGATGCGTGGATCCCGCCTCCCAAAAATGCTGCGGAGACAGGAGGGTTTGTCCTTCCTGGAAGCTCAAAGCCGGGTCGTGCCGGGGTCCTTCTCCGCAGCCAATTTGGGATCAGGTTTCGATCGATGGAGTCGCTCCAGCCCCGCTACCCTGACTCAGCAGGGCCCGACTCCCAGAGGCCCCGGTGTGCCTTTGGAGCCTCACTGGGAAGGCTGGAACCAGCCGGGAAGGGGTTTGGTTGTGATCTGTGCTCCCAGCACCCGGAATGCTGTCCCGGGCAAAGCTGGGAATGGCGACACAGAGTGTCTGGATGATCCCACTCTGCATTCCAGGGGAAGAGCTGGGATACAGGCTGGGAGTGGTTTTCCCCCCTCCGAATCCTGTTGAACACCATCCTCCCTCCTGCTGCTTTCCCAGCCCTTCAGTGCCGGCCTTGGATCATCTTTTTTTCATGAGTGCCGCCGGTCGATGCCTGGGAAAGGCAGAGCTGGAAGAAGCTGCCCTTGGATACTCTGGCCAGGGAGGGAAGAGCGCAGCCACTGCCCTTTCCCTGCCCATTCCAAAGTGCTCTGGCACTGCCAACATGGAGCCAGGAGCTCTCAGTGCATCCGAAACCACCGCTCTCTGCATCCTGATGTCGGATAATTTGCGGAGCACGGCTCCGTAATGAGCTGTGACCCCTATTAGCCGAGCTCTCCGGCTCCTCAGGAGTTCCCAAAGTGCCTCTGCGGGGCTTTTTATGGAGGATGGAAGGGCCGTGTCACTGTACAATTAGGGATAAATCATTCCTGTGTCAGATGGATGGATGGATGGATGGATGGATGGATGGATGGATTGGGGATGAGCAATTTTGATTCCCATGGCTGTGAGGGCAGGAGTGAGGTCAGTGGGATTGGGAAAAACGGGATAGAGATAGAAAATGAAGGATATGCCTGAAAATCTGAGAGGAAAAGGCAGAAGAGAGAAATTCCCGCTACACTCATCACCCTGACCAGCAGCTCCACGGATTTCTCCCACATCTGGGAATCTTTGTGCAGCCGCCTCAGACTCGCTGCCTCCACAGACACATTTTGGGGTGACCTCTCCCTCCAAAGCCTTGGGAGAGGCCTGGATTTTCCCTCCGAAGGCAGAAGCAGGGTAGCCTGGAGAAGAAAAAGCTCTGGAAAAGATCCCACCTGGAAAGACCACGCTCCCAGGGTGATGCCAAGACACAGCTGTGCCCAATCCTCATCCAGTGGGCACTGAAGGCTGGCACCTGGGAGAAAATCCTACAGAAAGCCCTCAGCTCGGGTCTGGCCCTACAAAGGACTCAGGGAAAGCCGCGAATGTCGGGAATTCATGCCAAGCCAGAGGTGGAGGAGCGCGGGAAGGCGATGGCACGGGGGTGATGACCCATGGCCAGCACTGCCACATCCGTTTGTTTTCCAAACATCTCCATCCTGCCACAGGTGCCGGAGCAAAGTCCAGGAGAGCCCTGCTAGCGCTGGAGCAGATCCGGCTGGAAAAGCCTCGAACACCTGCCTGTGATGGATGCAGAAAGGCAGGACCGGAGGGGCAGGAGAAGCAGGGAGGAGGGAGGCTGATCCCATGCCAGCTCTGGGAAGAGGCAAGGTGGGAATTCACCTGACATCCCGGCCTGGAGATAAACAGCTGCTTGTGGAGGCACTTAATGGTCAGGAGGAGGGATTTAATGGCCAAGGATTGTTGGGAACAGCTTGTGCCAAACCCCTCCGACAGCTCCTGTGTAATCAGGGGCGGGAATGAGACTTAAGGTCGCTTCCAAGCCCAACCATTCTGGGATTCCAGGATCTTCAGCTGCTTGGGAAGGGGCCAGTTTCTCAGCGAGGGCAGCACAGCTGAAGATCCTGGAATCCTGGAATGGTCTGGTTTGGAAAGGGCCTTAAAGTCCATCTCATTCCAGTCCCTGCCATGGGCAGGGACACCTTCCACTGTCCCAGGGTGCTCCAAGCCCTGTCCAGCCTGGCCTTGGACACTTCCAGGGATCCAGGGGCAGCCACAGCTTCTCTGGGCACCCTGTGCCAGGGCCTCCCCACCCTCACAGGGAGGGATCTCTTCCCAATATCCCATCCGAATTGGCACAATCCAATATCCGGCACTACAAGGAGTCAATGGGACTGAGGCATCCTTGGAGATGGAAATGCTGCTCCCACAACCTCACAGGGGAATGGAAACTTCATCCCATCCTCTCCGCCAGGAAAATGGGACACAGCAATCCCAATCCCATCTGATCCCTCTCCAACACCGTCACTGGAGCCTCTGGCACCCAGTTTTGTGGAGTGGGAGGATCTGTGTCCTGCAGTGGGAAAGGGGACACTGGGACAGGCTGCTTCTGCTCCATAGCCACTCCCCAGCACTCAGCCCTCATCCAGGCACAGCGGCCATCCCAGGAATGCTGTGCATTGGATAGGGAGAGCTCCGGCTCCGGCTCTGGCTCCGGCTCCGTGCCAGCTGCTGACAGATGTTGGGACTATCAGCCCCCTGCATGCCCGCGGCTCCGGAGTCACGCACCGCTGCCGGTGCCCTCCCGCTCCCGTGCTCCCTGAGGCCGGGAGCAGATGTCCGGCACCGGCCACCTCCGGCATGCTCCACAAATTCCCAGCTCGCCGGCACGGAGAGCGCCAGATGGGCTTCCCGAAGCTCCAGCACAGCACGGGAAAGCAATTCCCGCCACGGCGGGGAGCACCGGGATGATGAACCCGCTCTCCTGCCCCCACCTGTTATTCCCACATGGATATGGAGCCGTTCCATGGTGCAGCAGGCTGTCTGGATTCCCAAAAAGGATTTGGAAGGCAGCGGGATCCTGCCAGCGCTGCCGAGCACCTGCTGCCTTCCCTGGATGTGCGATCCTTGAGGGTATTTTGGGAATGGGCCATTTCATCGCCTGGATGAGGGCTTGTGGCTCTCCAGCAGCGCCTGTGGCTCTTCCCAGTTCCTCTCCAAGAGCTGGGAAGGAGAGGGAGGTCTTGGTATTCCAGAGGCTCCAGAGCCATCCATGTGGCCGGGGTGCATCCGTGACGTGTGATAGGGGCTTTGTGGGGAAGTGGAGACAGGAGCGGGAGGAGGACATTGGGGTGGATCAGACCAGTGGGAGAATTTGCTGTTCCCTGGTTTCCCGCAGGGAATTCTCCGTGCACGGAGGCACTCCGGGCTCCGATGGGATGGGATGAGCTGGAACAGTGCCAGCACTTAATTGAGCTCTGCTGGGTCTTGCCCTCATTAGTGGCCCCTGGCCACACTTGGAGGGAATCCTTCCCGGGGGAGGGGGCGAGGGATGGGATGGGATAAGGGATGGGGCGTGGAGCAGGAATAGGGTGGGATAGGGTAGGAAAAGATGGAAATGGATGAGGTGGGATGGGGAGGGATGGAAGTGTAGGAGATGGGATTGGGAGGGATGACAATAAGTGGGAAGGAATGGAGTGGAATGGGATGGAATGTGAAAGAGTGGGAAGGGATGAGAAGCTATGGGAAATAATGGGATGGGATGGGATAGGACAGGATAGGATAGGACAGGATAGGATAGGATGCCTAAGTGCCCATCTCAGGAGTCCCAGGCAGGGCTTCCCCATCCACTGCCCATGTTTTGGGGTTCCAAGCATGGATGAGCTCCCCCTCCCTCGTGTCCAGCAGGAACACACCCAGGGCAGGGTATTCCCGTTGGGAATGCAGAGGGGAGCACTTTGGCTGAGCTCAGCCCTGCTGGGCTCCGGGGAGTCTCCCCATCCCAGGGGGCTGCAGGAAGGAGGCAGGAGGGTGGCACATCCCACAATCCCAGCCTGGCTTTCCTCCAGGAACAGGAAAGGCTCCTCTTCCTCTTCCTTTCAACCTCATCCTGAGTGTCCCACCCCTTCTGGGCCCCATCCCGCTCCGGGGAACTCCTCCCCGCCTGAGTCATCCCGCCGGGATCCCCCTCCTCAGCCGAGTGTCACCGGCTGACGCAAATCCTCCCACCCCAATCCCAGGTGCCGGATTTAGAACGGCTCCACCGGCGGTGCCAGGGAGGATCCGACACCCTCGGCTGCCGGCGGGAATGGGATGGGGATCCATCCTGGAGGAGATGGAAGTGCAAATCCCGCGGAGGGGTGTGATGGGTGGGGCTGGACAGGAGTGGGAATGTAGGCACCCGTCTTGGAGACGCTTCCACATCCCTCATGCCAGCACTCTCGCCAGGGATGGGATGGGATCCGGGGTGGGGTGGGAAGGGAAAGGATGGGAAAGAGTAAAACGGGGTAAGAAGGAGTGGGAAAGAATGGGATGGGCCACTATCCCAGCACACAGGAGCCATCCATGGGGAAGCCCCAGGGCAGCAGCACGAGGCAGGAGCTGGAGCAGCGTCCGGAGGACTCTGGTAAAGCCCCATCCTGAATCCAGCGCTTCCTGGGTGGTTTTCCACAGGGACGAGCTGTGGGTCCCGAGGTGGGAGAGCGCTGGGGAATGGAATCCCTGGAATGCAGCTCTGGGAATGGGCGTGAAGGGCCAAGGGGAGTCAGGGGCACCAGCAGCACTGGGATGTGACGGCATGCGAGCACGAGGAACTCCAGGATGCACTGGGAGAGACAGGAGTATTGGGATGCGCTGGGAACATCAGGATCCCTGGGAAGAGCACCAGGACGCACTGGGAGCACTGGGAACAGAGGCAGCACTGGAATGCACCAGGAGCATTGGGAAGCACGCCGGGAACACAGGATTAACTGGGAGCACTGGGATGCACTGGAAGCATAAGGACCCATGAGAGGGATGCTCCAGGAGCACTGGGAGTTCTGGGAACACAGGGAACACTGGAATGCACTGGGAACACTGGGATGCACTGGAACTGGGTCCCTTTGAAGCACAGGGATGCTCCAGGAACACCGGGAATCTTGCGAACAGATGGGATGACCGGGAGGTCTGGAAGCATCAGGATCCCTGGGGGTACAGGGATGCTCCAGGAGCACTGGGACGTCTGGGAACAGAGGGATGCAGCAGGATGGAGCGGGATGGAGCGGGATGCGCCGGGAGCCCCGGGATGCGGCGGTGCGGTCTGAAAGCTCCTCCTCGTGGCTCCCGGGGAGAACTACCGGGAGAGGCCCGGGATCCACGGGAGAGCCCCGGGGCACGGGCCGGGCCGAGGCGCCGGGACACGGAGCGTCCCTGCATCCCGGGAAGCACGAGGCGACGGGAATTCCGGGATGCAACGAGGCTCTCCGTGTCCCCGCAACCACCTGGGACAGGACGGGGCCGCGTCCCGGCTCACTTCCCATGGGAACGCGCCACCAGCGGGGACCACCCTCCGCACAGAGCCACCAACCATCCCGGAAAAGCCCGGAGCGCCACCGGGATGCGGGGATTCTGGGAAGGCTTGATGTTAATGCATGGAATGTGATTTCAGGCCACGGTCCTGGCTGATCCAAGTGTGGGAGAGAGGCGGGAGTGGAAAATCACTTCTGCTGCGAGCAGCAATTCCTTTATTTTTCCTTTTGCTGGCAAAGGTACTGAAAATGAGAGGGAGAGAGGAGGAATGGGAACATCCAGGACCCTCAGGGCAGCTGCAGCTGCGCTTCCAGAGAGCTTTCCGTGGATGCTCAAATGGATTGCACCGTGTCCCCAGCCCAGCAGCTTGCTGCTCCTCCATGGGAGATGTCCCCAAAGCAGCAGCGGGAAGATGCAAGAATCCCTCTTAGGGAGCAGGGCCTGGCAGTGGCACAGGGATGTCTGGAAAGGAGGGAGCAGGAGAGGGATTGGGGTCGTTTTGGGGGCCAGTGGTGGGGTTGTGCTTCACTCATCGCCCTTCCCACCCGATCCAAGCGGGATGTGCCACACGGGGATCACTCCCAGCTCTGTTATCCGGGAAGAGGTGCCCCCCTCTCCATGCTGTGCCCTCCAGTCAGAGCTCCACAAGGAAAAATCAATACCTGACTTCCAAAAAAAGCAGCTGCCACTGGCTTTTTATAGCAACCTGTCCCATTTGCATCCTCCCTCAGCCCCGGCCGAGGGAGCCCGACCTCTGGCTAAATTAGCTGCGAATTCCCGAGGGAAACAGCCTTGGAAAAGCAGGAAGGGAGCTTGGTTGTGCTGGAATATTCTACCACAGCTACCCTATCCATTGTTCCTTGCCGGCCATGGTTCCCACAGGGAGGAAAGTCCCTGATGGGATTGTCCCGCTCCTGCAGCACGGCTGGGCAGTGGGATGGGGTGGCTGCCAGCAGTCCCAGCCCCTCATCCCTTTGGGATGTCTTCCCGTAGGAAAAAAGGGATGTGGGAAGGAGGAGAACATGGGGCTACCCCAGACAGGGAGCTCGTGCAGGGAGCAGGGACAGGGATGGCAGGAAAAACCCTGGGATGGGGAGGCGCTGCCGCTCTTCCCCTGCAGAAATCCCACTCGTATTCCGTGGATTCCAGAGGTGCTGAGGCAGAGGAGCAGAGCACAGGGAATATTTAGGTCACGGTAAATGAGCTCCCACATGAGAGCCTCTGGAGCTGCACCTATGGAAATTGGGAAGGGGGTTTGGACACCCCTGAGTGGGAGGGGAAGACGGATGGGCCCATTTTCCCAAGGAAACTGAGGAGGTGGAAGGCATGGCATTGTCATGGTTGGATGGACAGGCCAGGAACAGTGGGAGGCTCCCAAAACACTTTTAATTCTTGAGGTTTTTGGCGTCCTGCCCTTGGTAAAAGCTTTTCCTGGTTTCCCTCCCCACTCAGCCCAAGTGCTGCCCATCAGCCTCACAGCTGGAGCAGAGGAGTGATGGGATAAAAGGGGAATTAAGGAGGGGCTGCCCTTCCCTTTGGAAGTCCTGGTGGGCTCCTTGCTGTGCTGGTGGGATGGATGCAGGCTGGGGCTCTGGAGCTGCTGGAAGCGCCCTGGGAAAACGTGAGTTACTTCCTGGATTGTGGCCAGAGTATGAGGGGGCCCTGAGGATGGACCAGGATTTTTCCTCCCACGTAAATTTTTCCCTGGCATGGCCAGCAGGTTCAGGGAGGGGATTTTCCCCCTCTATCCTGCTCTGGTGAGATCCCACCTGGAATGCTGTGTCCAGCTCTGGGTGCCTCACTGTAAGAAGGATGTGGAGCAGCTGGAGAGAGTCCAGAGGAGGCCATGGAGATGCCAGAGGGAGGGACACAGGCTGAGAGAGCTGGAGTGTCCAGCCTGGAGAAGGGAAGGCTCCAGGGAGACCTCAGAGCCCCTTCCAGTGCCTAAAGGAGTTCCAAGACAGCTGGAGATTCTTTGGAAAAGGGCGTGGAGTTACAGAACAAGGGGAATGCCTTCCCACTGGCAGAGTGTGGGTTTAGATGGGACACTGGGAGGAAATTCTTCCCTCTGAGGGTGGGGTGGCCCTGGAGTGGATTTCCCAGAGAAGCTGTGGCTGCCTCACCCCTGGCAGTGTCCAAGGCCAGGCTGGGCAGGGCTTGGAGCAGCCTGGGACAGTGGAAGGTGTCCCTGCCCATGGCAGGGGGTGGCACTGGATGGGCTTTAATGTCCCTTCCAGCCCAAACCATTCCGTGACTCCCTGACCCTGGGCATCCCAGTTGGCCTCTGGCAAGGAGAAGAATCCAGCTGGCGGATTCAGGGATGCTCCCCCATAGCTGGGAGGTGTGTCAGGAATTGCTGCCTGATCCGGAGTGCAGCCGGCAGCAAGAGCACTCCTGAGGATGAGTCAGTGTCCCTGAAAACCGGGCTGGTGATCCAGCGAAAAACATTTCAAGGAGAGGCTCCGGTGGAGCTCCGCTCTGCGTCGGTGACGCCATTCCCTGGAGCTGCCTGCTCCAGCCCAGCCTCCCCCCGATCCGTGACTGCTCCGGGGGGCTCCAAGGTGTGTCCCCACCGTGTCCAGCAGCGGAGAGAGCTGCAGCTCTCCCAACTTCTGTCACCTTGTGCCTCTTCCATGTCCCACGCTGGTGGCACCTCTGCTGGAAGAATCCTGGAATGGTTTGGGTTGGAATGGACCTTAAATCCCATCCAGTTCCAGGCGGGGACACCTTCCACTATCCCAGGTTGTTCCATGCCCAATCCAAACTGGCCTGGGACTCTTCCAGGGATGGGGCAGCCACAGCTTCTCTGGGAAATCCATTCCAGTGCCTCACCCCCCTCACAGGGAAGGATTTCTTCCCAATATCCCATCTAAATCCACCTTTTTTTTGGTTTAAAATAATTCCTGCTTGACCTTCCACTGCTCCATGCCTTGGGAATGCCTGTAGTAGGGATGCCCTGGGATGAGTGGGAAGCAGCGCCGGGCAGTGACTGCATGTAATTGGTGTCACCATGAGCAGCTGATGCCGCTGATTTTGGGATGAGTAATTCCAGCAGCTTCATTTGGGAAATCAGCCTCTTTGTGTCTTGCCGGGCTCATTTGCAGGACAGCCCTGGCGCAGCCGGAGTCTCTGTGCCGGCAGCCGGACATCTGGAATGCTGGCGTGACCCTGGCTCCGTGCCTGCCAGGGGTGGACACAGCACAAATCCTTGGCCCTCTGCCCCCAAAAAGGGGGATTTGCTGCCTGAGGGGAAGGGGAGCCCTCATTAGCACCTGGCAGGAGGGACAGGGGCCACGGAATTCCTTGTGGATGCAGAGGAAAGCGAAGGGTTTAAAAGGTTTGAGAGAGCACCCTTGGGATTCTTAGGGTCTGTGTTTAGTTTTGTCCATGCCTGTGGGATCAGGCTCTCCTGGAATACTTGCAGTGAATTTTAAGGCAGTTTTGTTCCTGGGTGATGTTCTGTGTCAGTGTCCTGGGATGAGGGATTTGAGCTTTGTGTCCTGCTTGGAAGTGGCCTGGGTGACACAAATTCATCCGGCCTTGCTCCCACACATCCCAGCAGTCAGGTGGGGATGGGAGAAGGGGGTGTCCATGGGGTTTGTTCCCTCGGCTCCAGAGCTGCGGGAGAGCCATCATCCTCCCTTCCTGAAGGTGGATGCTCCTCTCCAACCTCTACCACCCAATCCCTGGGCATTCCCACTCCCGGGGAATTGAACTGGAGCCACTGACAAAGAGGAAGGGGTGTGGCCCCCTGGAAAACTCCCTGCTGCTCTGAGGGATGGGGACAAGCTGTGCTCGGTGACATCTCCCAACACTGGGATCAGCGGGAGGGACAAGCTGGAGGGCGGCCAGCCTCGGGACAGCCCATCCATGCTGCTGCATTCCATAGCTTCCCAGCTTTTCCAGGCGCCTGTTTGTTTGTGTGGGTTTATCTCAACAGCAGCCAGTGGCAGCTTGGCACGGAATCGGGAGCTGCTGCTCCGAGCAGCTCCTGGGAATGTGGCTCCAAGATGGAGCTGCCCACACAGCCAGCGGAATGGGCTGCAAGAGCAGCTCACAGCTGGCACTGGCACCTCTCCTCATCTTCTTCCCTCCCTGGGGATCTCTGGTGGCCCAAAGGAGATCCAGAGGGTGGGTGTCCAGGGTCCTTCCGTCCTTTTGTGGAGCATCAGCTGCCTTGTAACGTTTCCTGGATCCCCCTGGATCCCTGGAAGTGCTCCAGGCCAGGCTTGGAGCAACCTGGGATAGGGGAAGGTGTCCCTGCCCACGGCAGGGGGGAGGAATTCAATCATCTTTAAGGTCCCTTCCAACCCAAACCGTGGTGTGATCCTAGGATTCAGTAGCTGCCAAGGTGGCCGGAGCAAATTCCTCCTCCTCCGCCTGGTGGAGCAATCCCGGGGAGTGGATGATCCTGTCCGTGCTGCTCAGGACTTCCCCCAGGTTGTGCGGGATGTGGGATTGCTGGGAATGAGTGCCTGGTGAAGGCTCCTTGTGGGCTCTTGCTCACTGAATTTTGGGATCTGCAGCTCCTTGAGGACTTTTTGGCCTGGTTTCAATCCAAGGGCTGCCCGTGATTACTTGGGATGGGGGAGACATAATTGTTGCTTCCAGAGTTTTTCCTTCAGGGAAACCCAGAACAGTTTGGGTTGGAAGAGCAGGGACACCTTCCACCGTCCCAGGCTGCTCCAAGCTTTGCCCAGCCTGGCCTTGGACACTTCCAGGGATGGGGCAGCCACAGCTGCTCTGGGAAATCCATTCCAGTGCCTCACCCCCCTCACAGGCAGGGATTCTTTCCCAGTATCCCATCTAACCCTGCCCTCTGGCAGTGGGAAGCCACTCCCACTGTCCTGTCACTCCATCCTTTGTCCAGAGTCCCTCTCCAGCTCTCTCAGAGCCCTTAGAGTTCCTTCCTTCCCGAGTCCCTCTGTTTTATGCCCATGGATGTGGCAGTGCCTGGGGCCAGCCCGAGGTGGGCAGAGGTTCCCCAAACCCCCTGCTCTTCCCGCTGGATCCCTCAGATCCCAGCGCGGAGCCGCACAGCGCTGCGTGCCTCAGCCTCTGAGCTCCACCACCTTCGCTGCCAAGGGAATTTTCCCCCCTCTTTTCTCCCCAGCTCCTGCTTTCAGAGCCTTGTTTGTGGCCGTCAGGATTTGACAGGCTCTTGGCACGCCTCCCACCCCCACGGCAGCAGCAATTCCCACCCTCTCCCCCTTTTCCCTTGCCCTGCCGCCGCGGTTGGAGACCTGTCGGGAGGGCTGCGTTTGCCGGGAAATCAACTCCCAGCCTGTTTTCAGAGCCAGAAAAGCCCTGGCACAGGGATGACAGCAGCAGAAGCCAAGAGGCTCAGATGGTTTTAAATGTCAGGGAGAGGTGTAAACGGATCTGGGAGACAGCATGTCCAGGAGCCATGGGATCTCACACACAGCAGCTCCAGAGCCAGCATCCCGCGCTTTTCCCGCTCTGGGAGCCGTGGCTGTGCCCGGTCACTGCCCTGGGGCCTGCTGGGATTTGCCCGTGGGATGGTGCTGGTGGCCTCTGGAGAAGGGGAGGACGAAGGGCTGGCAGGGGCAGCGCTGCTGATGAGCAGAAGCGCAAATGCGCCTTGGCTCCCGCTGCCTCCGTGACCTTTTCTGCTCCGACGTGATCCGTGCTGGCACTCGCAGCCGGCGGGAAGGGGGAAGTGGTCATCTGGGCTTGGCCTCTGTGTGCTCGCCTGCTCGGCCCTGCCACTTCCCCAAAAAAGAGTTCGGAGTCTCCGAGAGTCAGCAAGTTGTCGGTGCCAGCCATCTGTCCCACTTCCCTTAGCAACCATCCGTCCTTTTCTCCTTCACGGAGTGTCTGAGGCAGATCCCGCCTGGCAGAAGCTCTCCCGCTTCCCTTTTTGCCTCTCTGGATCATCCCCATCTCCTGTCACTGTGGCACGGAGTGCTGACATCGGAGCACGCTCCTCTCCCAGGAATTGCTGGACAAAGCTTGGACGGGGGCTGTTTCCTCACGTTCCTGCCGGCTGTTTTTTTTCTTTCCAGCCTGATCTTTCCCAGTTCCTCTCCCTCAGGAATTGTTCAGGCTGGAAAAGACCTCCAAGATCGAATTCAGCCACCCAGCTCTGCCATGGCCCCAAACGCCACATCCACTCAGCTTCTAAATCCCCCCAGGAATGGGGACTCCACCACTGCCCTGGGCAGCAGGATCCAACCCTTTCCATGAAGGAATTTTCCCTAATATCCAAAGAGAAATTCCCCTGAGGCAACTTGAGGCTTGTCCCTTGTTCCCTGGGAGCAGAGCCTGACCCCCACCAGGCCCCACCCTCCCACCAGCGAGTCACGGAGAGGGAGAAAGTCCCCCCTGAGCCTCCTTTTCTCCGGGTTAAGGTAAAATTCCCTGCTGTATTTCATGGACTTGTACAGAAGGGAGCTGGGAACTTCTCCTCAGGGTAATTATTCCTGGTTATTGGTTTCCAACCTCTGCTTTGCTCCGAGGTCCCTCTCCCGTCTGCCTGCTGGGCTGTGATCCCAAGGCCTCTGCCAGGACTTTGTGGAGGAGCTGTGCCGCAATTTAGGATTTGGGATCTCCACGGGCAGCGGCGTCTCCCGGTGAGAGCTGAGCTTCCCCCTCTGGCAGTTCGGAGCTGGGATGAAGCCAAGTGGGTTAGAGGAGGCTTTGAGGTCCGGGAGAAGCGGGGAATGGCTCTGCAGCCTGGTGTGAGGAGCGGGAAAGGAGCCAGGAGCGGAGCCAGGGAGGAATCCTTAATGGGAAACATCCTGGTTCAGCCCAGCTGCCTCCAGAAGCAGGAGCAGGATCCTGAGGAAGCGGAGGAGGGAGGGATTTGACCTAATGAAATTATCCAAGTGCCTTGGCTCCAGCTGCTGCTGCTGCTGCCCAGTCACATCCGACAGATGTCCGGAGACGTGGCCCGCGGGGAGGGATCGAATCCTCCGCGGAGCATCCGCATCCCCCGTGCTGTGCCCGCGTCCGACAGCGGCATTCCAGGCTTCCTAGAGAGCCTGGAATGGGCGGCTGCAGGTGCTGCCTGGTGAGGGAGAGCTCCCTGGAACTGCCTCCCTGGAGCACCGACAGCACCAATGCAGCTGATCCGTAAATTTCCCTGTCCTGCCACAGCCATTCCCACCATGGGAGGTGAGCAGGCTCCTGGAAATCGGGAAGCAGCTCATCCTCGGGGTAAATTCCTGTGCTTTGGTGTCTCGGCCAGGGAAGTTGTGTTCGTGCCACGGAGCCCTGGGAAAAGGCCAGCGCTCCTGCTTGTGGGGGTGAAGGCATCCCACATCCCTCAAGCTCCTGCTAAAATCCTGATTCATCCCTGGGCTGGAGCTCTCCTCCCGAAGGAGGATGGAGCCAAGGGCATTCGAAAGGTGGGCGGGGAGGAGGAACAACACGCAGGAATGAAGCAGATAAGGAAAATGACACGTTGTTATTGCACCTGGACTAGGCAGGGCCGGGATGGATGGAGCTGGGAATTCCAGCGGCTGCCAGTGCTGCCAACACAGCCCTGTGACTCAGGGGAGCTCGGGAATTCGCCTTTTCCTCCCCTCTGAGCCTTTAGGGTTCAGTTCCATGCTTTTTTTGGTTTCAATTCCCTGCAAAACCATGAGGCTTTTACAACCCGAGGTGAAAAAGCTTTGGGAAGTGGGGTTTGTCCAAGGGGGAGCACGGGGGATGCCGGCAAATATCCTGACAGCCCAGAGCACTGCTTTATCTGCTCATTTTTCGCAAAGGAAAAGCCACCTGGAGCTGGCAGGCAGGAAGATGGCCTGAGCTTTGCTGAGAAACCCCAGTGAGCTGTTATTTAATGGTCCTTTTCCATGGCAATGGCTCCTTCCCAGGGAGAAATTTCTGGGCTGAGGAGTCACAGCTTGGATAAGGCTGGGTAACGTCCTCGGGAGGGGGAAGTGCTGGCGGGATTGACAGCAAGTCTCGGAGCCTCAGCTTCCAGAGTTAGATCTGGCACCAATTTAGCGAAGCAGCTGGAAAGAGGAGTTTGTGCTTGGAATCATGAGCAGCGAGGGCTGTGCCGAATTCCGGGATGCAACCTGCAGGAGAAATCCTTTCCAGGCTTTTTCCGTGGAGCCAAACCCGTCCGTGTGCGCACGGGCGTGTTTACTACGTGCCAAGAGTGAGCCCACGGCGTGGGAACCCCTTGGGAAAGGGAGGGATCCCACCAGGAAAGCGGCTCGGAGGCTGGAAAGGGGGTCCCTAAGGAAGGGACAGGCGGGAATGGGCAGAGCTGTGCCGAGGGAAGGAGCTGGGAATGTGGCAGCCTTGCTCTGCCCGTCTCACCTGCAGTGGGACCCAGTGCTGCCCACGCCTTGGGAATTTATGGAACACATCCTTCCCTGTGAGGGCGGTGAGGCCCTGGAATGGATTTCCCAGAGAAGCTGTGGCTGCCCCTGGATCCCTGGAAGTGTCCAAGGCCAGGCTGGACAGGGCTTGGAGCAGCCTGGGATAGTGGAAGGTGTCCCTGCCCATGGCAAGGGGGTGGAACGGGATGAGCTTTGAGGCCCCTTCCAACCCAACCTGTTCCAGAATTCCATGTCTGATCCCTTCAGGTGCCTGACAGAGGTTTCCCAATTCCTGCCCTGCCTTTGGGTGGCATTCCAGCCTCTGGTGTGCCAGCCTGAGCCTGAATTTGGACTTCCAGCTTATCCCTGGATCAGCTGTCCTCAGGTTTGGCTCTGACTGGGATGTCTCCCCTCTGAATTAAACTGGTTTTTAGGGATTCAGGCTCAGGGGTGGGACAGCAGCCTGGGCCCTCCAAATCCCCTCCCGGTGCTGGAGGAACCACGGGAAGCCGAGGCAGCCGCAGGGGGAGATTTCTCTGAACGTCTGGAGCATGGGAGAAGCCTCTCCATTAGGGAATGATTTTCAGTTAAGGTTTGAGTGATGCTGCTTCTCTGCAGAGCTGCAGCAGCTGCTCCTGCTGGGGGGGACTCTGCCAGCCGCTCATCCCTGCCTTGGGAGCTTCCCAGGGCTCGGGAATGACACGGAGGCTCGGGCCGGGAGGTGCTGGCTCGGGGGGCATCTGGGAAGGGCGGGATTCTGGGGAGATGTGCTGGGATCATGAAGGATTGGAGGAGTCTGGAGGCACCGGATTAGCAGCGCTTTGGTAGGAGGCGATGGAGGCTGGTGGCTCCGGAGAGTCGCGGGCGGGAATCGCGCTGGGAAGGGAGAGAGGGAGGGAGGGCTGGGAAGGCACAGCCACCACGGGGATGGAAGCAAACCCAGGCACTTCCCGCTCGGTGACATGGGAATGGGGGGCAGGGATGCCTGTTGCTGTGGTTTTCAAAAGCGCTTCCCAAATGCCGGTTGGGAACCGCGGGGTTTGGTGGGAATTTTGTGTGGAATTACGGTTGGCTGCGCAGAGGGAGCAGCCTCGGGTTGTGCCAGGGAAGGTGTACATTGGATACGGAGGAAAACTCCTTCATGGAAAGGGTTGTCAGGTGTTGGAACAGGTCCCAGGGGTGGAGTCCCCATCCCTGGAGGGATTTAAAATCCGTGTGGATGTGGCACTTGGGGACGTGGGATAGTGGTGGCCTGGGAACAGTCGGACTCCGTGATCTTGGAGGGCTTTTCCGACCTCAGTTCTTCAATAATTGATATTCCCAAGAGAGCAAGAGGCAGTGGGTGAGGCACTGGAATTCTTTCCCCTGGAGGGAATGTCGGGATAATGCTGTTGTCCACCTTTCCCCGGTGGCCTGTCCCCTTTGAGAATGACAAGAACACCTTCCCAAGACTCTTGTTGCCATCATCCCTTGGAATTCAGCCAGCTGGAACAGCCTGTGCCTGCTGCAGGGACGACAGAGCCCAGCCTGGTGTTTGCAGGGATTGAGGAGGTGGTTCGGATAACCTGGATGTTGGAATCCCTGCAATTTCAGGGAGATTGTTGCACTCCCAGCCTCGTTCCCACCGTTTCCTTATGATTTGTTGTAATCCTAATGGAGCAGCTGAGGGGAATTGGCAGGGTTGGGATGGAGGAGGAGAGGGGCTCGTTACCCCGGGAGTAACAGAGCGTCTGGCTCCGACTGGGAGCCCAACAGGAGCAGGATTTCGGAGCAGCGGGATTGGATGTGCTGTGCCTGGGGGCGGTGGCAACGACAACAAACTGAATAATAATAATAATAAAAAGCTTCCCATGTTCCCAGCTATTCCTGGAGCCTCGTTCCTTGTCCAAATCTCCTGGAGGAGGGGGCCGGTTTGCTTTCAGGTTTAGGACAGTCCTTAACCCTGGAATCTGTTGGCTTTTTTTGTCAGGGCACCGGGATCAGCGGAGCTGGATGGGTTCTCTGTTGACTGAGTCCTTCCTGGCACGTTCCAGGGATCTTCAGAGCTCCAAGGCTGCCTACAGAGGTCTGGACTTTTCCTGGGTGCTGACATGGAGAATTCCAAGGCTGTGGTGTGAACCAGCCCTGTGCCATATCCATGTGTTGAGGAATGATGCTCCAGCTGGAAGAACACCACAGAATTCCCTCGCCCTCACATTCCCGGGCCATTCCTGCACAAGCAGCACACATCCATCCAGAGGTGAGTAAGGAATCCCTGAAGCCACTGGGGCCTCTGGAGGATGGATGGTGGAGCCCTGATGGAGAGGCTGCATCCGAGGTATCCATGGGGATAACCCAGCTGATGGATGCCTGGGATGCTCCAACTCTCCTTTACATCCCTCTGAAGGTGTAGGACTCCTGGGAATGTGTGTAGTCTCCCTGCCATTGCCCCGGGCATTTAGAGCCAGGCTCAACCCTTTCCCACAGGTTGGGAAGCTCTGAAGTGAATGGATTTGCTCTGGAGGCTGGAGGTGGGGACGGATCCGTGCGAACATCCCGTCTTTTGTGACAGGCTCAAATTAATTCCTTAATTCCCTTAAATGCTTCGCCACCCGCCCTCTGTGTCATGACAGAGGGAAAAGATGGGCTTTCTGAGGGCATTAATCCTTTCCCTTCATGCTTTAGGGAATGTTCACGCATCCAGTCTATCCAAAACATTCCGAAATTGCCTGTAAATGGCGTCACTGCCGTATAGGAGTCAGGGACCGGAGCCCTGGGGATCACTGGCATGAATCCCAATGCTGGAGCTGGGCTGGAAGTGCAATCTGGTCCTTGCAATCTGGTGGAGCCAGGCTGCAGAGGGGCAGCTGGAGCAGGTGGAACGCAGAAATCCTGAGCTGTATCGGATTAATTGCCTGGTGTCCATTAATTGGCAGGATCTGGGCTGGGATGGGCTCTATCCCACCCCTTGGAAAGCCTCGGATGGCTTCCGATTGTATTTCCCCGAATAAAAGAGTCATTTCCAGTGTTCCTGAGCTTCTTCCCTCTGTCTGCTCCAGGTTTGGGGGCTTCCAGGGGTGCCTGCCTGCCCGGGAGCGGATCGTGCTGAAGGGAGACCTTGGAAGTGCCACAGGCTGGATGAAACGATTTGTCGGAATGCTAAATTTGGCAGCAGCTTTTCATCCGAACCGGAGCCACTTTGCACCTGTCTGGGAAGATAAAGGGGCTTGGAATGAGCGTGAGTGGGATTTTTCTGCCTGAACGGGATACAAAGGCCTCGGCACAAATGAATTCCGGAGCTTCAAAGGTTTTCCTTGAATGTTTTTCCGCCCCTGTCAGGCTGTTTTATTTCCCAGGTACGGTGATATCACCCAGCAGACCATTTGAAGGCTGCTCCACTTGCTTTAAGGAGGAATGGGCAGGCGAGGATGTGCCGCTATTCCCTGCTGGATCAGCTTTTCTGGGACAGGGATGATTTCTTTTTTTTTTTTTTTTTTTGCTATTTTTCTAGGCTGTTTTTTCAGTAGGAGCATCTAAGTTGTGTCCTTGGATGATGGCAGCTGCTGTGTCCAAAGGGAATTGCTGTCCTTCCTCCCGAACGGGATGGTCGCTGCGGTGTGTCCATACTTACGAGTGTTTTTTTGGGAAAAAGGTGATTGGTTGGAAGGGATCTTAAAGCTCATCCCGTTCCACCCCCCCGCCGTGGGCAGGGACACCTCCCACTGTCCCAGGGTGTGCTCCAAGTCCTGTCCAAGGTGGCCTCGGACACTTTCGGGGATGGAGGAGCCACAGCTTCCCTGGGAAATCTGTTCCAGGGCCTCACTGTCCTGACAGGGGAGAATTTCTTCCCAATATCCCATCTAACCCTGCCCTCTGGCAGTGGGAAGCCATTCCCTCTTTTGCTGTCACTCCACACTCTTGTGAACAGCCTCTCTCCATCTTTCTCGGGAACATTTCCTGACAGGAAAGTGCTGACTTTTCCATGCTGGGCACTGGAAGCGTGAGGGAGAGGACACCTCTGTGCTGTGCTCGGTAGTTCTCCAGAGGGTAGGGATGGTGGGAGAGCCCCAGGTGTGGCTGAGGGGAGATTTTGTTGCTTCCTAAATTCCCCGGTTGGAGGGGAAGAGGCAGGTGGGGGTCGGGCTGTGCTCCCAGGGAACAGGGACAGGACAGGAGGAAATGGCCTCAAGCTGTGCCAGGGCAGGTTCAGGTTGGACACCAAGGAGGAATTTCCGCATGGAAAGGGCTGTCAGCCATTGGAAGGGGCTGCCCAGGGAGGTTTGGAGTCCCCTCCCTGGAGGTGTCCAGGGAAGGCCTGGATGCGGCACTCAGTGCTCTGGGCTGGGGACAAGGTGGGGATTGTCACGGGCTGGACTGGGTGGTCCTGGAGGTCTTCTCCAAGGGAATTGGTTCTTGTGGGATCCTTCCGTGATTCTTGTGCGATCTTTCCGTGATAACGTCGGTAGCGCAGGTGACCCCCAGCCCAGCGGAGGCCTCTGCTCGCACCAGGTGGGGTTTGCTTGGATCCCAGCGAGGATTCCCGGCTGGAAGCGCGGCCAGCCCGGGATTGCCCCGCCCCGTGGCACTGTCTCCGGCCGCCGCCAGGCGGCGCCACGGCGCCCCGCACCCCCCGTTGCCGTGGCGACCGCAGGTTGCGTAGCGGCCCTTACGCAGTTGACGCAGTGGGCGGCCCCGGCGAAGCGGGGGCGGCCCCGGCAGGGCGGAGGCGGCGTTGGAGAATCGGGGGCCGCAGGGCCCCCGGCATGGAGGAGGCGGCGGCGGCCGCGGCGCTCCCGAGGCAGCGGCAGCGAGGTGAGGGCCGGCGATGGGAATGCGGCAGCGGGGGCCGGCGCTGCGGCAGGTGCGGGGGAGCCGGGAGGGCGCTGGGAGGGCCGGGGGTGCGCCCGCCGCCGCCCCCCGCCCCGCTCGGGTGCAGGCCCGTGGCGGCCCGGGGGTCTGGATCCCGCGGGAAGCGCGGCGTTCCCGCCGGGAGGGCCCCGCTGCGTGTGGCCTGCGCGCCCTGGGAAGCGGTGGGCTGCCACCTGCGGCCCTGGAAAGGCGCCATCCTGGCCCGGGCAGGTGCGGGGCGTGAAGGCGATCCCCTGGTTTGGGATTCGGGGTCCTGCGGTGGGAGGCGGGAGCGCTGCTGCTGGATGTCCAGGGAGGAGAGGCTGCGGTGTGGGTGTGGGTGTGACACAGGGATTCTTGCTCCCAGCTTTTATTACTTCCCGCAGGGAATGGTACCTGACTTGAGCAACGCGGGCGGATGCTGAGCCGTGGCCGTAAAAATCCCAAATTTAGGCTCGCAGGCAGCTGCGGAAGTGATATATCCTTATAAAAGTAAGGAAGATGTCGCTCCGAGGTCTTGGAGCTGGGATGCTGCCAGGCTGCTCAGCCAGAATTCCCGCTGTGCCCAGTTCTGGGAATTAGTGCCTGCTGGTGTGTTTGGGACAGGCTTCAGTTGGCACTGGGAATGTGGGAATGGGGATTGCCGAGCCTGGTGCACGGCATGGTCCTTAGAGCGTGCTCCAGGTGGGAATTCACACAGTGATTCCCAAAGGCAGGATATATAACCCCGGGACCATGAAAGCAGCACAGCTCTGGGAAACGGTTTTAAAGGAGAGGGGTATTCCAAGGTGGGAATCTCCCACCTGGATGAAACTTAGTGGGGATGACTTGCTGCAGCCTCCTGGCAGGACAGGGAGCAGCACCCGAGTTTTTGTGGTCAGGGTGAGTGTTCTTAAGTGGGAGATAGTGAAATTGTGGGAAGTGGCTCTTGGAAAGCTTCGGACTCTCCGTGATTCTGGCGTTGGTGTATCCCGTGGCCACCGCTGGAAAAAGCTTTCCAAGTGGGAAACCTGAGCTGGGGGAAGGTGTTCGCTGTGTCAGGTGATGGTTGTCGGGGTCATAAAAGTTGCATGGGGGTCTTAAAGCTGCTGGTGAAATTCCAGCAGTGCCAGCTTGGATGGGGAATGGCCGAGGGGGTCGGGAATGGCTGACAGGGACAAGAGATTTGGAAAAGCATCTGTTACATGGTAAATGATACAAATAACCTGGAATTTCTGCAGCCAAAACCCTTCAGCCAGGAGCAGGATAAAATTCCCCCTTTAAATGGGAATTTAAATCAGAAAGTTGGGAGTTGGCAGCTCTGCTGCAGGGGGTCAAAATCAGGGATTTAAGGATATGGACTGTGGGCCGATTTTGTCAGTGCTGGCCTAAAAAAATCCAGATTTGACCCGAATTCCAGTTTAAATTAAGGCACTGGGCACTTTTTGCCCTCTACCTGCACAGCCAGATCCGGATCCCAGAGACAGGGAATGCTGTAAATCCCTGGCAGCTCTGTGGTTGCTGGGAAAAGGGCGGTGAGAAAGGGAAACTTCTCTGGGCTGTGTCCACTTGTTCTGTTTCCAGAGGGCTGGGAAGGAGCAGTTGTGCAACGATGGGATTTGAGGAAAGTGCCGTGCCAAGAGGGAAAGTGGGAAGGCTGAAAATGCTCCTCCCAGTGACCAAAAATGTGGGGAAAAACCCCTCAAAATCCTATGTTTTGGAACTTTGTTAAAATTCCCTGGACAAACAATTAGAGGAACCAAAAAGAAACCCCTGCTTGGGGATTTTTTTTGGACTTTGTGTGGGAATCTCAGTCCTGTTCCTTGTGCTCTCCCTCCTCGTGGAAGTTAATTAATTGGGAGCTGGCTGCTCCAAACGAGGTCACTTGGATTTCGGAGCTGCCGTATCATTGTATGGGTTTGCAAAATCAGGATTTAAGGCTTTTGTGCATTAGAAAATTTTCCTTAAAGCGGCATAATCCTGGGGTTTGGGGGTCTTTTCCAGGCAGCTGGAAAGATGTAGGGAGGAAAAGTGTTAAAACTGGGGGGTATAAAGTTCAGGATGCTGCTCAGCTTTGGATGGAGAAGAGTTTGGAGAAGCTTCCAGTCATTCCCAGGCCTGGCTGTCATTTGTGAAACTTCCTTGGACTAAACCAGCAGGAATTCCCTTCTGTCCCAAACATCCCTGTCCCATCCGAAAGCTTTTTTTTTTTTGGGAATTAAACCTTTATACCTCCCCTAGACCACGCAGCTTTATTTTGGGGAGCCTGCACCCTGCTTTTCCTCCCTTCCCGTTCCATCTTTCCCAAATAAATAACCCTTGGTTCCACCTCTGCTCCCAACAGCAATCCAGCTGATGAATAAGAACATCCCGAGCTGGATCCAGCCCTGGAGTTTGAGGAATTTCCAGTTCAAGGCGCAGCAGTTGAGATGGGGTGAGTGAAACCATTTGAATCCGCTCTCAGAGCTGCAGGGCCGGAGTTTCTCGGGAGCTGGGAGCGGATGAAAGTGGCCTTTGTGCCATGGGGAGTGTGACAAATGGACTTTTGTGGGATCTGCGGAGAGCGCCGGGATGTTTATTCCTGCTGGGATAGATGGGAGTCAATCCGGCTCTTCACGCCAGTTGGGAGCTGCTATTTTCATTATTCCATACAGGATATTGTTCATTTAGGTGTGCTCTTATATTTTGTGGATTTTTAAGGAGAAATCAGGGGGAAAAAAACCCCCAAAACCTGGAAAATTTGCCAGGTGCAGCACCTGCCCAGCTTGGAACTTTGGGGATGGAGGGAATTGAAATGGTTTTCCAGGTTTTGATTAGAAGTGGGAAAGTTTGTCCTGCTGAGGAATATCCTGCCCTGAAATATGGACAAAAGTGCTGCTGGACCTTAGGGGGGCTTTTGGATCCAGGATGTGACTCCTGCAGAGCTTTAGGAAAAACGTACCCTGTACCTTCAGGCATTCCTTCTGCTCTTTCCTCCTTTTTTGTCCTTTCTCCCCTCCTTCCCAGGGGAAGGCACGTGGATCCCTTAGCTCTGGATCTCTTTGGAAAGATGAAATAAAAAAGCGTTGGATTATTTTCCTCTTCCTTGCAGCAGGAGCTGGAAATCTGCATGGCAGGCAGAGACTGTCAGGAATTCTGTCCCGGG
This sequence comes from Corvus kubaryi, assembly GCF_017639235.1. Taxonomy (NCBI): domain Eukaryota; kingdom Metazoa; phylum Chordata; class Aves; order Passeriformes; family Corvidae; genus Corvus; species Corvus kubaryi. Next base: position 117,480 of record NW_024581062.1, on the reverse strand, counting down.
CTCTTAATCCAGGAGTTTCTTTTTTAACTCAAATCCTTCCTTAACTGCCCTTGTGCAGATCCCTGAAAATCCTCATCCCACCCCATCCATTGGCATTTCTCCCCCTCTCTGAGGAGCCTTCTGAGCTCCTCTTCAAAGATGTGTGGAATTGCATGAAAATTCCTGGCTTTTCATTCCCTTCCAGCTGAGGTTTTGATTCCTGTGTGTTCCCTTGGTGTGGAATTAAAACAAGGAGGTTCCTCAGGCATGGCTTTGAGCTCAATAGGAATTTTTCCCTGGAAACCGGATACAAGATGTAATTTAGAGCCTTCAATTCCAAGTTCTCCTGGTGTTTTCCACTTGCCATTTCATCAGGAGTCAGTGGCAAAAATCCCAGTGCAGCTCACTTGTACCCATTAGTAAAGGTGGGAATGCCACCTTAAATGAGCATTTTCCATGGCTTTTTTCCTCTGGAACATGTTTCCTTGGGATTTCTTGGCCTGGAGGTTTGATTGTCACCACAGACCTGAGTGATCCTGAGTTTGGATCCAGGCAGGCTGCAGGACAGAATCCTTATCCTTACTCTTTTGGAATAAAATGCTGAATCCCTCGGGCCACCTTAAAACATTTGAACTGGATAATGGGAAGAAACAGGAAAATTCAGGACGATCCTTTTATAGTTCAGTGCAGTAAAGAGAAAATGGGCAGGTTGGGGTGGAATTCAGCCCTTTCTTCCCTGAAAGGTGCTTTTCTTCCCTGGAAGGTTCCCATTTGGATGTGTCCTGCTGCTCCATGTCTGCTGGAAGTTGGAATTTCCACAGCTCTGCATTCTTTGGGATGAAATTGAATATTCTGTCATGGCTTGTCTTTGCAGCCCAGATCCCTGGTGTTGACACAGCCTTGATGTATTTTTGGAATATGGATTTCAGCTCCAAACTGGGAGCCTCTGGAGGCTTGGCTTTTCCCATTGGATCTGCTAAATGATCCTGCAAATTGGTGCTGGTTTCTCCCGTGGGAAATGAACTGTTTCACCTCCCAGAAAATCAGAACAGGGCAGGTGCTGCTCGGGAGTTTCCAGCGTCTCAGCCAGCCAGGGATTGTCCTGAAAAAAGTGGATCCTGCTCTGCTTGGATCCCATGGTTAGAATCCTGGAATGGTTTGGGTTGGAAGGGGCCTTAAAGCTCATCCTCTATCCCAGGTTGCTTCCAGCCCCATCCAACCTGGCCTTGGACACTTCCATGGATCCACAACTTCCCTGGGCATCCTATTTCTTGGTGATATCCAGATCCCAAAAATGTTCTTCTTTTTCCTCTGGGCCACATTTAACCTTTGGAAGCACATTCCCCTTTCTGTGACTCCGGGTTTTTTCCAGCTGATTCAGTTGTTTGTCACCATCTCCATGGCACCGGAGCATCCGCTAATGACAACCAGCACTTCCCCAAATGAGAGCATTCAGGGATGAACTGGATTTTTCCTTGGAGAGGGGAAAACACATGCCCTGTCAGAGGAAGGAGAAAAACTTCCCAGAAAAGCAGGAATTTGTGATTTGTGCTGCTCATTTTCCTCCCTGGTTAGAGTGGGGAATAAGGGCAAATTTCCTGGAGAGATCCTGCTCTCTGTGGGATTGCTCTTCCCTCTCCCTTTGTCAGTTTTCCCTCATTTTCTAGTGGAAAAAGAGGCATCCATGTTCCAAAACTGGAAGGATCAGAGCTTTCCTCAAAATCCACTGACTAATCCAGGGGCAAAATTCCCTTTCCCTTTGTGGAAATGTGGTGTTAAAACTTCTGCAGGAAGCCACAGGCTGCTTTGTCTGGAAAACCTTGTTCCCTCTAAGTTTTGTGGCTATTCCTGGATCAATGTGTTGCTTTTGGAAAAAGGTCTTTTGGCCCTTAAAAAAACAAGGGATCATGTTTTCTTCCCGAGCCCGTTTGAACACCTCCAGTGCCATAATGGAATTTAGCTCAGTAGGAAATGGGCACATCCCCAAATCCAGTGTTATCCTCGGTTATTCCAAGGCCTGGAAGAGCCAGAGGTAGAGAGCTTTGTTGCATGGAACTCTTTGCCTTATGGAATCCCAGCAGGCAAGGAGAATTTCGGGATTCTCCGGGGCCTTGCTCTGACTTTGTGTTCCCCTTGGATGAAGGCGGAGGAACGGGGAGAGGCGGCTTGGGAGGTGGGAAGCACGTGGGAAGCTGCAGAAAACGCTTGGGAATGGGCGGCTGAGTAAGTGTGGAGCCTCCTGGGAATACTGGCAGAGCCGGTGAAATTCCCTTGTGAGGTGGGGAGCAGGAATTTGGGGAGGGAAGTCGGGAACATGCCAATGCTGGAAGTTTCTCTGTTATCTAACGTGCGAGTCTGCGGGATGTGTTTTATCCTGGAGAAAAGGAGGATCAGGGGGACCTTCTCATTCCTTACAAATCTGTGACTGGATGTAGGAGCCAGGTGGGATTGGGCTCTTCTCCCAGGGAACAAATGACAGGACCGGAGGGAACAGCCTCAAGTTGCACCAGGGGAGGTTTAGGCTGGATATTGGGAATATCTCTTCATGGAAGGAGTTGTAAAGCACTGGAAGATGCTGCCCAGGGCAGTGGTGGGGTCCCCATTCCTGAAGGGATTTAAAATCCATGCGGATGTGATGCCTGGGGACATGGGTTGGTGGGTTAATTGTTGGATTTGATGATCCAAGTCTTTTCCAACCTTAACAATTCCATGATCCTCTATGGGCAGGCCAGGTGCTCCTGAGGGGTTTGATGTTCCCAGCTCTTCCCATGTCCTTCATAGCATAACCCACGTTTTGTGTCCATGGATTTGCTGGCTCCTTGGGTGTTTGTTCCCTGGAATGGCTTGGAACCCTGGTTTCCCACTATTTCTGGGCAGGAACTCCAAGGATTGTCACATTTAGCCTTTATTCCTTGGGACACACGAGGTTAATTTGGTCCTCAAGGGGATGATCCTGCCAGATTTTCCTTCTCCTGGGGGGGCGACAAGACAGGGAAGTGAACTTTTGGAATTACGTCATCCGCAAGCCCGGTAAGGGCTCTCGGTTCCGGATTTTTGGGATACACTGAGGGGGTTCAGGCAGCGGAACTGATCCGAGGTGGCTTTTAACGGCTCCGGGCTCACCCAAATCCTTCTGGCTCAGGAGAGCGGAAGGGAATGCGCTGTGTTTGTTCACTGGATGCTCATCCCAGGGGTCGGATTAGTTCAGCGTTCCGTGGCAGCTCCGACCGGGTGGACGAGGTGCTGGGGAGGTGTCACCTGGGCAGGCCGAGGAAGAGGCGGAGTTGCCCAAGGGAACGTGGGAATCTCTCCAACACGGAGGATCCTGGACTCTCCTCAGCCGCTTATCCTCTTAAAACCTTGGGATGTTGCGCAACGGACAAGTCAGTCATAGGATATCCCAAGTTGGAAGGGATCCACAGGGATCATGGAAATCCCGCTCCCGTTGTCCTTGGTGTTCCCAGCTGCCATTGTATTTATCCTGTCGTTTTCCAGCTGCTCTCCTCATTTTTCTTGTTAACTCTTCGTTGATCAACATCTGGAAGCGGGATATGGATTGAGGGGAGCGAGAGGCGCTTCCCACTGCCAAGGAATGAGGCCTCTCTTTCCAGGAAAGCCTAGGCAGGGGGGTTTTGGAAAACCAGGTGGAATGGGAAGAACTCATCCTGGTTCCTGCTCCTGCAGCTGCAGATTTTGCCTTGTGTGTGCCAGAGCTGGGAAATGCCTCCCTTTGGAGTGCAAAAAGCATGGAAGGGTGTGGTCGGAGCAATCCGGAACCTTTTCACCTGAAAGCACCTGATTTATGACACCAAAATCCCAATGTTCACATGGATTTGTTTGGCGAACCGGTCGGCTCTGAGTTCCCTGGGGCTGGGCCAAAACACTCCCTCCTGCCTGGCATGGAAAACACAGCCCCGGAGCCTCCGCTCCGGAGCACGAGGGCTCAACGTTCCCAAAAAACAGTGAGTTGGCCTTTCCGTTCTTCCAGCAGGTGCCGTTTGGTTTAACCTTAGTATTTAGGGAAGTTGGTTGGGTGGAGAGTGGGAGCGAATCCCCTTTTCCCTCTGGAGTACTTCCATCATTTCAGCGTGTCAGGGCCTGGAGGTTTTATATGGATAGGATGAAAGCAGATGGATCTTCTGCCTCAACGTCTGGAGGTGCAAGGTGTCGTGCTGGAGGGTGGGATACTGGAATTCCTGGTTGTCCAGGCCTGGAGAAGCGGGAGATCCTGTTCCCAGACAACATGACCGTTTGTTTCCCTGTACTTTATACAGCTATCCTGGTGTTTGCTCAGCTCCTTACAGCTAGCTCCAAAGGTTTTCCAGGGATTTGCATTTCGCATTGGAGCTTTTGTTTAAGCTCTGGATTTCTTGAGGAGAAAAAGTGACAAATCCAATTAGGAGAGAGGAAGAGGGAGGAATTTAGGATTACACAAGACGTGGTGGCCCTCAGGACTGTGGCTGCTGCTCCCTTTTTGTAGGAAAAAGGAGAGCAGTGTTCTTTTACCTTTCCCAATATTTATCGTATTCCTGCTGCCGAGGCTCCATTAGGCATTGCTGCTCCTGGAAAAGGAGATGAGGTTGGAAGTTCTCATGTTCCTATGGGAACAGGGAGTTGCAAGGCTTGGAGTTCTCATTTATAAGGAGATTTGTCAAGAAAGATGGGAAAGGGATTCAATTTCTGACTCAAGTGGGAAACCAAGATTCCTTCTGTCCCGGTTGGCTCCTGACTCTGAGTTGTCCCATTCCAGGCTGCTCCGTGGCCTCGGAGTTAATTACAAGTTGGATAAGGAGATGCCCGAATCCGCCCTGCTGTTGTTTTGCTGACTCAGCAGCCCGGTGCTCCTTTTTTTAGAGAGAGCGGCAGCAAAAAGACCACCCTGGATTTCCGGATGCTTGTGGAGCAGGGTTAGGAGCCCCCTTGGGATGAGTTTTCCAGGCTCAGCTGTTCCTTAATCTGCTTTTCCCACCTCCTTGGAAGTAGATAAAGATGTTCAGGACAGAGAAATCCATTTTTTCCCCCCAGTGCAACTGTTGTTTAAGTAGCTCCCAAGGAATATGGGACTTTGCCCAGCCCTGTCTGCATGCCTCTTCCTGGGAATATCGCCCCACGTGTGTTCAGAAATGTTGGGAGTGGGGGAGAGCCGGGAAAACAGCTGCATTGTGTGAGGGAAGAGGAACGGCCATCCCAAAGTCCACCTGGAAAACTGAAATGGGAAGAAGATGAGAGGTCAATTAAGGAAGAACTGTGGGGTTTTAATGGGTTTCCAGCCAGGTCCAACCGAAAACAGGCACCTGCTGTGGGATGGGGCCTGGATTTCGGTGTGTCGGGATCCTGACTGAAGCAGCTGTGGAGTTTTTTCCCTGTGGGAACTTCCCAAGGGCTCTTCTGCCTCTGCACCGTGGCTGCGTTGTGGTCAGTGCATCCAGGACTCCTGCCTGAGGGATACAATCCCTTCATTTAGCATAAATCTGGGATTTGGGGCTTCTGCCTGAAGGTTGTCATCCCTTATTTTATAGTAATGGGATTGTCTTTTTGCCCCCCAAATTTGGATTTTCCATTAATTAGTGGCTGTTATTAATTATGACTTGGTACTTTATTACTTCAATTTTCCATGTTTCTGGTGCTGTAGAATGGAATTTGAGTTCATCCATCCCTTTGGAGTGCAGGGAAGTTTCGGCTCTCCAGTTGAAGGGGAGCTCTGCCTTCCTCGGAGCCTTTTTCCTTGGAACTATTTTGGGAGCATGATTTCATCTTCCTCCTGGAGCGGGGGAAAAGCCCACCCCAGAAACGTGGGGGATTCAGAGCTTCTGTTCTTCCCTGCAGAAAACCACGGAATTGTGCCTCAGATTTCCCTAAAATGGGGGTGTTGGAACATTGTAGGAGGGAAAAGGGGTGAGTTGCGTGCTGCCAGTGGACGGATCCGCGTTCTCCAGAGGTCACTCCTTGCTGGCAGCCGGGAGCAGGAATGGGATTCCTGGGTGCCAGCAGCTGAGGGAGGGCTGTTTTAAAGAGGCAGCTCCTGCTGGCCTCTCCCAGTGATTCCAACCCCTTGCCTCCTTGTTTTCTCTTGGATGTTTACCTCTGGATTCTTTGGCTCCCATCCTGGTCGTGCTAAATCCTGTGGTGGACTTGGGAAGAGCTGGATGAGGGTGGAGGTGAGATTTTTTTATCGCAACACGTTGCAGAGCCTGGATTGTCCCCTGCTCTCCCCACACTGCTTTCCTGGTGGAAACACGGAATTTTCCCATTTTGCTGTGTTGTCTCCTCCCTGGCTTGTCAGGGAGAGGAGGAGGGAGAGAGGGAAGAAGGGATGTGTGGGCTGCTGGTGCTGGAATTTAAAACCTCCTCATGGAAAGGGACGGGGTCATCCCAGTGTCCTTTTTACCTTTTCCAGCTTCACTTCAGGCTGGCAGCTGAAACACCTTGAAAATTCCAGCCAGGAAATCATGTAACTGAGGTGGGGAAGTATTCCTAGTGTCATTCCATAATCTTACTCCCTGGCTTGAGAGGGATCGTTTGAGCTCTTCTGCTGGACACTGATCCCAGCGGGGAGCAAGGAATACGGTGGAGGGAGGAAGAAACCTGTGCACACTCATTTTTTCCAGCTTAAGGAATGCTTGGGTTCATCCTGTGCTGGACAATTCCAGGCTAGATGCTGGAGCTGGATATTCCCTGGGTCTGTCTGCCCCACTGTTTCCCTCTTTGCAATGAAAATAAAATCCTTAAGTATCCATGGGCTCTTGAGGTTGCAAAAATGGGAATGTCAGAAGCTGACAAAAACAAAGGTTGATTTCTTTTTTTTCCCCTCTGGAGAAGGTATGCTGTCTGTGGAATGTGGGAAAGACTGTCGGGAACATGGCTGGGAAGGTGTGTGAGAAGCTCCTGGAATTCTGGAAGCTGTTAGGAGTGCTCAAGAGATACATTCTCCAAGAGACATTTGGAATTCTCTTGGTATTTTGGGAAAAAAATCAAAGCTGTCTGGCAAGCCAGGTGACAAGTGACACCTGAGTTGTGCCAGGGGGAGTTTTAAGTTGGACAGTAGGGAAAGTTCCTTCATGGAAAGGGCTGTAAAGCATTGCAACAGACTCCAGTGGCGGAGTCCCCATTCCTGGAAGGATTTAAAATCCATGTGGATGTGGCACTTGGGACAGTGGTGGCCTTGGCAGTGCTGGGGGAATGTTGGACTGGATGATCATGGAGGGCTTTTCCAACGTGAACAATTCCATGATCCGTTTGTCCTTGCTGTTGGACACACAGAAGGTCTCAGCCTGGAATTTTTTGGTGTTCCTGTGGGTTGTCCACAGGGATGCAGGCAAAATTCCTGTTATTCCCTATCAAAAAGACTGGGAATATTTCCCCTTACTGCCCAGAGAAGAACTGTAGGAGATCTCATTTGTGCCTGTGCTCAGAATTTAAGGCTGAGGGAAGGAATTGAGGGAAGAAGAGGTGCAGGATTGGGATGGAGAGGAGTTGGACCTGGGCTGGGATAATTCCTGATCCTTCGGAGCTTCATTATTCCTTAATCAGCTGTGTTAATTACAATACAGTGTTGCTCCCAGGCCTCTGAGCTCCGATCAGGGATGAGGATGTGAACTGAAAAAGGTGGAATAAAGGAGTTTTTTCCAGCTTTGGAAGTTCACTTGCCCCGGCAATAACGGAGTGAGTCACCGAACCCCAGCTCTGGTGCCTGTGATCTCTTCCTGGCTGATAAGAACATTCCCGCCAAGAGCTCTTCCAGGCATTTCCTTTTGAAGCTTAATTGAAAAAGCTCTGGATGATTGGATACTTCATGGTTAATTATAAGATAATTAAAGGAAAGGTGGAAAAATCCACACCTGGACAAATCCTGCCGAAGGAATCGCTGCAGAGGCGCTCCATTTAATTACCGGGATGGCCACACGTTGCCTGGAGAATGAGAGGAAAAAGGACTTTCTTTTCCAGCAGCCTCAAACTGGTCGGGCTGGGAGCCAGGGGCTTGTCCTGGAGTAGATCCCAATATACAGCTTTTTTCCTTATGATCCTGTTTGGATTATAAATTCAAATGTGGAATTCATGTCTGCTGGACGAGGGGAAAGGTGGCTCTTCCCAGAGAAATCAATTGCAAAAAGCATCCCTGTGCTGTTGGAGCAGGGATCCTTCCCGTTTTCCGTGGGTTGCCAACTTCCCTGGGCAAGATTTGAGGTGAATTTTTTTGTCTTTGGGAAAATGGAATTGCTTTCCTTTGCTTTCCAAAAGCTGCGGAGTTACTGGGTTCAGTAGAGAGGGATTGGGATCACCTGGGCATGGTCCAGGATGCCCAGCAGCCAGGTGCCAAATCCAGGTACAGCCCTGAGGATGATCCTGCTGGGATTTGCTGCAGGAAAGGTGATGTTTTCCCTGTTCAATTCAGACATGGTTTGAGGACAGGCTGGGGTTGCTGGGAATGTTCAGCCTGGACAAGAGAAGGCTCCAGGGAGACCTTAGAGCCTCTTCCAGTGCCTAAAGGGGAGAAGGCTTCCCATTGCCAGAGGGCAGGGATAGATGGGATATTGGGAAGAGGTGCTTCCTTGTGAGGGTGGTGAGGCCCTGGAATGGGTTTTCCAGAGAAGCTGTGGCTGCCCCTGGATCCCTGGCAGTGTCCAAGGCCAGGTTGGATGGGGTTTGGAGCAGCCTGGGATAGTGGGAGGTGTCCCTGCCCATGGCAGGGGGGGATAGAATGGGATGATTTTAAGGTCCCTTCCTACCCAAAGCATCTGGAATTCAGGGGTAGTTTTAGGAGGAGCACATTCTTCTCATTTTCAGGATCATCCTGTCTGTATTTTAGGAATCACGTGGTGGTTTTAGGTTCTGGATCACCTCCTGCTGCTCCTGGGTACCTCCTGCTGTAATCCTGCATTCCCCAGCTCCGGAGCTGGTGCATTCCCACATGTGGCTAGTTCGTCTTTCCTGCTCCCCACTCGCTTGGGAAGGATTGTTCCCACTTTTGTGTGGTATAACCAATTGTTAGGAACAGTCAGTTCCAATCTGTGCCTTTCAGTTCGTGCCTGCACAGCTCCTTGGAGCCAAGGAATGCTTTTCCAGGGGATTTCTTCGGCTGCAGCTCCGCTCTTGTCACGTGGGGTCTCTGCTTCTGCCTCACCTCCTCTCACCTCCCTCTTGTCCGGCTTTTCCAAACGAGTTCTGGCTCCGGAGCTGGTGGCCGAGAGGGCAGGGACAGTGGCCCTGGAGTGACAACTTTCCAAGCTCTGCTGAGGGACTTCTCCTAACGAGGGGAAGCGAGGAGGGTATGGAAACATGGAGAGTGGTGGCAACAGGGAGAAAAATCCCGAAATGGTTTGGGTTGGAAGGGATTTGGAGTGTGATCCAGTGCCACCCCCTGCCGTGGGCAGGGACACATTCCACTAGCCCAGGGTGCTCCAAGCCCTGTCCAGCCTGGCCTGGAACACTTCCAGGGATCCAGGGGCAGCCACAGTTTCTCTGGGAAATCCATTCCAGGGCCTCATCGCCCTCCCAGGGAAGAATTTCTTTCCAATATCCGTCTAACTCTGGCAGTGGGAAGCATTCCCATTGTCCTGTCACTCTATGCTTTTATCCAAAGTCTCTCTCCAGCAATCTTGGAGCTGCTTTAGGCACTGGAAGGAGCTCCAAGGTCTCCCTGGAGCCTTCCCTTCTCCAGGCTGGGCAAGGTCAGTGTATCAAGGAGACACCAGGAATGTAAATTAGGGAATGAGCACAGAAACAGGAGGAGATTCCTGGTGCCACGGCTGCAGGCAGGAATGTGTGGCCGTGCTTCCTGTGGCACCGAGTTTGCCGGATATTTGGAGAGCAGAGATGGGAATCAGCAGTTCCAACTCCAGGATCTGTAGTGATGAATCCACGGGGAGAAACAGGCACAAGGAATCTGTGTCAGCAGGAAAAAGTTGGAGTAAATATGCGTGAGTAATTCCAGGAGCAGAGCTGGAAAACCAGAGGGCTGTGGAACTTTAAGGAGGAGATGTACAACTGCCTTATGGAATTAAATAAGTCCTGAGCTTGAAACCGAATCCCTGTCTCCTGGCTCTCCCCGGGGAGCAGCAGGAAGGGCTGGATCCCTGCTGGGAGGGATGGGTGTTGTGGCTGCACGGATCCCGAGGGCCGGGAGAAACTGCGGATCAGCTCCACGTGCAGGCTGTGGGTGGTGAGGAGGAGGGATGTGTGTGCTGGGCTTTGGAAATGCAGCTCCTGGAGTGTCCAAGGAGAAGGGAATATGGAAAAATAAATGTATTTAAGGCTTAAATATGACACAGGATCAGGGAAGCCTGGGCTTGATTCATCCTTGCTTACATAAGCAAAAGGAAAAGAGGATTCCTGCTTTCCATCGCAAATCTGAGATTCAGGAAGAGGCTGGAGACCTCAGCTTGGCAGGATTCAGCCCAGGATTCCAGTTCTAGGTTGCTTGGTTGTCATTAGGGAAGCGCTGCATGGGTGAGAATTCCAGGGAAAAGGAGGAGGAAGCATTTGGTCCGTGGGTCCCGGTGGGTTGGAGAGGTGCGGGACCGGTGCCGTTTGTTCCCTGTGGTGATTCCAACATCTTTATCCCAGCTGGAGGAAAAGCAGGCTGGTAAGTCCCGGAATTTGATTTCCACTGGGTGGGAATGGAATTTGGGACTTAATTCCCTAAACTTGGGAGAGAGTTGGAGCTGCGCGTGCTGGACTGTTGGTGGCTTTCCATGTACTCTTCCTCGGTGATCTCTGTGTTCCTAATGGACAATGGGCCTTTCTGGGTTGGGATGAGAGAGGAGCTGTTGGGGTGTGGAAGAAGGGACGCTGCTCCCGAGGGTCTCCATGAGGGCTGGAATTTTGGGCTCCTGCAGCAGTGGAAAGGGGGATTTATTCCTAGGAGCGACGACTGAGGCAGGAAAAGTTTTACCAAGCTGTCATTTGGGTGAGCCAGAGACCTGGAATCTGCCTCCTCCTTCTTCATTCCCTGCTCCTGCTTTCTTTGGATTTGCACTGTAATTAGCAGCTTTACGGGAGCCGGGGCAGAGCTGGCAGCTTCCTTTAGAAAACTGTTCTCCAGGTGGGAATAAAGCAGGGTTCTTCTGCTGGGAATGCTCAGCCTGATGATTTTACTTCCAGGGCTGTTCCGTGCATTGAGGTGGAAGCCATGGGATGGGAGGGGCAGAACCACATTTCTTGGGAAGTGGCAGCTGGAAATCCGGAGTCAGACTTGAAATGTTCCCTTTGAGTTTAGGAAAAAGGGAAAGAGAATGTTGTCCATACCCATATCCAAGCCAAGGACGTTTCCAAGCTGAAATTCCCACTTCTCTGCTGTTGTGCATTTAAAATTCCCACCTGTGCCAGTGTTCCTGTCCCGGCCCTTCCCCAGACAGGACTTTGGTGTTTGATCCTTGCTTCCGGGGTAAACATGGAAGTGAAAGTGGATACACACCTGGATTCAGTGTGGAAAGAAGCCCTTGGATAGCAGCAGTCCTTTGGATGCTGGTGATTGTATCACAGGATCTTGCCAGAAAAACGTGGATTCAGGGTTGGATTTTTATTCATAAATATTCCTGTAGGTTCCGGTTTGTCAAATGAACTTGCAAAAATAACTGATTCCAGGATATCCTGATGTTGGAGTGATTTTCGCTGGAGGCGGGGAAAAATCTGGAGTTGGGGCCAAGAAGCCAGATCCTGCTTAATAAGGAATAAGATATTGGAAAGTGGGAATCTGGGAAGGCTTGGGAAGTAACAGGAGAAGGCAGATGTGCAGCGAAACACCAATGTGGTGCTTTCAGGGAATTCACAGCATTTGGGAATATTCCCTGTTGGATGTACTGCTACAGGATGAGCTCCTCAAGTAGCCTGTTGGTGTCTTCTGCTGGGAGTTTCACTTGGACTTTGGGAAGTACGACCTCCACGACCTCATCTTGCCAGGCTGATTTCTAGGAATGTGAGACACAGGCACATCCTCAGCCAAAGTAAACAAGCAGGGACGCGGTGAGGGAAATAAACAGGCAGCACCAGGAAGATGGGAATAGGTCGCGTCCAGGTCAGGTTTAGGCTGTTTGAAGCCATTCCCAGTGTTTTTGAGCCTGGAAGCGTCACAGATCCAGGATCCCTGTTCAGTGAGGACAAATTGTATTGAAAAAAGATGCCTTTGGGTTTAGATTCCCAAAGAAACTTCCCAGATAGCCCCGATTTCCAGCATTTTTGACTTGCAGCTGGGCGTGTACCTGCCTAACCACTTAGCCATGGAATGTGGGAAGAGGAAAACTCCTGCGATAAGTTATGGTGGGATGTGACACAGAAAAAAGCACAGTTTGGGAATGGTGAGAGTAAGAAGCTGGAGGCCCTGGAATTCCACGTGTGTCCCTCTTTCCCTCTCAGTGCCAGGAGGGAGGGAAATAATCACTACTTGGAATTTCTTAGGATCATTCCCGGGAGGTGAGCAGAGCCAGCTATCCCGGCAGATGCACATGGAGGGAGCATGTCCCTGGCGATTCCCATGGCTCCGGAGCCTGGAGCCGCCTCTCCGGATGCGCTTCTCCTCTCCAGCACATTTGTGGGGAGGGGAGCAGAGAAGGAGTGCCAAGGAATGGTGTTGACCACACAGTTTTCCCGAGTTTGGCAGGGATTTTGTGTTCTCCCACTTCTTTCGCTCTCCTCGTGTTGGCAGCGGTGGTCCCGGCGCCGCTCCCGGTGGCTTTCCCTGCATGTGACTCATCCCCAGGGAATTCCTGAAGCAATGAGTCAAGTTATTGGGAAAACTGTTTGCCCACTAGCGTAAACTAGGGAGCCAAGGAGCTGCCTGCAGGACGGGAGAGAGGCAATTCCTATTGGGAATGCCTGGGCTTCTCCTCCCGCTTCCCAAAGGCATCACTCCCAGATGTGCCGGAGCAGGGATGCGCCTCCGGAGTCAATATCTCACCTGGAAATTTGCTCCTCCTGCTTTTTTTGCTCCTTTGTTGAAAGGAGGCTGAGCTGATAAGCCTTCCAGGCTGGAGTAAAACTGTCAGATAGGAATTTGCCAGCATTGCAGTGGAAAACAGCTTTTCCCAAAGAAATGAGGCTCCGTCTGAAACGCTCCTTGCGTAAGTACCGGTCACCTCTTGGATCTGCCCTTGGAATTTTGGCTATAAATAACTCAGAGGCCGTGTGGTTTCCAACCAGGAATTACCAAGTTCTGTGTGTAGCCGTGGGATATTCCAACAAAAACCAAGGATCGGTGATTCCCAGTAACTATATCCAAGGAGCTTGTTCCACAGCTGGGAGCAGATTTGGGATGCTGGGAGCATTTATTGCTGTATCTATCACCTCATCCAGGTGTTCCCTTTGCATTCCCTACCCCATTTCAGCCAAGCTGTCCTTGTAGTAGGGGGTTTTATTCCCCTGTAGAACACGGAATTCTGTTTCAAATCCCAAATTACTTTGGATTTAATACATTTTCCCCCCCAGCAACTTGGCCGTTATTTTTGCTGGAGCTCGGAGTGGTCGGGAAGCTGCCTGTGGGCTCTGCTGGCACAAGCTGTGGGTGGAATTGCGGAGCTGGCGGCATCGAGACAAGGATTGGGGGTTGTTTTTAACTGCATTCCTGGCAGCACGCTGGGATTGTGCTCCTTCTCCACTCCCAGATTCCCGACAAAGTGGTGGCTTCCCTTGTTTCTCGGCCAGGTATTTGTGCAGGCTTTGGCTTTTCCATAGGCTGACAAGTCTGGAGCTCCAGAGTTAAGCTGTGCTCCTGCCGAGGTCAAGGAGGAAAGTCTTGGGAACCTTGGAGCTGTGAGTGAGGCTTTTCCATCCCTTTCCAAGCATTATCCTGCCTTTCATTTGGGCAGCTGGAATCTCTCACGACGATCCCTGTCTTTATGGACTTGTCCCTACAAACTTCTTCCTTTATGCCCAGGGATGATTGCTGAGGTCTGGAATTAATAAAGCCCTGTGGATCCTGCACACAGGGAGGACATGGAAGTGCTGGAGCATGTCCAGGGGAGGGTTTGGAGCACAAGGAGCAGCTGAGGGACCTGGGGAAGTTGGCCTGGAAAAAAAGAGGATCAGGAGGGATCTTCTCCCTCTCCACAAATCCCTGGCAGGAGGGTGGAGTTGGGTGGGATCGGGCTCTGCTCCCAGGGAATAAGCGGCAGGATGAGAGGAAACGGCCTCAAATTGCACCAGGGGAGGTTTAGGCTGGGTATTAGGGAAAATTCCTCAATGGAAGGGGTTGTAAAGCACTGGAACAGGCTCCAGTGGTGGAATCCCCACCCCTGGAGGGATTTAAGAGCCACGTGGATGTGGCACTTGGGGACATGGGTTGGTGGTGGCCTTGGAAGTGCTGGAGGAATGGTTGGACTCGATCTTGGAGGGCTTTTTCAGCCTTAATGGTGATGCTGTGGACAAGTCCTGGCCTGTAGGGTGGTGCAGGGATAGCAGGGATTTCACTGGATATCCACTGGGGAGAGCCACTGGGATCTGCAGTGCCACTGGTTTGTAGGACTGGGATCAGAAGTGGTCCCAGTTGTTTGGAGGAGGTGCATTCCAAAGTGGAGAATTTCCTTGTTTCTCTTTGATTCAGTGAATTTCCTGCTTTTAACTGGGAATAAGTGCTGGGAGTGGCACCTTTGGGACTCGTCCATCCTCTGGCACTAAAACCATTAAGGTTTGCAAGATAATCCCATTTTTCCTGAAAACTCCATTGCTGCGGTCAAGTCTGTGCCAAGGAGATCCATTCCAGAGTCTCCTTATTAAAAATTAATCATTCCCAGTGTAACAGGAAGGGGATGTTGTGCATGTTTGAGGGAAGTGTGGGATTTATGGGACCTGTTTGTACCCAAGGCAGGGAAGTTTGGAGTTAAGGAAAAAGGGGATGGGTTTAAACAAGGAGAACATGCATCGTGTTATGTCTGTGGCAGAGGGGCTTTGAGAGGGAATTTGGGAGGAATGAGCTGGGATGGAGATGGATCAGTGCTGAGCCAACTGGGAAGTGGTTACGCCAGTCTTGTGTCCATCACCACTGCAATTCCAAGGAATTTATATCAGGATTTCAGGGTTAAGCTGCTGGGCCAAAGAGGTAGGTTCTTGTTCCCTGTGTTTCGAAGGTCAGTTGATACTCCGAGGTTATTTTGGGAATTGGTGTCAGTGGGCAGCGCTGGAGTTCCAGATCCAAGCTGATCCCATTAGTTCTGTCCCGATGACATTGCGGAGGTGATTGTGGTGCCGTGGCCTTATCCCGAGGGAGCTGCATCCGAAGTGTGCCAAGCCACAGGAGGCTGCTTGAACCTTTCCTGTCTGCAGGCTTCATTCCCTGGCTCTGCCGCTGACTCGTTTTATTCCCTTCTCCTTGGAAAATGAGAGATTATCAAGGGGAATCTCCAAAGTAACCGTGAAGACATCCCAAAATTCAAATCCCCATTGATTTTTGATCCCTGCCTGGGATTTGCTTATAAACATGGCTCTTCAATGTTCCATGAATCCATGGAATATTCCTTAAAGGAGGGATCTGTTCCCTTAGTCACATCCAGTGAGGGCAGAGCTCTCCTCACAAGCTTCCGGCAGCTGCTGTGCCTTCTTCCCCCTGGGAAGAGCTTTCCCTGCAGTTCCAGCAGGCACTGCTTGCAGCAGACACTTCCGGCCCCTTGGAAAAGGCAGAAAGGAAAGGACTCGCCTTCCTTTGGTGCCATGGAATTTGTCCCCTCCTGGTGTTCCATCCTGGAATGGTTTGGTTTGGAAAGAACTTGGAATGCTCATCCCATTCCACCCCCTGCCATGGGCAAGGACACCTTCCACTATCCCAGGTTGCTCCAAGCTTTGCCCAGCCTGGACTTGTCACTTCCAGGGATGGGGCATCCACAGCTTCTCTGGGGAATCCATTCCAGGCCCTCACCACCCTCCCAGGGAAGGATTTCTTCCCAGTATCCAGTCTATACCCACACTATGTCAGCGGGAAGCCATTCCATGCCCTATTCCAAAGGCTCTTTCCAGCTCTCTTGGAGCCCCCATAGGCACTGGAAGAGGCTCTAGGGCTCCCCGGAGCCTTCTCTCCGGGCTGAGCCATCCCAGCTCTCCCAGCCTGGCTCCAGAGCAGAGCTGCTCCATGCGAATTCCTCTGGCCAGCTTCAGGAGATTCTGTATGGATGTAACCCCATCCCCCTTCTCCCTGGAAGGCGAGAACAATTCCCAGATTGTGAGGAACCAACTCGGAAACAGAAAGAGCCTCATTTAAAGCCCTTCAGAACAGCTGGATGGGGCCCGATGGAGTTGGATCCAAGCTGGAATTGATGATTTCCGTCAAGTCCAGTAAGTGCTTGGTGGGAGCGGGAAGGTTCTGGGAATGATCCAGCCTGGGCTGGGAAGCCCGTATTCCATATGGGACGTGTTGGTGACAGAAGGAAGGATTTGGGGTGACTTGATGGGGCTGGAATTCCATTGGTCAGGGAAGTGGGCTGTCCTCCTGCAGAGTGAAAAAGCAGGATGCAGCATCCCTGCTGTGCCCTCAGGACAGGAGGCTCCAACACCTGGGCGAGGTGACCTGGATGTGCTCTCAGGGAGAAGGGAAGCGCCTCTGCTCCGGAGCAGAAAATCACTCCCGAGGAAAAGCTGCTGTGGGAGCTGCCAGGGCACAAAGGTCCTTTGGTTTCAGTTTTCCAGCTGCATTTCCCACGAAGTTGAGCGGGGAGCTGGCAGGCCTGGGCTTGAACTTCCCAGCGGGACAGCAGGTTGGGACTGGGACATTCCCAGGGAACATGGTGGCATTTCAGCCAGGGAAAGGGATCCTGGGAGGGGCAGCATTCCGGGACACGGTGCTGGATTTCTGTGGAACAGCAAAAGTCTTTGTCCTTTAGTGGCACCTGCAACCATCCACTGAGACCTAGAAATCCCATTTTTTGGGGAATTCTGTAGCCCTGAGCAGTGAAGGCAAACATCTGGCTTGTTTTGAGGGAATTTCCTTGGGTGAGTCACACTGGAGGACTCTGGAATTTGCGGAGGCCAGCTGGAAGAGGGTGCTGGCAGAGATGGGATTGCTTTGTCATACCTGGGTTGTGTGAAAGTGCCAGCAGGTGCCTGAAGGAAAAGGTAGGGAAGGAATATTGGGATAGCAGGGCTTCCTCCATGCAGACATCTCCAGGGATCTGGCAGAGGGAGGAAAAACCTCCTGGAAGATCCAATTTCAGCCTGGGTTTGGCCTCCCTTCTTTTGCTCTGAAGAGCAGAAGGCTGGGAACCAGGGGAGGTTTTGGGGTGAGGGAAGTGCGAATGCTGAGTTAGCCTGTGGATGCAGGGATGGGGAATTGCTGTGGGTTGGGAACCTGTGGGTGCAGGATT